>NW_026000108.1:48559498-48567598 GCF_001458135.2 Marmota marmota marmota | reverse complement strand
TATATATATATATATATATATATATATATATATATATCCATGCCTTCCTGTTTATATTATTCTTTGAATGGTTTGAGGAGTATGTATGTGTATTTTTGTTTTGTTTTGTGGTGCTGAGGATTGGACCCAGGGCCTCCCACATGCTATGCAAGACTTCTACCACTGAGCTTTTTCTCTAGTACCATGTTTATTTTTTAAATATATCCTGCTTCTTGTAGGCATAATGTAGTAGAAATTTGATTTTTTTCTTCAGTTCTGATAATTCGTATATTATATTTATGAACATTTTCTTTAACAGTTAAATAGCCTTTACTGGCATCAGATCAATATTGGCACTAGATTTGCCATTTTAGGTCAGGAGCCATTTTATCTAGAGGCTCGAAAGTTTCAATTCTGAGGCAATACTGCTTAATTTCCTGTAAGAATATGTGCCTGCTAAGTGATCAACCCCATCCCAGCTTAAATTCCTAAGCATTTTTTTTTTAAATCAACCAGTTTATGATGAATCTCCTAAGCAGCTATGAGATTCCTCTTGCAGGGTATGAAGATGCTCTGTGTGTGCTGACAAGCTGCTGCTCTACTAAAAGGGACAGCTTTGTTGGTTTGCCTCCTGTTAATGACAATAAATCTTTTGCATGAGATGCCTGAATGTAGCATGGTCTTTGAACTTTGAATGGACACTGTGAGTGTCCTTTTAGCCTTGAGGTATAGTTTAGTTACAAAATATTCACTGTTACTGGGATTAGTTCCAAGAACTTTTAAAAATGTATGCAAAATATTTTCACCACCCCACCCATGTCCCTACACAAAAACTGGAAACCAATTAATTGCTTTCTGTCAGCTTAATTTTGCCATCTATAGAATTCATTGGAAATGGAAGTACATAGTGTAAGTGAAATCCTACAATATGGAGTGTTTTGTATGAGCTTTCTTTTACTAAAACTGTGCTTTTAATATTGACCAATGATATGTTTACACATAGCATACATAGTTTATTTTTTTTAACTTTTGACTGATATTTTATGGACATGTAAAATTATCACTCAATACTCTAGTTAATATACTTTCATCGTTTCTAAAATGGCCATCTTATGACTAAATTTTCTTGGAATATTTACAAATGTTTATATCTACACATTTTTATCACCTTTGGGAAAATTCCTAGGACTTATATATTGAGACTAGCTCATTGACAGATACACATAAAATAAACCTTACAAGAAACTTCCAAAATGCTTTCCAAAGAGGCTGTAGTTGTTTTTTTTTTTTATTTTATATTTTCCTCTTGCCAGCTATGAGTGGGCATTATTTGCTCTACATTCTTGCCAATATATGATATTCTTAGCATTTTTAATTTCATCCACTCTACTTTATATGATATAGGGGCACCTCATTATGACTTACTTTCCATTTCAGTGTATCTTGAAATATACTGACAAAATATTTGTCAATATATGACAATACTGTAACAGGGGTTCACTTGATGCTTTGACTATATCCCTGGTGGCTTTGAAACTTACATGTTTTTTTTTTTCCTTTATTCCAATCTTCTTTTCCATAAACTTCTCCTTCATCAACTTCTTTTCCCCAAACTTCTTCTTCCTGATCCCTCCCTGATTTTCTCCTTCCTGATCTTTCCTCCTTAATCTCAGTTTCTCTGAATCACTTCTTGAGGATGGGCAGAATAACAGCTTTTGGGACTCTAGCAATTCAATAAATCTTCTTTTTCTTGTTCTCAAGATCTTGGCTTCAGTATTGGATTGGCATTGAGAATGAGAACCGAGCTTTCAGTTATAATACATCTTGTTATTTTTAAGTCTTAAAATCTATTAATTCTCAATACAATTCCTTTATTGAATATGTGACTTGGGTATATCTTCTTCAAATATGCAATTTTTTTTTCATTTTCTTAACATTGTATTTTGAAGAAATAATGACCAATTTTTGAATGGATCTCTCCCTTTTCTATGCTCTTTGAGGATCTTGATCCAATCCAAGACCATACATTTTCTTCCTATTTTCTTCTAGAAGTTGTGCATTTTTAGGTCTTACCCAGCTACATGAAACATTTTAAGGTACTTATTTAACATAAGTCTTGAGGCTTGTAAATTTTTTATGCAAACATATCCAATTATCTTGGCAACTTTTAATGAAAAAAATGCACTTTGCACTTAAATTTCTGTTTTATTTTTCTGAAAATGAGTTTATCACATTTTTGTTGCTTTTTTGGTAAAATTTATTTTGTTCCACATTTCTGTGTTTTTATCCTTATAGCAGAAACACAGTCTTGTTTGCTATGATTTTATGTGTCTTGAAATTATATGATATAAATCCTCCAACATTGTTACTTGATTTGGAAATATTTTAGCTAGTCTAAGGAACTTCCAAGTGCATGCATGTATAATTTAATATTAGATTGTTAGTTTTAATACCAAAAATGTCCTGTTCTCATTTTTATTGGAATATGATTAAATTTATTGTTCAATTTGAAAAGAATTGGCTTCAACAATATTGTGTTTCTGTTCAATAAACAAAGTGTGTTTCTACATTTATTTTTTTTCCTTTTTTTTCTTTACTTATTAAGTTTCCAGTGGAATTGCTCTGTAGTCTTTGTGATTTTTTTATAAATTATATTTTATGCTATCATAAATGTTTATTCAAAAGCTAATGTTCAGTGTAGTAAAATTTAGTTTTTTTAGTTTTATTTTATATTTAATTCTTTATTTAGATTTATTTTCCAATTTATCTTTATCTTTTAAACTTTATAAGTTCACTTATTAGTTTTAGTTTTTTTATAGAGTGCTCATAATTTTTATTGTAATGTGAAATAGAAATGCTGGGAGTATATATGTCTGATCTTAAATTGTGTTGACTGATTTTTTAAAATGAAAGTAACATTATATCCCTGAGATAAATGCATTTGGCCATAACTAATTTCATTTTTATGTTTTTCAGGATTTTATTTGCTAAAAACTTACTAAGAATTTTCTTGTGTGTTCATGAAAATACCGATGTATGATTATATATTTGTGTATTGCTTTTGTTGATTTTGCTATTATTGTAATATATGTCTTATAAAAGAAATTGAGATAGTTTCTTCTGTTCCAATTTCTGGAAGAAATTGTGTAGAATTGGCAGTAATTATTTTCCAAATGTGTGGTAGAATTCACTAGTAAGGCCATCTAACCTGAAGTTTCTTTTAAGAGGATGTTTCATACTACAGATTAAATTCCTCAAATATATGTATGGGGAGGATTTAGTTATCTGTTTTTTCTTGAGCTTTGTCCCTTTGTGTCACTTGAGAGATTGTCCACTCCCCTTTACATTATTAAATATTTTGGTTGATAATAATATTACTTTATTTTCCACTTAATAACAAAATTTGTAGGAGGGTCACCTCTTTGTTTCTGATCCTGGAAAATGATATCTTACAGATTTTTTTTTTGTAATCAAGGAAATTGATTTCAATCAACCTGATTTATTAGGTACCCATCATAAAACAAACCAACTTTTTTTAGTTTTTTAAAAATGAACTCTTGTTTTGTGAATTAAGTTATTAATCTCCATTCCAATTTTAATGGTTTCTTTCATTCTGATTTCTTTAGATTTACTTCCTTATTTTCTGTTTGAAGTGGAATTTTGGTTATTAGATTAAGTTACTAAGGGAGGCTCTAATAATGCTAAATATCAAAACAAAATAATTTAGGATTATAGGGTTTATAAACACGGCTGGAAATACTTGGAGACTTTTTTAGTTATTAATGATATGTGATTGCTATGAACTTAAAATGTGCTGGCTTCAGGAATACTATCATGTTCAGGAACACTGTAATGAGAAGGGACAGTTTCCACACACAAACACACATACCAATGCACTCAGTTCTAGACTCAAGTAGAAAGAACACCTACAGTGAAAAAAAAAAAAGAAAAAAAAGGTGTCTGTAGCTCTTCTTACTATACAATAGTTTGGGGAACCTAATGTTCATTTACACAGGACCTTTTCAGGGACACCTTTCCATATTGCAAATACTTTAAAGAATATATTTTGTTAAATGCAAGCATAATGTTGCACTCATCCCCTAGATCAATTTGTGTCAGACATATTGACAGCATATCTAAACTTTGAGGAAAGGGTGTATATAAGTGAATAACTTCATGCTTACTGTTCTGCTACTATGACCTATTTTTTAAATGTTTCTTTCTGTTTTTCTCTCCCTTCCTATCCCTAATCTTTCCTCCTCTCTAATTTTAAGGGAAATAAGATTAATTTTCTTCTCCATCCTAGGCAGAGTTATCTGTCCTTGAGTACACAACCACCACAAGAAAGAAGTAATTCAGATTTGAGGATGGCACCAGATTTAAGAAATTATTATCTCCCAAATTAACAAGTGAATTACAATTCCAGGCAGAATGCATGTAGAATGTAGCCTTTGAATCACCTTTTTATACCCCACCCCCACCCCCTGGATGTGCATAACAATAAACAATATGTGCAATCTAATACCAAACTCTTGTATTTATTACTCCTAATGATTTAAATTTGCCTAATGATTTTACTTGTTTCTGTATATGTATGTATGTGTGTGTGTGTGTGTGTGTGTTAACTTTAAAATGCAAAAGGGACAGTTACTCAAGGGCTCAGGTAACCCAATGTTTTTTCTTCTATGATTCATAGTATAACACTGGTTCACTATATGCTCTGCTACTGCAACTGATTTTAAAATGAACATGTTTATTTTCCTTTATCTTTGTGCCTCCCCAATCTCTCTCCTTCTGTTGAGAGCCACAGCCGAAGGGGCCCCAGCAAACTTCCAGCTGCCAGCAAACTTCCAGCTGCCGGCTGATGATTGGCTCACAGCGGCCCCAGCAACATCTTGCTGATTGGCTCCTCTGTGGTGATGCTCATTGGGCTGTTTCCCTGCCCTTTCAGACCACGGAGCTACTCATTGGGGGACTTTTTTGGCTCCGCCCACGTGACCCAGCCAATCGGCCTCAAGAGCAGGAGGATTGTGGGAGGTGGAGAGAAGCTTGTGTGGGAGAGAGAGGCTTGTGGAAAGCCGGTGGTGGCAGTTGGGCTCTGAGGGTTTTTCCTGAGAGGCTGTTTTGTTTGGCGTGTGTGGTTCTAAAAATAAAGTTAGTTTCTTTTGACAAGAGGCTCCTGATTGTGCCCAGCCAGACTGCGGCACCTTCCTTAATCTCAGGGGAAACTGGATTACCTGTCTTCCATATTAGGCAGATTTATCTGTCATTGGGGACAGAGCCAACATAGGGACAAAGTAATGTAGACTTTGAGGATGGCACTGGAATATCTCAGAAATGACTATCTCCTAAATCAACAAGTGAATTACAACTCCAACAGAGCATATGGAATGTAGCCTTTGAATCACTTCTCTAAAAGCTCCCTGTTTCTGCTGATGGGCAGAATTGCAATTTTTTGGCCCAAAGTCCTCTGTGTTTCTACTTTGATAGCAAAGCAATAAGCCTTCTTTTTTCCTTTTTCTCCAAACCATGTCCTCATTATTGCACTGGCACTGGGACAAGATCTGAGATTTTGGCAACAATAGTTCACATACTATTTACATATTGCATTATTTTCTGCTGAGAGCCATAGCCAAGTAGGAATGACACATGGTATTTTTGGTTGAAAGGTGACGCCAGCAAGCCATTGAGATGATATGATTATGTTAAGATCTGCATTCAATTGGATATTAGACCCCTGCTGTCCGCCTCGGCCTGCTATTTTGGAGCTCTAGCGGGACTCCCAGAGAGTTCCCATTGGTTGGGGAAATGCAGTAGGAGGGATTTCCGGAGGAGGGATTTTCCTGTTGGTGTAGTGTGGCCCCGGGAGAACGCCGCCTGTGGTTCGGCATATTTCCCGGGAGTGTGCGTGGCATTGGCAGGAGTTTCAGAAATAAAGTTTGTTCCTTCTTGAGTGGCTCATGATTTTGTGCCTAGCCAGACTGCGGCATTTGGTGGCCCGTGCGGGTAACGCCTGAAGCTCGGAGGTAAGTAAAATTGCTCGCCCCTGAGGGAAGACGAGAGAATGGGTGACCATTTCAAAAAACAATGTGTTCTTGTTTTGATTTATTTTGTTTTTGTTTCAAGCTGCCTATCCCTAGAACTTTCTCAGGCAAACTGGGAAAAATGGTTGGCTCAAGGTTTGAAGTTGTTCAGCCCTGAGGAAGAGAAAATTGATACAATGATTGTTCCCTATTTGTTTCATTCTGTTTCATTTTTTTTTTTTTTTTATGTTATCTTATTGGGTTGCGTTATCTTTATAGTAGATTAGAAATTAGTAAAAAACAAACCGAAAGAGTGTTAAGTAAATTGTTAGAGGTCCAGACTATGGTAGAAAACATGTTATATCAAGCAAAAGAGAAGGTCTCTGAGCTAGTCAGATAGAGGAAGAAAATTTAAAGGAAGAAAGCTTAGAGGACAAACAGCTATCAGGGGGGAAGCTACAACAGGAGGCTGCTACTAACTCCGTTCTATCACCAGAGGGCGTAATTCAACCAACAGCTCCATCTACAGCTGAGTGGCCCTCAACCCCTGTACTTGTTAGATAGAATCCTGAGGCAGGACCTCAAAGATTAGCATGCCCTATACTTGAGCAGGCAGGAGGGCAACGAATTCACTGTGCTTTATATTTCAAAACAGTGAAGCAATTAAAGGAGGCTGTAACAACCTATGGTCCACAAGCACACTTCACTGTAAGCATGGTCAAATCCATTACCAAATTGGACATGACACCAGCAGATTGGGCTAGCATGTGTAAATCTGTGCTAAATGGAGGACAGTATTTGTTATGGAAGGTTGCCAATGAGGAATTTTGCACGGAGACAGGTAGACAAAATGCAGCAGCCTGTTACCCTCAAAGAAATCTAGATGTGTTGTTAGGAAAAGGACTTATGAAGATCAACAGCAACAAATTGAATATGATCATGGTATATATGCACAAATTGCTGCAGACGCAGTTAGGGCATGGAAGACTTTACAAGGACATGGAGATTTACAAGGTCAATTATCTAAGGTAATACAGAGAGCTAATGAAACTTACGCTGAATTTGTAGATAGGCTTATTCAAACAGCTGCCAGAATTTTGGGGGATACAGAACAAGCAATGCCATTAATAAAACAACTGGCTTATGACCAAGTAAATCGTTGCTGCAGAGAGGTCATTAGACCATGGAGACACGAAGATTTAAACACATATATTAAATTATGTAGAGACATTAATGAACAAGGGCAAATCTTGGCAGCTGCAGTACCACAGGCTTTAGATGCCAGGCCAAAAACATGCTACAATTGTGAACAAACAGGACATTTTAGAAGGAGTTGCCCCATAGGAGGAGGGTTTAACAAAGCTAGGTATCAAAGGAATAGAATACCGGGTATTTGCCCAGGATGCCGTAGAGGGAGACATTGGGCTAATGAATGCCGTTCTCAAACCACCATAGAGGGTACTCCATTATCAAAAAACAGACAAGGACCAAGTGTTTGCCCACGATATCCTGGAGAAAGGCATCAGGCTCCATTGCCAAAAAACAGACTGGGGGGCCCAATGCTCCTGGGCCCACAACCACAAATATACGGGGCAATGGAGGAACCCAGCAACACCATCAGGGTAGTGCCCAGGACACATTATCCATTAAATCCCTCATCAGACAAACCAGAGGGAGCACAGGGTTGGACATCTATGCCTCCACCAGAGCAGTACTAACTCCAGAGATGGGAGTTCAAATCATTCCCACAGGAATAAAAGGACCTCTTCCCCAAGGAACAGTAGGCTTATTATTGGGACGCAGTTCTTCTACACTTGCCGCAGTCTGGCTGGGCACAATCAGGAGCCACTTGTCAAAAGAAACTAACTTTATTTTTAGAACCACACACGCCAAACAAAACAGCCTCTCAGGAAAAATCCTCAGAACCTCAACTGCCACCACCGGCTTTCCACAAGCCTCTCTCTCCCACACAAGCCTCTCTTCACCTCCCACAATCCTCCTGCTCTTGAGGCCGATTGGCTGGGTCACGTGGCGGAGCCAAAAAAAGTCCCCCAATGAGCAGCTCCGTGGTCTTGAAAGGGCAGGGAAACAGTCCAAT
>NW_026000108.1:48471521-48553750 GCF_001458135.2 Marmota marmota marmota | reverse complement strand
CTAAAAGGACTTATGATAAGTCCTGGGGTAATTGATCCCGATTATGAAGGTGAAATAAAAATTATAGCTAGTTCTCCTAGAGGTATATCAGTAATTTCACCAGGAGATAGAATAGCACAGTTATTAATAATACCCAGCCTGCATGAAAAATTTTCCAGTGGTACTGTAGAAAGAGGTTCCAGGGGATTAGGCTCCACAGGTGCGGATTGGGCTATGCTTTCTTT
Organism: Marmota marmota marmota; assembly: GCF_001458135.2. Lineage (NCBI taxonomy): Eukaryota > Metazoa > Chordata > Mammalia > Rodentia > Sciuridae > Marmota > Marmota marmota. The sequence continues at coordinate 48,553,526 of NW_026000108.1, read as the reverse complement.
AAATTTAGATTCTCCCCCAATGCTAAAACTAAATATTCAAGGGCATGAATTTAATGGACTACTGGACACAGGTGTTGACCTTAGCATCATATCTCGTCAAGAATGGCCAAAACATTGGCCATTACAACAAGCCACTCAAATGCTTCGAGGCCTAGGAGTGGCAACTAATCCCCATAGAATTGCAATGGAATTAGATTGGAAGGATCCTGAAGGATTTGAAGGAACTATACAGCCATATGTATTGGATCATCTTCCTATAAATTTATGGGGACGAGATGTCCTAGATCAATTAGGTTTGACAATAACAAATAACATCAATCCTAATGCACCAACTACTAGGGCTAGACAAGGTTTTAGGAAATAAAAAAGATTAGGAGAACAAGAACAAGGTATAGCAGCACCAATTCAAATAGATCAAGGAATAAATAGACATGGATTGGGTTTTCAGAAGAGGCCACTGAGACAATCAAAATTAGTTGGAAATCAGAAAGTCCAGTATGGGTTCCTCAGTGGCCCCTGACTAAAGAAAAGATACAAGCAGCCCATGACCTGGTCAAACAACAATTAGCAGAAGGACATATACAACCTTCTGTATCTCCCCATAATACTCCCATTTTTGTCATCAAAAAGAAATCTGGTAAATGGAGATTATTGCAAGATTTAAGAGCCATTAATAATGAGATGGTTATTATGGGACCTGCTCAATCAGGGATTCCTCAATTGTCTGCTTTGCCAAAAACCTGGTATGTTTTAGTTATAGATATTAAAGATTGTTTTTTTTCAATTCCAATTCATCCTGAGGATAGTCCACGTTTTGCATTTACTATCCCTGCACTGAATCATGAAGGTCCTGATCAGAGATATGAATGGAAAGTACTCCCTCAAGGGATGGCTAACAGCCCAACTATGTGTCAAATTTATGTTAACAAAGTAATCCAGCCACTTAGAAATCAAAATCCTGAACTACAAATATTTCACTATATGGATGATGTATTATTAGCACACAAAGATAAAAACACATTGCTAGAATGTTATGCCACACTTACAAACTTATTAAAAAATTATAATCTAGAGATAGCAATAGATAAAGTACAATTAAATTTTCCAATTAATTATTTAGGAGTTCTATTATCCTCAACCATGGTCCGTCCACCAAAAATTCAAATACGAGTAGATCAACTCAAATCACTTAATGACTTTCAAAAGTTATTAGGAGACATAAATTGGATAAGGCCTTATTTAGGTATACCAACAGGAGAGTTGGGACCTTTATTTGATATCCTAAAAGGTCCATCAGATCCAAATTCACCCCGAATGTTAACGCCTGAAGCAAGAAAGGCATTAAAAATCATTGAAACATATATGGAAAATATGCATTTGGATAGAATTGATATAAGTTTGCCTTTATTATTTATTGTACTACCAACAAAAAATATTCCTACAGGAGTATTTTGGCAAGAAGGTCCATTATTATGGATACATTTATCTTATTCTCCTAACACTATTCTTACTAGGTATCCTGAGGCTGTAGGACAATTAATACTCAAAGGAATAAAAGCAGCAAAGGGAGTGTTTGGAATTTCTCCCAATAAAATTATTACTCCATATACTATGAATCAAATTGATGAGTTAGCTAATGAGTTAAATACTTGGGCAATAATCATGTGCAAATCTAATGTTTCATTTGATAACCACTTACCATCTAATCCTTTATTGTCTTTTTGGTCATTGCATCCTGTAATTTTTCCAAAAATGACAAGAAAAACACCTATCATGAATGCTCCAAATATATTCACTGATGGGTCAAATAATGGTACAGCAGCAGTAGTTACCCCTGATCAAACTTTTACATTTTTAGTACCCAAACAATCAGCTCAAAAGGTAGAGCTTAATGCAGTTTTACAAGCTTTTGTGATGTTTAAAGATTCTGTATTTAATTTATTTTCTGATAGTCAGTATGTAGTTAATGCTATAGTATCTCTTGAAGATGCTGGTAGGATTTCCCCTTCTTCTACTGTTTTCTCTTTGCTTTCCACTATACAAAGTCTAATCTGGGACAGAAAAGATCCATTCTTTATAGGACATATCAGGGCACATACAGGATTGCCTGGAGCCCTTAGTTTGGGCAATGATTTAGCAGATAAATCTACACATACATATTTTCTCCTCAATAGAAGAAGCTACAAATTTTCATAAAAGGTTTCATGTCAATGCTAATACTTTACAAAAGTGTTTTAAAATAACTAAGGAACAAGCCAGATATATAATAAAGCAATGTCAAAATTGTGTGACCTTTTTACCACAAGTTAATCTTGGAGTCAATCCTAGAGGATTGATACCTAACCATATTTGGCAGATGGATGTCACACACTTGCCAGAATTTGGAAAATTAAAATATTTGCATGTTACAGTTGATACTTCTTCCGGATTTTTGATGGGCTCCCTTCATGCTGGAGAGAAAACTAAAGATATTATAGCTCATTGCTTACAAAATTTTGCCACTGTGTGCATTCCAAAACAGCTAAAAGCAGATAATGGTCCTCGTTATACTTCTACCTCTTTTAAACAATTTTGCTCATCATTTGACATTACTCACATAACAGGAATTCCATACAATCCTCAGGGACAAGGCATAGTTGAAAGAGCTCATCAAACTATTAAAATGTACTTATTAAAGCAAAAAGAGGGAATTGGAAAGGGGTATATATCCCCCAAAGATAAATTTAAAATAACACTTTTTACTCTAAACTTTTTAAATTTGGATTCATCAGGACTTAGTGTTGTGGAAAAAAATATATGTCCAAAAAATGTACATAAGCCTAAGGTACTTTGGAAGGATATTCTAACAGGACAATGGAAAGGTCCTGACCCAGTGATTGTCTGGAGTGGGCGTTCTGTTTGTGTGTTTCCACAGGGAGAACAGCAGCCAATTTGGATTCCAGAGAGACTAACCAAAGTGATTTCTACAGACCAAAAAGAAGATTATTTGACTCAAATCCATAACAACTGATATCCAGAGCTCCAGCTTGTCTATTCTTACGTCTGCGACAGTGATTAACCAGGATGCTTTTTTCAAAATCTATTTTATTATTGCCTTTTCCCACATCATAAAGTCCTATTTTATTTTTTGAGCTCATAGAGAACTAGTTTAATGTTTTTCTGATCAGTTTTATTTTTTGACTGTGGAGTTTTTAAACATTGCAATGGAGATTTCACCTGTGTAAAGCTACAAGTCCTTTACTATTGTCTTATGTGTTGTACGTTTGTGTGCACTCTTGTGTTTTGTGTTGTATGTCTGTGTGTGCATATGTCCATAAATCATATATGAGAAGTGCTCATGAAAAAATGGATCTGAATTTTTTTTTATTCACGTGATTTTAATGGTTTAATTTAAATTGGGTAAACAGCTGTTGAGGATTGTTTTAATATGTATACAAATAAGAGGTTAACAGATCTGTTTGTTTACTTTCACCTTTCCTTTTCATTATATTTAATAATTCTGTTCAGAATAATGTAAATTTGTTCAGAAAATTGTTTTCTTAGTGCCTGTTGGAATGTTATATATTTTTTTTTTTTAGCCATCATTGTCAGAATTCCTACCTTCATCCCAGTGCCGGTGAAGACAAAGATAAAACCAAACTACAGCTTCTTTGATAGCTATCACAGTAAACTGTATAAACTGATGCATCAATGAATAATAACTCAACAAGTAATGCTCAATCAAGGAGTTGATTTATTTTGGGAAGAAATGGACATATTGATAGATTCCTCCGCTTTGAACTGCTTACAGAACTTGCCTGGACTATGTATCACTTGTATGCATTGTGAACTATCTGTTGGTGCAGCGAATTGTGGTAGTGCTGGCATATCTTTGCTGATGGTGTCACCAGTGATACAATTTTTCCAAAGGAGCCGTCAATTGGCTTGGTGTCCTGGCATTTCTGTATCCTCCTCCCTTCTACTAGAGATGGTCTAAATTTGGGGGCCAACAGAGGTGAAGCAAAGAACCTCACCCCCCATTGGCACCAAGGCCAAATTTGGGGGCCAACAGAGGTGAGGCAAAGAACCTCACCCCCCCCACTGGTGCATAGGCCTAGCCACAAGTATGGCTATATGCTGGACCGGTAGTCAGTGAAAGGTATGTCCAATTGCAGTTGTACCAACCTAAGACAGGAGGCTAATGCTTAGAGGTCAGCTCATCCGATGACGGGTAAGGACCATATGTTGTATTGGACAACCTAAGAGGCACGGTCCCTAAGCCACATTGCTTGTTGCTTAATTAAACAGAAGGGGGGGAGATGCTGAGAGCCATAGCCAAATAGGAATGATGCATGGCATTTTTGGTTGAAAGTTGACGCCAGCAAGCCATTGAGATGATATGATTATGTTAAGATCTGCATTCAATTGGATATTAGACCCCTGCTATCCACCTCGGCCTGCTACAATGGAGCTCTAGCAGGACTCCCAGAGAGTTCCCATTTGTTGGGGAAATGTGGTAGGAGGGATATCCGGAGGAGGGATTTTCCTGTTGGTGTAGTGTGGCCCGGGAGAACGCCGTGTGTGTGTGTGTGTGTGTGTGTGTGTGTGTGTGTGTGTGTTTGTGTGGTTTGGCATATTTCCCGGGAGCGTGCTTGGCATTGGCAGGAGTTTCAGAAATAAAGTTTGTTCCTGCTTGAGTGGCTTGTGATTTTGTGCCCAGCCAAACTGTGGCAATTTTCTGTCCTCAGATCATTTCATAAAATATATTATAACCACTTTATTATAACCAGTTCAAAATGTAATAAACAAAAACATTTTATCAGCCAAACTTTTGTTAAATCTAATTCAGATCAATTCACTCATAAGGACATTTCTAAATCAAAGTAATATACTAACAACTTGACTAAAATTAGCTAAAAGTGATCCCCTTTGATACCAACCAAAGTTGCAGAAATTAGAGTTAATCAACAATGAAACACTGTAATTGAACACAATGGATTTAGCTCTTAATGCAAAGCCAATAAACATACACTGTATATAAAAGAGTGAAGTAAGTTTTATTATTTGAACCAAGTAATAAGAGCCCTGAGAATAACTTCCAAAGCAGTATCTCCCAAGCAAAAAAAGCAACAGGCATTTATTGGGGAAACTCATGCATATTCATATGGAAAGACTCATCATAACATATAAATGTATTACTGGCACATGAGCAAGGGTCCCTAGAGGCTCTTTGGTTCATGTTCTTGACCTTCTGAGCAAAGAACTGAGTGAAATGTGAGAGGCTGGCAATAAAAGCAAAGCTTTATTGAAAGTGCAAGTACACCCTGCCCAGCTGACAAAGTAGCTCAAGGCTCTGTCTACACAGTGAAGCTTATTTTTATTGAGCTATGGCTAGTTCTCTTTCTTCTCCCCTTGGTGGATCTGGGTTTGATTTTCACCTTGATTGACAGCTAAATTTGACACAATTTTCTTTTGCCTGCTCATGCATAAATGCATAAGTTTCTTTCTCCCAGAAAACCCACAGAGGAGGAGTAAACTGCAATGCTAAGGACATGCTAACTAGCAACAAGTTAACTCTAAGTCAGTCCCTTGGGCTACTGCACCCGTCCAAGATCAGGTACTTTCCCTTCAAGGTCTTGAATTCCCCTTGTGTTTGTCTAGCTTCCTTGCTTTAACTGCAAGGTAGCCTATTTTCCCCTTACACTTAACCACATGGGGAAGGGTCACATTTCATATTTAATCAAGCATCTTAGAAGAAAGAGAAATATAATTATGCTCTTATGAGCCCTCTCTTATAATTTATGGAAACAAAATGACTAGTATGAAATATTATTTAATATGGATAAAGAGGAGTGTTAGGTGGGGCTGAGGACTCCAGGGGATGATGATCATTCTTCAGCCTTATCTATCCCTTACCCATCTCCTATATCCTACCTAACAAAGGGAGACCCATTTCTTGAGCATGCTCTGTGTGACAGCATGCTTCTTCATGCACTGAATATACAAAATGGTGGACAGCAAAAACTCTTGTGAGGAAATTTATCATTACCATAAAATTTTGTGAGTAAACTTCGTCTAATTTGCCTAAAAAGTGCAACTCATTGTGATTCAGTAATTTTGACAGGTTTCTTATAGTTTTCTCTGTAGGTTCCTACATGAAACAAACAAACAAACAAACAAACAAAAAAGTTGAAGGACTATTAGTATTTAAAGAAATAGCAGTTTTATGCCCACCCATCCAAGCATAGGTGATTACCCCTAAGCATATCTGCCTAGCAAAAAACCACATGTCCACAACTTATGGAAAAATTTTACAAAACTGTGCTGCAAATAAACTGATTATGAATGGGAAGCTATTACTACAAAATTTTCTGGAAATAATGGCATTCATATTTTCTAATTTAGTATATTTTGACCCAGAAAAATGCTTGTCATATTGATCTGTCTCAAAATCCCATCAGAGTTGGTATATAGTCCATTTATAAAGGTCTACTATGGAGACTCTTTTTTTTTCTTATTTTATACAAAGACAGACTTCCCAATCATATTGAAATAGAAATGAAAACAGCAAAACAAAATGAAACAAAAATGGCAAGGACAACCATAACTATCTAGTTTATGAACTTCACTCTGAATACACTTTTAAAGTACATAGAGTTTGGACAAACAGCTATGTATGTAGTTTCTTTCATGTCACTTTTTTCTATGTCAATCACTTAACCACATGGGGGAGGGTCACATTTCATATTTAATCAAGCATCTTAGAAAAAAGAGAAATATAATTATGCTCTTATGAGCCCTCTTTTATAATTTGTGGAAAAAAAATGACTAGTATAAAATATTATATAATATGGATAAAGATAATTTTGAGATTATCACAAAATTTAAGGGAAATACATCAGATAAAATTTAAGGGAAATACCTCAGACAAAATAAAGTTTAGGCTAAGAATGGTGGTGCATAGCTATAATCCTAGCAATTTTAGAGGCGGAGGTGGGAGGATCACAAGTTGGAGGCCAGGTTCGGAAATATGGGGACATCCTGTTCTAACCCCCCACCCACTGCGGCAAAAAAGTGCTTGAGATATAGCTCAGTGGTAAAATATCCTAGGTTCAATTATCAGTAGCAATCAATGAGTCAGTCAATGAGATTATGGCTGACTTCATTCCTCAGAACCTGAGGTGAGGCAGCATATAATGGCAGAGGACTGTGTTGGAGGAAAGTGCTCCTGACATGACCAGCAGGAAGCAAGGAGAGCTGTGCTCACTAAAGACAAAATATAAACCCCAAAGTCTAGACCCCAGAAATTCACCTCCTCCAGTCACATCCTACCTGCCTGTAGTTACCACTCAGTTAATCGCTATCAGGGATCAACTCACTGATTAGGTTAAGGTACTTATAACCTAATCATTTCACCTATAAACCTTCTTGTATTGTCTCATACATGAGCTTCTGGGGAACACCTCATATCCAAACCATATCTAAACTTCCTGGCCTGGCCTGGTAATTTAATATCTCAAGCCCCATTACTTTCATGAGGAAGTTCCAGCAATGACAATGTAAACAAGATCCTCACAGCTTTTGTGCCTTCCATGTAGAGGTATCATGAACACTATTGTACAGAGAAAAGGGGAAGGAGTGCAGGAGGTAGGGTCTGAGGGGTGCATCTTTCTCTGAAGGTGGTCAGAGATAATTCAAATATGGGATGGGCAAGACCATGCCTAGAAAGCTGGCAGGAGGTGGAATCCTGCATGTTGTATAGACTGGGAGTGCCCCTGAATGTCACAGCTGGGTAGTGAGATGCAACACTGTGCCAGTAGCCTAAAGCTGCTTACCAGCCCTATTTAGAACATGTTAAGAGGTGTAACTGACCACGGATTTATATCTAATATGTGATCTTTGGAATAATACATAGAAATCAGTTTTTTTAAGTAAACATGATAAGAAGTTTGTCCCTGACCATGGTAGATATTGCTTCCTCTAGTGCCACATCTGATATCCTGGCAGACATACTTCATGTCCCTTGGGAAAGTTATTATTATTATTTTTATTAATTACTCATGACAGTACAATGATCTTGACAATTCATACATTTGAATCAAATGGGGTATAATTTCTCATTTTTCTGATAGTGCAGGTTGCAGAATCACTTTGGTCATACAGTCACCTATATATATACAGCAATAATAATGTCTATTTTATTCTGCTGCCCTTCCTATCTCCCCTTCCCCTCCCCTCCCCTCCCACCTCTTCTCTCTACCCAATCTAATGTGACACACTTCTCTTTTTTGTTCTCCTCACAACATCATACATGTATTCTGTATAATGATGAGGGTCTCCTTCCATCTTTTGTGCAATTCCCCTTCTCCCTCCTTTTCCCTACCACCTCTCTTCCCTATTTAGTGGTAATCTTCTTCTCATGCTCTTCCCTCCTATCCCATTTTGAATCACCCCCCCCCCTTATATCAGAGAAGACATTCGGCATTTGATTTTTAGAGATTGGCTAACTTCACTTAGCATAATCTGCTGTAATGCCATCCATTTCCCTGCAAATACCATGATCTTATTTTTTAGTGCTGAGTAATATTCCATGATGTATAAATGCCACATTTTTTTAATCCATCCATCTATTGAAGGGCATCTAGGTTGGTTCCACAGTCTAACTATTGTGAACTGTGCTGCTATAATTATTGATATGGCTGTGTCCCTGTAGTATGCTCTTTTTAGGTCTTTTGGGTATAGTCCGAGAAGGGGCTATCTCACTACTTCAGGTGGGCCTGGTCATCCTGCTTGCAGTAATATTTCTCCTAAGATCAGTAAAATATATTCTGGTTATTACTCATTGATGTTGCACTAAGATGTGTCAATCAAAGTGTTACACCAATCTAATAAGACAAACCTCTCCCTCCAGGAGGGAGATCAATAGGCATGAGCCAGCTTTGCTAAGAAAAATTTCAGAGTAAGGAAGTGGATTGCAAGACAATTTTCCAGGTGATAAGATGTTCATATCTCCCTTTCTTGCTTGTAATTAGCAAATATGACTACAGAATTTTCTGAAAATTCAATATCCTGAAATAAGGAGGAAGTACTGGAGATAGACTGGGCTTGTTTCTTTCTCCTGGAAGAGAATATCCTTCAAAACTTTGCTCAGCTAGTACTATTCCTGTGAGAGGGTGGGTTGCCTATCAGAGTTCTTGATCAGTTATGCTAGTGGAACAATCGTAGTGAGATTGCATCCATTCCCAGAAGCTTTTCTAAATCTTGGGGGACTAGCTCAATAATAGATCTTAGACTTCTTTTGTCCCTTGCTGCCTATCTGTTAATAAACCTGCTGTTATTTGTTGAGTGTGTTCTGCCTCATTGCACTCAGGCAAACTGATAATCAGTGAGGAATGAAGTTGCTTCTTGGGGAAACATTTTATTTCCCTCAAATATAAAATCAAGTACTCCAGGGCAATTATTCTTATTCACACAGGCTAGCTTTCATTATATTCCCAAATTAATTATGAAATAAAACAAAAAATAATAATCAGAGAAAAAACTTTATAGAACACTTTATGTAGGTATAGATATATAGACATAAACATAATTTTTAGATTCTTTAAATCTCTAAAAGAGAGAACTTTTATTTATATGTATAGAAATATTTAAAACATTTTCTTGTTCGCATAACCTGGAAAAGTTTTTAAGCCTCTTTGATTTATTTCCTTATTTTGTGCAAACACTGTATTGTATTTGTTACTTTCCTATGACTAACTGTAATATTCCAACTGATAATCTATGAACATACTTGGTGTGTCCTAAAGCATGTTTTCTACCTTTCCCCAAAACTCCTGTTTATGGTACTATTCTAGAACAGAGTATCCTTCTCCTTTCTGTGACAGCGACAAACAAAAACATGTGCTCAAATTTTTGAATCAAATTGATTATAGCTACTCTGTCACAGTTTGCTCTTATATTAGATTTCAACCAAATTCAATTACACAGTGTTCTCCTTGCTGCCACAGGATGAATGACAGGACAAAGATGAATGAACACAACTGCCGCAATTGATTGATCCCAACATGCCTGCAGGTTGATTAAAGTGTCTAGGAGCCAAATGAAGAACAGTATTCATCTGTAACTATTGGTCAATTTTTAAGTTAACTACAAATTTCTTGAAATACTGTGTGCATTGAATTGAATGTTTATATTTTGAGAATACTAGAAAAAAGTATATATATATATATATATATATATATATATATATACTGATTTTTACAGATATTTAAAATGAATATTTATTCTATGTAATCAGATTTATAATATTTACAATGTCCATTTGCTACAAAATAATGTTAATTATGTTTATGAGCATAGGGTCAAGAGAACAAATAGTGCTACTTATATATTGAAAATATTAAATTTGCCATGTATTAATGGCTATTGCTGACAGTTAAAGTGGCAAGAAATGTTATGTTTATATTTGGGAGGTATTCTTTTTTAAAATATTTTTTATTTGTTAATGAACCTTTATTATATTTATATGGTGCTGAGAATCAAACCCAGTGCCTCTACTACTAAGCTTAAGCCCTAGCCCCTTGGTGGGGTATTCACTGAAAGTATTTTAGCATTGTTATTTTATATAATTTGTACATTAGTTAAAGCACAGTAATGGCAAGTGAATTTTTTTTTGTATTCTAGGGTTATAATTGACCTGATTTTTTGATTCAGATTTCTGTGAAAATTTATAGGAAGTGCTATTATGTGACAAAGTTATATATGACTATTTAAAGCATATGCTAGATACTCAGTCCACTTGTATTGCATGAGAGGAAGTTCAGGGACCAAGCAGTTTGGGCTGGAATTGCTACTCAACCTTATTACCCAGGAACCAGATCCCCCCTTTGCTAGCATATGAATTTTTTCTCCTATTGCTGGAGTTTATTGTACCTCTTGGCCTTACATCTACAATTCTGTCAGGAATAAATCAGAAAAGTCCACATTGTCTTTAGTCAAAGTCTTTTTATTACTTGGAAAGATAAACTCTCCCTGGTTCCTCACTCAGCCCTATTTATAGGGAGAGGATGACAATGGAGTTGGGTACATTTGTAAGGGAAAAGTTATAAGCATGTTGAAAGTGTATCACTGTGTCTTTTTTTGAGAGAACTGGGTTTCTTGTTTGTTTTTATGTGTTTTGCTTTTTTTTTTTTTTTTTTTGCTTTGAAAATCCTCATAGCCAAGTCAATAGATTTATATGCAAAAGGGAAATCCTGTCTCTTAGCCAATTCATTGTGTCTGTCAGGCTTTAAAAACATGTAAGTCCATATGAATGAAACATAATTAACTAAAAGGAATCATAAAATGTTGTTCACATAATTTATAACTAAATTAGTAATATTGTATGAAATAATTTTTTAAGCATACATATATCAAAAATCACATTGTACCTTACAAATGCAAACAATATGATTTATCTGCGTAAAATAATATTAACTAAAAATATTGAGCAACTGTTTGAGAGTACTATTTTAGTCATTTGCTTATATGGGTTATAATAAATATGTTTTTGCATGTAACAAACTTTTCAAAGTGTTTGAGGTAATAGAAAGGCAAGAAGGAAAGAGATGCTTAATAAATGTGGTAAACACTATTAATGAAACATGAAATAAGGTTGAAAAGTATAACAGAAGACTAGTTCTGAATGTCATACAGTATACTTACAATGCCAGCGGTGCAAAAGACTGATGCTGAAGGATTCCAAGCTTGAGGCTAGCCTCAGCAATTTAGCAAATTCTGTTTCAAAAAATAAAAAGGCTGGGGATATAACTCTGTGATAAACTGCCCATGGATTCAATCTCCAGTCTCCACTTAAAAAAAAAAAAAAAGACTCTATAATTTACTCATATAAGGCCACCAAGATGATCCTTTGACAGAAAAGAAGGATGAGACAATACATCCAACTCAGTTCCTTGGTCCAGAGTTGGGGAAACAAAAACTGTTCTCAGGAAGAATTCAAACAAAGGCAAGGGTTTATTTTGGGCTTCTACTCAAACCAGAAGAGCGACAGCACTGATTAAGAGTGTCAGACTGGCTCATGCAAAGCACAAATGTGTCCAGCTTTTAGGGCATGTGAGGGGTAGGCAGGAAATTGGGATGTTAATATCACAAGCAGAGGTGGGATTTTAGTTGTACCTGAGCTCTTCTCCATCATGTTTCATCATGCATCATGTCCTAATACTGTCTTATGCCTCCACCTAGGAGCTTGCATTTATTTTGCTAATAAGGTCAAAGTAACGTGGGTTATAGTTCCTTCAGTACCTATTCTTCATGTGCATCTCCCCCTGGACATCTGGAATTGGCTCCTTTTCATGTGGGAGAGTCTCGCCTAATCTCCTGATCTGTTAACTCCACAAGACTGGAACTAACTTGGCTGTCTTATTTCTCCTAAGAGATTTTACTCCTTAATTATATGGGGCCTTATTTTTCTCTGTTTTACATTGACCAAACACCAGGGAAAGTGCAAAAGAAAGGGGTGTGGGATTCTCTATTGCAGAAAGAATTTTACAACTCTGAAAATGAAAATTATGTCTACTCATATTGAAATTAAGCGATAGAGGCATGTTATATGTCTAATACAGTCTATTATCAATTTTATTATCAATGCTTTAGTTTCAAGATACTACTTTGAAATTGCTGTTACCTGAATAATTTGGAAAAAAAGTCCCTACAAAAATGAGATAGAAACTGGATACCTATTATTTCATAATTTAGATTTATATTTTCAAAAGTCAGGTAAAGAAATGAATGTGGTTTTTTTTTGATAACCATTATCTAAGGAATCACATGACAGTATGTGTTTTATTGTATGAAATAACTCATTTGAAAATATTCCTTTAAGAAAATAAGAAAGTTGCCCATTTTCTATCAATACTAAATGCTTCATTATTTTTGAATTTTAGGCTTGACATTATTGAATCTCTGAGTATAAAAGATAGTATGTATTATTCTACTGATTTTCCAATTGTGTGGTGAGCAAAGAGCTATAGGAAAGGAAGAAATAGATATTAAAAAAATAGGCTTTTATTTTCCTTTATTTTTTGTACCATCTTTTTTTTCCAATGAGTATACCGACATTCAGGGAATGTAGGTAATTTGCTAAGGAAGACTTTAAGTAAATGAGTTGACAAAAGATTAATTTAGTTATTAACTTTTGATGAGTTTTGTCAAATAGTATAATGACCTTGTTTTTTTTTTTTAAAAATGCATAAATTGGGAAATCTCATTTTCATTCCATTGCTTCTGTTACAGAAGTGACTACAAATATAACTTATGGGCTCTGCAGCAAGCAAGCTTATAATTTATCCATATCTCTATTACTTGAAACACAGCCCACAAAGGCCTCTGCTTAAGGCTACTCTGCATTATAATCAGATGGAACATTGATAAAATTGACATTCTAACTTCTTATTCCAAAATTTATGTGACACATGACCATATCCAATTTGTAGATAAGATATTATAATAGAAAAAGCGACTTCACAAGTAACAATTCAGCCTTTGGCTTTACCTACATGTGTAGTATGCATTGAAATTTCAACATATTTAGGAAATATTTGCTACATATGAATCTAACCCCTTGTCTTTTCTTGAATTAGTAAAGTTTTCCATCATCATTATAGGGTATATGTCAAGATTTTTATGTCTTGCTTTGTAGGAATGCCCCAAGGAACAGAAAATGCTAATAAACTCCTTATTAACTCATTAATACATGAAAACTGACTCTAGAAAAGGGCTTGGCTCCTCAATAAAGCATGTCTTTTAGTACAGGCTTCAAAATATATGAACTTTTGAGCAGTGGATCTCAAGATAGTGAAGTTACAATATACTGTTCATAATTTTAAAAATACTTAGTAGCTATTTTTTTCCATTCCACTATTGATTTTTGTTTCTATTTTTACCTAGAATACACCTTTCTTCCTTCCTTTTTTCTCTCCCCCTTTGTCTTGTCCACCCTTCCTTTTCTGCATCCTTCCTATTTGTCTTCTATTTTCTTTTTCTTCATATACATTGCTAAAGAAAATTTGCTTTCAGAAGTGAGTTCATTTCCAGATTACACTTTCTGTGTGATTTAATTTATTGCCAATGTGATATTTTTATGTCACAATTTTATTCATGTTTGATAAATATTATGAAATCTTTATCTACAATTGTGAAGGAACTTGGAATGTATTTAACTCCAACAAAGTAATATGTAAATATGCTGTTTTATGCTAGCTTTTACATTTGCTTATAATTTGGAAAAACTATTAACAAAGTAGACACATTTTTGCTACTTATTATGAAATCAAATTCAGTTTTACAGTTCACGGTTTAATTGAAGTTAAACTGTGCTAAACATTAGTGGCATATAAATGTTTTATTGAATTAAGGCTATGAGAGCTGATGATAGTATAAACAACATCTTGATTCTCTTTAGTGAGAAAAGAGTAAGGAGGGTATGTTATTCTTCTCATTTTCAAACATAATATAAGTTACAGGGGAGAAGATTTTATCATTGGATTAATATTTCTTGGAAGTTAGGTAAACAAAAACAAATAAATGCCCCAATTAATGTTTCTGGAATTTTCTCAGCTTTAAGTCATTAATTTGAATATAAGATCATGTCATTCTTAAGACAATAAATACTAATGCCTAAGTTTTTTTTTTTGAAAGCAGCAAATATTTGGATGTTAAAGCAATTGTTTTAAATAAGTCAGCTATGCTAAATATAAAATTAAAAAATGAAAAATATGGGGCTGGGGTTGTGGCTTATTGATGGACCCCTTGCCTGGCATGTGTGAAGCACTGGATTTGATCCTCAGCACCACCTAAAAAATAAATAAATAAAATAAAGTTATTTTGTCCATCTACAACTAAAACTATTTTTTAAAAAATACCTGATAAAAAAATTAAGAAAATCAAAATGTTTTCTAACAATGTAAAATTATTTCTAAAATTCTCTCTTCAATATGTATGTGTTCTAGGAGCACTTAAACATTCTCTACCATGTACCCTTGTGTAATTTTTGTGAAGTTATGTGATCTTGTCAAATAAATATTTCTAAATATATAATGTGAATTAGCTAGAATTATAAAAATTATATTGTAAATGATTAACATTCCTACCTATCTGCTTTATTAACATAGCAAATAAAAGATCTAGGGATTTAATTAATAATTACTTCCATGTAAATGCATGGATTATATATAATTGCTCAAGATTTCCATAAAAGCTGCAATTTGCTATGAAATTATCTTGGATTTTTAATACTGATGTACTTACAGATATTAGATACTATTAACATTACTGTTAACTTTAATATGGTTTGTTACCTACATTAATATGTAAATAGAATACTAAGTTTTCCTGACACTTTAATAAAAAATAAAAGCATAATTATTTTTCTAATCAAGATCATTGGTTGCCTGTTTTCTACTTGTTGGCTTTTTGACTGTTATTTGTGGATCCCATGCAAAGAATCAGTGACTATATGATTTGTCCATATGATAGATGATTGTGCTATTCTGATGGATAAGGTAAAATGTCTACTCTAGTGGAATCCTGAAATAAGCCAGACTGCAGAGAGACAGCTCTAATCCATTCTGATAAATATAATAGTAGAGATACAAGCAAAATACTTTGGGAACACACTATAAAGAATGCTAACTCTCAAGAAAAGATGTTTAAAAACACAAAATATGATATTCATGATAATCTCAAGAAATATGTAAAAATCCATACTATGAAGAGTTGAAAAAGACACACATTTGATATCTATACAATAACAAAAGTATAAAGACTGAGAGCAATGACAATGAATTTAATATCACATTTATTATTATTATTTCCCTTGTATGTTTTTTCTACATTATATGTATAAATCTGCTACTAGACCTTTTTTGTACTTGAAGAAAGAAGAAAAAACAGAAGGAATTCACAATGTTTGTTTTAAGGCTCATATATTTATGCATCAATCTCTGTTACATTAAGGCTAATTTCAGAAATAGATGTCTTTCCTCCTTTCATCATCATAAAGAATTTGACTTCCATTTATGTTGTTTATATTATATATATATATTTTTTTTTCTCCTGATTACCAAAATATTGAAATGTGGAGAAATATTCCAGATAATTACAAACCTAGATTGATAAACTTCATTTTGAACATTGATTTCCCTCTACAGGCAATTGCAATCCACAAAGCTACTAAGGTATTCTGAATTTCATAGGACAACAGTGTAAGCCAGAGCCTAGAATGGTACTTTAGGAGGAAACTGTTTAATCATATCAACCTCTTTGATTCCCCTTCTAAAGCCTGAATATTAACAGTAAGTGTGAATCAGAAATGGGCAAATTGTCATGAACAACAAAAATAGTCAACAAAGAACTCAATTTAATTGTTTAAGAATTATCTAGCCATAGACTAACTGCTTTCCAGAGAAAATATTAACTTCTCTCTGGAGAAAGAAAAACTCAGGAGAGCCTCAAATGATATGAAGGGTTTTATTAAAAAATATCTCCATTTTTAAAAATGATGTTATCAGTTCAATTAATATCCAAGAATATACAAGCCCTGCCAATTTATAATGTTTGAAACATTATACGTTTAGATGGAGTGCTTAAGGGAAATGAGAACAGGCAGAAACAATATTTAAAGAATGTTGAGAATCTTCTAAACTTATCAAAAGACCCCCTCAGATTCTAAAAGCATTATGTGAGATAATTCAAAGGAATACACCTATAATATTATATGAAAAACTGACGAAATCTTAAGAATTAGCATATTTTGAAAAGTAGTTAGAATGCAAAGAGGAAGATAATAATGATAGATAACTTTCCAAAATGAGGACACCAGAAACAATAGAAGCCAATCATATTATGTCATCAAAATGCTGAAAAAAGAAAAATGTTAATATGGGATTTTAGCCAAATTTTCATTCATATAAAAAGGAAAATAAATGCATATTGAGAAACACAAACTAGAAACATGTCATCATCATACTTTATAATAGAAAACAAAATATTTTTTATGTTAATTAAAATTATTCTATGTTGGTGGAAGAAGAAATAAATTGAAATGTAAAGGATAAATATATGAATTAATTTAAATTAATATACAAAGTTTAATCTGGTTCTGAGAAATTTAAATATGCATATGAGTAAAGCATATGAAAATATTATCACAAAAAAATGAGGGAAATTAAAGGTAACATTTCAGTCTCTTTTATATTGACATGTAGGTGAAAAATAATAATTTACATTAGAACACGACAAGTTCTATGAAAATATATCTAGGATACTCATTAAATAATAATAATAATAATAATAATAATAGAATAACAGATTAATGGGTGTGTGTAAAGTAACACAAATATGATTAATTTAATAGATGACAAAAATATGCAAATATTAAACCTAAGGCTATAAATCCTACAAGTAAATAGCTATTCAAAATCCAGCCAAAGAAAACTGCTGTAACTGTCTTATGTAAGAGGAATTTGAAATTTAAAGAAAAAATAAGATGAAAGATAAAGAGGAATGTTCCATAACAATGAAAAGATCCAACATGTGGACCTAATGATTTATAAATTTATTCATCCTTAATAAAATATTTTATTTTTATACCTTGAACAAATTGGATTTATTCTGAAGTAAATATTTTAACACTGAAAATAATCAATGTAATCAGAACACATAATTATTAAATAGGTAGAGAAAAATCAGCAAACATCTATTCAATGATTTTCTAAAAATATTTGAAAGTTATGAAAGCAAAAGAACTTTTTAAATTTGGTTAAAAAATATCTATAAAACTCAATAGTATAAGCCAGATGAGGTGGCTCATGCCTGCAATCCCAGTGACTCAGGAGGCTGAGGCAGGAGGATATCAGATTCAAAGCCTGCCTCAGCAACTTTTGTCGAGTTGCTAAGCAACTCAGTGATACCCTGTCTCTAATAAAATACAAAATTGGTCTGGATGTGATGTGGTTCATTGATTGAGTACCCTTAGTTCAATCCCTGGTATCCAAAAAAAAAATTCAATGGTATAAATGATGATTAATAATAAAATATTATACCATTTTCCACTGAAATTAGGGAAAAATAAATATTTTGTTTATCATCACTGAGCTATATCACCAACCTTCTTCGTTTTTTTATTTTGAGATGGTCTCACTAAGTTGATTAGAGCTTTGCTAAATTCATGAGGATGGCCTGGAACTTGCAATCTTCCTGTCTCAGCCTACTGATCTGATGGTATGTACCACCATCACTATTTTTGACTAATATTACCACACAGATGGATTTTGCTTACTTTTTAACTTCATATAATTGAAGCCATAATATATTTGCTTTTGCATCTGGCTTTTTAAATTGAACACATCCCTGAGATTTGTCTACCTTTCTGCATGTAAAGATTTTTTAGTACTTTTTTTATTGAGAGTGTTTGCTAATAATTCAAAGTCAAATTTTAGCATAAAGTTTGTATTATTTTGCCCCTTATCTCCTTTTTGCAATTTTGCTTTTCAAGGTTTTTTTCACCTATAGTAAACTGTGGTACAGAATTATTAAATAAAAATTTAATATTTTGAGAAAGACCACATTCACATAATTTATTGTAGTACATAATTATAATTGTTTCATTTTATAATTTCTTACTATTGTTAATATCTAATTATCCCTAATTTATAAATTACCTTTTATCATAGGTTTATATGAATAGGAAGGAGAATATATATATAAAATATATCCTTATATATAGTTTCAGGCATTAAAGGGGATATTGAAACAGGTGCCCTAAAAGTAAGAGGGCGCAAACTGTGTCTATTAATTGCCCATATTTATGAAAATTGAATCTCAATATTTTATCATTAAATTTTTCATTAACATAAATTTAGCATTATTTTGTACTTAAGTTCTTTGTCAGTCAATCTATTAGTTTTCATATTGAATGGCTATGCAATGAGAAACTCAGTTTCTTTTTCTTGGTGGTTAAAGTATAAAAAGTAAGGTATTAATTGAAAACAACATATGTACATATAATTATAAACAAGAACATTTATTTCATTAAATGTCCAGTAACATATTTATTAAAAAGTTAAAACTCAATGCATATGTACCTAATAACATGAAAGAGCTTATTCTTCAACTATACAGAACAAATATGACCAACTTTTAAGAAGAATTGGAAAATATAAAATTAGAATTTAAAATTTCAACTTTCTTTCATCAGTAACTATAAAAAGTATAATTGATAAATACATAAATTATATAATGTTGAAAATTTGTACAAGATTATTACACAAATATGCCTTATTGATATATAGAATGATCTATATTCCATAAAACAATAACTGAATATACATTCTTTTCAAGAATATATGAAACATGGAACAATATAGACAATGTTCTGAGCCATTAAATAAGTCTCCAAACATTTAAAAGAATAAAGTTAAATTAAGTATAATCTGTACAACAAAAATGTTAGCAATGAATAATGAAATTCTATTTGGAAAATTTCCTCTGTGATACAGATACAGTTATTATTATATAACTTTTAATGATGATAAGTAAGAGAAAAAACACAATAAAAATTAGTTTGAGCTAATTACAAAAAAAATCGTGATACAATATCATGTATGGTACAGGATAAAGCAATCCTTAAAAAACGATCATGTTAAATGCTTATATTTGGATAGTAGAAAGATCTCACATTAGTGATCTCAGTTTCTATTTTAAAACTTGGAAAAAAGAAGAGCAAGTTAGACCCAAAATAACCAAGAGAAAGGGTATAAATATAAGAAAGGCAAGAAAAAGCAGTAAGAAATCCAAGAAGAACATGTACTTTCAAAAAGTCAAAACATTGATAAAATTCCAAACAGTTTGATATTTTAAAAAGGGAAAATTCAAGTTATCAACACAAGTTGTGCAAAAGAGAAAATTACTACAAGTCTTCCTTATATTAAAGGGTCTATACATTCAAAGGAAGACCTTGAAAAAAGTATAACAGAATCAGAATCCCTGCAGGCTTCCCATGAGAAAGCAATGCGTGAATTTGTGAAGGTGAAGCAAAAATTGGAATTGAAACTCAAGGAATTAAGAGATGAGAGTGACCTGGACTGTCTACAGAGTTGCTAATGGCAGAAATATTCAGACTAAGACAGAAGCGGTAAGCACTGCAACTGGCAAAGCCAAAGAGTCAGGGGTGCCCAAACACTTTGGAGCTTACATCTTGCCATCATGTGTCTTAGAGGCTGGAATACAGGGATTGATTGTCTAGCTGGGTTACAGTCTTGGCTTTGGTTCTATTCCTTCAGTGTATGCCCGATTCCTCTTTTTAAAAAGCAAGTATTTATTTAGGGCCATTTTATATCAGATATATGTAATTTGCTTTTGATCTTTACAGGGGCTCACAGCCAAGAATTTTCCTTGAGTGTCAGATGAGACTCTGGACTTGGAGTTTTGGGCAATTCAATAACTATTAAGATTGTAGAGATTCTTAGGGATGGACAAAGTGCATTTCACATCTTGAGATGGATATGAGCTTTTAGG
Source organism: Marmota marmota marmota (assembly GCF_001458135.2). NCBI lineage: Eukaryota > Metazoa > Chordata > Mammalia > Rodentia > Sciuridae > Marmota > Marmota marmota. The sequence continues at coordinate 48,532,976 of NW_026000108.1, read as the reverse complement.
ATCCAGAGACAGCAGTTATGTTTTGGATATGAAGTATCCCCGAGAAGCTCTTATGTTAATGCAGGAATATTCAGAGATGAAATAATTAGAGTCTGAAAGCTGTAACCTAATCAGTCCACCCTCATTGGTAACTGAGGCCATTTAGGCAATGCTAGATGAGGTGGGTCACTGGGGATATAACCTGGAAGTGTTCATCTTTCCTATGGACAAGACTTCCTTTCTCTCTTTGCTTCTTAGATGCCATGAGTGGAACAATTTCCCTCTTTCACCACTACTTTTTGCCATAATATTCTGCCCCATCTTGGGTCCAGAACAACAGAATTGGCTGATCATGGACTGAACCTCTGAAAACATAAGCCAAAATGAACTTTTCCATTTTAAGTTTTTCTTGTCAGGTATTTTGGCCATACTAATAAAAAGCTGACTAACACAGAATTTAAGAAATAGAGGTAGCCTAAGGCCAAACTTAACTAAATTTAACAAAAACCAAAGGCAATTAAAAGAAATTAGAATATTTAGTCTGGCCGGTTCTAATATTAACCACAATGTAAATAACAACATTTGAAATTAAAATTTAAAAAAGGCAAAAAATTAATAGACATTTTGGTCCTGGTGTCACATATATATAATCCCCATGACAGGAAAAGCTGAGACAGGAGGCTCACAAGTTCAAGTCCAGTTTCAACATCTTAGTGAGACATTCAGTAACTTGTGGCGATCTTAATTCAAAATAAAATAAATAAATAAAAATAACTGGGGACTTAGCTGAGTAGTAAAATATTCCTTGGTTCAACCACCAGAACCAAAATAATTAATAATAGTAATAATAATAATTGATACATATAGAATCTAAAATGTTTCATATAAATAGGTTCAAACAATGCTTTTTACAAAGCTTACAAAGAAATTCAAGGGACAAAAATCTTATTTTTAACAAAGCATTGAAACAACAGAAAAATATTGCAAGCATGGCCTTAGGCCTTAGCCTTATCAAGTCCATTTTAAAAACCTGAAGACTCACCAGGCACAATCCTACAGAGCCCTCCAATATGTCATCACGAATAGCCTGGTAAACAAGTCATGAACAAGCCACTTGGTATAAACAAGTCACTTTCCACAACCCTGATAAGAGTCAGAGTGAGGTCACTTGGTATAAACATTTCACTTACCTTAACCTTGATAAAACTCAGAGTGCGGAAGCCACCAAACCTTAAGGTTTGGCCTTAAAATGTAAAACATCACTAAGAAACCTGGTAGCACCTGATAGGGACACAAAGGGAGAGCAGAAGCTCCCAAAGTTGGTATAAATAATAGAGCAAAAGAACAGACATTCAGCCAGCCGATACAGATGCACACAAGCCTTGGAGCCTGATTAGGACATGGACTGACATCCCAATTCTTGTCATCATCTACCTGATCCTCTGCATCATCCTCACCACTCTCAAACTCTACAGCAACCTCTGGACCCCAGTGAGAATAGTGATTTCTACTTATGACCATCTCCTTGACCAGCCACCAACTCTATCCAGAAGAGGCCTCCACCAGTTGCTGACTTGATCACTGTGGTCTGAGTGAGTGTGCATCTTCTGGACTCAAAACCTAAGACTTAAGACTTTAGACCTGGCACTTAGGCTTAATATGCCCAGGAAATGTCTGTAATAAATCTGTCATGATTAAATATGTTTGTAGTGTTGACTATTAACTTAGAATTGTTTGCTTTGAATTGATATATGTCTATTGCCATACTCAGCATCAAGGGTTATCATTTTTGTATTAAGAACTTATTGAATGAATTGTATTGAGTGATTTTGAGTGAATAAAGCATTGAAAAGGGCATAAGCCTGTAGACATTCTTCATTTCTCCAACTCGACTGCATAAGTTACACCTTCGCCTATCATGACAAATATCCATATATATGATACAAAAAATATGAAATAAGATATAAACAATTTATAAATTGAACTTTATCTCAACAGCAGCAGGTTTTAATCTTTTCCAAACATTTTATTAAATGCTATTAAGGTGAAAGAGTATAATTTTAAAAAATATTCACAACATTTTATATGTGATAAAGGACATGTTTCTAATACGCATAAACTGTTTTCCTGACTCAATAAGGCAAAAAATTTTAATAAAAATTTGACATATAATTGGAACACTCCCCACACTACAAATGATAATGTAATTGCAAATTAATATGAGAAAAGAGGCTTAATTTGCTAATCATTAAGAAAAATTAAATTAAAACTGTGGTGAGGTACAAATACACCTTCAAATAGAATGACAAAAATATAAAATACAGACAAAATTAAGTGTTGATTGTCACTGCCAGCATCATGTTTACTCAGCTTCCCCAAATCAGGCTGATGAGGAGATTGGAAAAAGATGAATATACAAAAAAAAAAAAAAAAAAAAAAAAAAAAAAAAAAACACGGAAAAGTAGGATGCCAGTAGGTCAGTGAACTATTGATGGAGGAGGACTGACAATGTGCACTCTCCACAGTTTATTATATAGATTTTTATACCAAATGTATTTATTGTGAGAAAATTACAATGAACCAAAGTCAAAAGTTTGAAAAGCTCAATTACACTCATCAGCTTGTGCCCACAATTCTCCACTCCTGGGTGGCTGGCGCCTCAACTTTAGATCATGAACTGATAAACTTCATGGCAAAAGTGGAATTTCCCTTTGAACAGTGCAATCATCATACACATTGGCAGTTTTCTTGGTGCTTTTGCACTGAAAGATTACCAAGGGAGGTGCCAAGACTCTTTTTCTGGCAGTTCAAAGACCCACAATTTATTCACTGCTACTGACATCTCACACTTTTTTCTTTTTTCTTTAAGCACAAGTGATAGGCTATTTGAAGTTCTTGGATTTCTTTCCAGAAAATATGGAATCTTGTTGTTACAACACAAAAGAGAATTAGTAGCAAACACATTTTCCCCAAAATGTAACATATTGAATGTTTTAACATATTTTGAAGGTTAAAGCCATTTCCATCACTAAGTATTTGTTCAACAAGCCATTCAGGATTAGTAAACATGGTGGCTAGAGACATAGGGCCTCCCTGTGTTTGAGTCTGTTCAGTCTGATGTGTCAAGTGCTTCAGTTGTCCTCAAGTTGGCAGGTTGGCATTCTGGGTCTGGGAAGTCTTTTGGGCCTTCCTCATCTTCCTTCTCAGCTTCTTGTTCCTGGTGGGGGTCAGGATCAACACCTCTGATATGAGCTTAAGTCATTTGAACCTCCATGATGATGATGGACTATGTGTTCAGATACCCAGATAGGACAGGCTGCACCTTCTAGAAAGACACAAGCATAGGCTCTACTGACATTACACCAGATCTGGTGAATTCCATTGGCTTGTTTCTAAGTCTTTTCACCTGACCAGGAAAAGCCTATTGTTCTATATTTATTTTAATCTATCCCTTACTAGTCCTGATTAATTGACAAAGAAACAACATTCTTCCCTGTGGAAGAGGTAAACGTGAGAAACACAAAGAAAAAAATGCCTCAGAATTTGTGGGTTAGGGGCTCCATTCATCTTAAGTTCTATTAAAAGAACTACTGTCTTTTCTTTTAAATTCCCAGGAATGGCCGTACTTTGGTTATAACTGTTTTTGCTTCGTGTTTAAGACCAAGCTGGTCAAACAGACTTTATTCCTACATATCATTAAGAGTCAGTTGAGTTCCCTCAGAGGGTTACTCTTGGAGAACTTGAGAGCAGCCTCTTAATTCATATAATGCCATCTGCCAGGATGGGTCAGCATCTCCTTGAGGATGTGGCTTTCCTTGGAAGTATCAGGGATGTCTTCCTTCTCCATTGAGCCTCCTCTTTTGCAGCATGGTCAGATTTCTGTTCTCCAGGGTCTTGCGGATGCCTCTGATCAAGAAGTTATGTGGCCCAAAGTTGCAAAGCCCTTAGAGAAGTTCCTTTGCTCCCTGGGTTCAAGCTGACTCACTGGGCAAAAACTGAATATTGGCTATTTTCTTTCTTAAATTTCATCTCCAAACCTTGGCCTTAAGTATTCAGCAATGCAGTTTCACCAGTCTTAAAGTAAAAATACTGTGTTCTAATTTAATGTCTATAACTGTGTGGTCATTTGCCCCTTCTATTCAATTGGGGTCAGTATTACTGCAAGTTACCCTTATAGTCTGTCTCTCTATAGATAATAGCCTATTATCCCAAGTTAATTCAGGTTGTTATATTTAAAGTTGTACTTATGTGAAGCACTAAAACTTTACAAGGAGAATGCAAAATGAAATTAACAAGAATAAAAAACATATTTAGTTTGTTCAATAGCTATAAACCAAGGAACATATTTTTTTGTGATCTCAAAGTGTTACTTAGCTATATATTAATTTTTTGATTATATTCATCACAGTAATTTTTTCTAACAAAAATATATTTTTAAAATTAATTTTAAATAAACTTGACTGGTCATCTTAACATGGTTGCATTAACTTAGGTGAGGAGGCCTCTTGACAAATCTTAAGTGTTTTATTTTTAAAAGTGATTTTAATTACTTTTTTAAAATATTATTTTATAAAGTTTTTATGCAGAATTTCTTGAACCTATATGAATCAGTTAACATAATTTAATACCACATTTGAAATATGAATCAAAAGTAAAGATCCCCTTTTGTGTCAAAGTGACAAAATGTATTTATGTTTCACAGCATTAAGCTTAAACAGATCAGGCTCTCATTATCTTTAAAAATACATTTAAATTTCTACTCCAGTGTAAAAAGGAACAAAAATATCTTATGTAAATCTTGTTGATAACAGGTCCAGTTACAGAACAATAAATGATTTTTTAAAATCCCCAATTAAATTTGCTATTGTGTAAAATTATTATTATAGACAACTTTAGTTTGGAGAATACCAGCTTGGTAAAATGTTCTTTTGAATATTATACTTTAAAAACTTTTATACTTGGGAAATAAAATTACATCTACTATATAAAGAAGCCAGTAATAACACCCCAATTTCACTGATGTTATATATTAACCAAGTTTAGATTTTAAAGAAAAATCTACAGTCTGTAATGTAGCATAGTACTCTAAAATAACAGTTGCTGTTTAACCAGAGTCATACAAAATCTAATTTATTTAAAACTAGTTGCCCTAACATTTATTAACATTTGCTTTATGCCAGAACATTAATATTTGACCTGAGGAAAAAGCCTTGAATAGAATAACTTTAATTGATTATGTTAATTGTATATATGACCAATTTAGTTACACACACAAACTTTTTAAATTTACCCTTCACAAACTTTTTCGTAAATTATGTAGACACTCTACAGCTTTACTTTGCCACATAAAGACTTTCTCAGGGAGAAATATTGTTTTTCCTTCTACTTTCTATACTAATTTCCATACCTAGAACCTTCTTATTTCTCTTTCCTAGTTGTTGACCCCTTCTTTTCTTAATTTGGATTCTAAAACAACCCTTTTTAAATTTCTGAATTTAGAGAAATCACTTCACTTTAATAAGATGAAATAGTTTTATATTATTTACAGTGCTCTAATTGAAACACAGCTGAAACTTTTGGATCCTTTGCATATAGAATTATACCTGTTAGAATTTTAATTACTAGTAACCTTGTTTTCAGTGAAGATATGGACAACAAAATTGTAAACCTTTTTCCATTTACCAATTTATAAAATTATGCATAATGTTTAAGTATATTACCATATGAAATGCAAGAAGTCAAGAGTATTGGATTTTATATAGCAGTGAGCACATTATCTTTGGAAATTAATTACTAAAAATCACATTTATGATTAATCCCATATATGTTAAATCTTATTTACTTATTCTTAAGTGCAAAAAATCAAGATATTATAGTGGCACCCCCTCCTCCACAGAAAATCTTAACTAAGCTTCTCCAGATATCTTTACCATAATTGATTTTAGGACTTTCAGCAAAAGAGTCTCATAAAAGTGTTCAATGTAGGTAAACTTCCTATTTTCCTGTTGCTATATTTTACTTGGCCACTGGCCTGGAAAAAATCAGCACTCTAGGTAGCCCCTTTTCTAGTTTTTCACAAATATTTATCCAGTATGGTAGTTTGTAAAAATGTATTTGAAAATGCAAAATATGATTTTTAAAAAAGACAAATACTTTAACAAGGCCTCGAGCTGGAGCTTCACAGAGATTTCTACATTTCTAAAATAAGAGAAGTTATCAATTGGACTCCATGATAACAGTGGGCAGGAGTAGAAAAAAAAGGGGAGAAGAAGCTCTCCCCTTCTCAGGTGTTGTCCTTGAAGGGTTAACTTGCTTAGAACAGTGAAAGAAAAAGCTGCTTTATGTGAACTTCTGTAGACTGTGAACTTCTGAGCTCTTCCCCTTCCATGCTGGGTATAAAGTTCTGAAGCTACCTGAACTCGGGGTTCAGAGGATAAATTGATTACAGCAATAGCTGTACCCTCTGAACCTGGCTGCAGCCAAATAAATAAAACTGTTTCTTTGCCTGCTCATCTGTCCCTATAACAATATCAGACAAGCATAGTTAACAGTATTAGCCATCTCTTTGTTGTTGAAGAAAAATCCTAGAAGTAGTGGCTAGTACATTCTAGACCTTTTTTTAGAAATTAATATTTTATTAATTGTTGGGTCATCTGAAAAACTTGTGAGTTTAGTAATTTTAAAGACATATTTACTTTTATCAGTTTACCCAATTTAAACTGGACTTGATTTTAAATCACATAAGTTAAAAAATATATTTGGATCTATTTAAAATTTTACTTTTAATTTATGAGCACTCCTATATTTATATGCCATTGTAATACCACTACAACACATATGCAGATGCAACATAGAAGACACCAGTGTGTACACATACACACACAAAACAGACAAGAAACAAAGATATTATAACCTTTTGCAAGTAGAGCTCCACAGATAAAAGGCATTGTTATAGCTGTCTATTAAATACTCTGTTAGATTTTTAACCTGTTAGAAATTAAAATAGAGCCAATCAGACTTTTACATTATGACTTTATTATAGGACAGGTCTGTACACTTGGAAATGTTAGGTATGAAATTTAAGAGCCGTGAGACCACTGAAAGAAAAGATTTCAGATGACCACTTGTCCAAATGACTATCAGATATAGCTCCAACAACCACCATATTTATGTCCTTTTTAGAATTTTTGGAAGAGGAGATTTTTAAATTTATTTGAGGGTCTACCCTTGAAGAATTGGCCTATGAACAAAGAGTACAAAGACTTTGATAGTTATATAAATTAAACTCATTAGAAAAATACACTAATTTAGGTGCACAAGAGCAAATGTAAATATACCATGAAATCATGAGCTCAAAAATATATAATCTCAAAAAACAGGAATTTTTGAAAGAAGAAGAAAAATTATATAGCTTCAATTTCTAAAAGAACATGCAATTTACTAAGTCACAGTGCATTTTTGGCTTAGATTAGAGTCAGTTCAGATATTTAAAAAATGTGGGAGCCTGTAAAATCCTCAGAAAAGATTTTTAAGAAAAGGAAAACTTGTAAATTTAGAGTCTTTCAACTTTTTTTGTCTCAGTGCTGCAGGATTTGAAAGTGGCCTGTTAACAAAAGCACACCTTTTTTGAAAAGCTCCCATTCTCTCAATAGGCTTGGATACATAAGGCTGAGTAAGGAACCACCTCCACTATCTCCCAGAACTTCCAACTCCGGCTCCTCCTCAGCACCCCTGCCTTCATGAAAGCACACGTAGTGCTGACCCACCAGCTTGGGAATTTTATCTCTGGCAGTATTGGGGGATCCTTGTCCCTGGGCTCCGCCCACCTGCTCTTTGAAAACAAAGACTGTGGCAGTGGTTGGGGGAGTGCGGGGAGTTTCAGTAGCCTGAAGATTCTTTAACTTTTTGTAACCTTTGACTGCATTCTTGAAGCCAGAAATCAAGACTGACCACTTCATGCTCTCCTGAGATGGATCAAGGCAATCTCCTATTAAGGAACATAAAAGAAAAGTGTCTATGGAAATCTTGCCTAATTCCTCTGTTGCATACCTAACACACAGCTCTTTAGCAAGATCCTCCTAAATCTCTACATCTACCGCTCCCTCCTCAAGGAAACAAAGAGGAGTTTTAACTACAAATGCCAAAAACTGTGCCAGCTCTGCTTTCTTTCCTGGGGCTTCCCCATGAGCATTGTAACGTACAGCTTTCTTTCTTTATGCTCTCTTTCTTTAGAATTAGAATGTTCCATGCTTTACACTGAGCTATACATCAACTCACTCCTCCCCTTCCTTTAATCAATGTGTCTAATTTTTGAGGAGTGTTCTACTCACCTTAACTAATTAGAGTTCCCCCAGCATTTGGGGTCTCCATTTCAGGTGCCACCTATCACTGCCAGCACAGTGTTTACTCAGTTTCCCTAAACCAAGCTGATGAAGGGATAGGAAAAAGACAAACACAAAAAGAGAGAAAAGCAGGACCTGGTGGTTCAGCCAACTTGCATCCACAGTTCTCTACCCCTGAAAGGCTGGAGCCTGAACCTTAGGATATGAACTGATAAACTTCATGGCAACTACAGAATGTCCCTTTGAACACAGCATCACCGTGAAACTGGGAAGTTTTCTTGGCATCTTTGCAGAAGAGATTCCCAAGGGAGATGACAACCTCTTTCTCTGGACAGTTTAAAGACCCATAATTCATTTGTTGCTCCCAAGAGTTGGTAAGAAGGGTGAGCATCTCACTCATATACATTTTCTCAATTAAAGTAAAAATGCAGTGTACAGAAAAATACATGTGCACAGATATTTTATTAGCTCTAATAAAACCCAAATCTGAAAATAACTAAAATATTTGCTAATTGTTCTATGATAAAAATGTCATGACATTCATGCAATGTAAAATTATTCAATGACAAAAGACAAAAGATTTGTTAATATAATATGGAAAATTCCAAAAGAATCAGGTAGAAGGGGGAAAAAAGCAGACGCAAACAATCGCAAACTCAGTTTTATTAACTGTAAAAATCTAAGGAAGAAAATATGTCATAAAATTTTATTAATTGCCAGGGATGAATGGTTGAGGAGTAGATTGAGAAAGTTTGGTCGGATAATAGACATATTTTGCATTATAATTGTGCAGGTTAACGTGTGATTTCATATGGTTTTGAAGGTTCATCAAACTACTTATTCATGATAAATTATATTATTTACGAACTATACCTTAATATTACTTATATAGAAATAAATCTAAATTTGACATAACAAGACACATTTTCATCAGCAGATTATCAGTAAAGGATTAAAAGAGACTATACATAGGATAAACTATTACAGATAATAGTACAGTGACCCGGAAAATGAAAAGCATGACATTATTAGTAAATATAAATGAAGACCATTCATAAAAGAGTAGAAATATCTTGTGAATTTAACATAGAAATAATTAAAACAGACATCTAAAAGAATATTCAAGTTACGGGGGTGCTATATGTCATTGAAATGGTCTAAAGTCTTTACATTTTCTGGGAAATGTTTATGTAGTTAGTGATCTTTATATCAAGCACTCAGATCATTGTAAATGTAAATTGTAAATACCAATTCCCAATTAGTTGAACTACATAAAATTTAACAAGAGAAAAGAGCAAAAAGATAAATAAATGTATAACAAACTAACCAAATAGGAAATGCACAGGTGATTTTAATACCAAATATACAACATTAAATGCAATTAGACTTGACCTCTGGAAAGGATATAGAAAGTAGCAATGGCTGATGATACTGTTTTGACAAAGAAATATTAAGTAAATTACAAGACATGCCACAATTATATTAGAAAGTTATGGAAGCAGCAATAATTTTTTTTAAAGAAGTTCTTCCCAAGTGTAATGAGATCATTGGCTAAACCTCTCTAAGAATCCTAGTAGGTCTAATATTAGGACTCTTAAGGACTTATATCTACCAGGAAAATGAGTCTGGAACAAATTAGATCTATCCCTTACAAAATAAACCAGCAGAATTTAAAGTATTAGTATTCCAGTTTTAGAGAAAAAAAAATCATCCCTTATCTCTGTCAGATATTGAAATGGATTGGGATACAAATCAAGTATAAAGGCTCTGGCAATTTGATTCTAAGTTTCTGGTATGAGTAACTCTACAAAGTTTTTTTTTAACTGCTTTTATTTAAAGAAAATAGGCAAAGAAAAACATACATGGGAATTAAATTACATTGAATATAGCTAATTATAGGGTATAAACTTTAAACATATCACTTACTAGTTTAATCAAATATCTCATACTTCATTTTCTGGTTTTTGTTTGCTTTTTTTGTTTGTTTTAAAAAATTGAATTTGATCTCTGATGTAAAAGTATAGAGACACAGGAAGAGTAAATAAAAAAATAAATCTTATTTAAATTAAAACAATGTCTGATCTAAATGCAAAATTAACATTTGCAAATAATTTGTCAGAGAATATTTGGTGTAGGGAAAACACATCCAAAATTACATAAATCTGGAATCAGCTGACATTAGCTACAGAGAAAAGGTTAGTTAGGTGATTCAGCATATGAAAGTTTTAAAAAGGTAATTTAATTGCTTAAACTTTTCATTGAATGTAGGATACACACTTCACATTTATTTCCAAGCATCTTGATTTGGTTTTTTGAATTTTTATGAAATTTTATGTGGAAGTTTTACATTTTAATTAACATTTAATTTGTTACATGAATGATTTTATGAAACACATTATTATTCATTTAAAATTAAAGCATTGAACTACTCCAAATTACAAAATATTTTATTATGACAATGTCATATTTTAAAATAGTTCCAAAATATTTTCAGAATAACTATTATATGGAGATTCTTTAAGTAGTGTATGAAATATATTACTAAGCATTAATAATTCCTTTTCTTCTCTCTCCCAGTCTCTCTCATTATTGTTTATATGGTTATAAGTTACATACATGTATATGTATACCTAAACTCTATTGCACAAACAATGATATATATATATTTTTAAAAGGTAGAGCTTTGTGTGGTGGGCCATTCCCATAATTCTATTTGCCTGGGAGGCTGAGATAAGAGAATGATATGATTGCAAATTGGAGGTCAGCCTGGGAAACTTAGTGAGACCCTTCCTCAAAATAAAAATGGCTAAGTGTGTAGCTAAGACAGGGTCCTTGCCTACAAGGAACAAGGTCCTGGGTTTAAGCCTCAGTACTGGGAGGGAAATAATGAGAAAGTAAACAAGGAGAATCTTGCATTCTTCAAAAACTACAAAAAGATCAACAAAATTAAAAATAAATATTTGATATAATATTGTAGCTATATATAGAGGACTGTTCACATTTTCCCAATTTATTTATTTTTCTAATCTTGAATCTGAAATAAGATGTCATATTGCTTTATAAATAATTTAAACAATTTAAAAATTTATAAATAATTTAAAAATTGTTGACCTAGAAAGCAGAGTTTTTCATAAATCTGCATGAAGAGGTAGCAGTAATTAGTGGGTTTTTTTGTATGAATATATGAGAAAAAAATTTATAATTATTCAAGGCTTACACAATTTTATCCATACTGAACAAATATTTGTTCCACGTTTATGTCAACAGTGATAGATTTTGCATCCATATCTACCACAGAACACTTCAGACTGTATTTCTGATATTTAAATATGCATACATTATAAGTGTTGCTGTTGGTGAAATTGGTCATATAACTGAGAAGATACATGAGGTTTCTAGATAACTTCAAAGACTTAACTAAAGTAATTTAAGGATTTTAACTTCTAAGTATAGTTCTAATAGTTCATATTGTTTTTCCAATATAATAAGATAATATGTAACAAAACACTGAAAACTTATAATTGGACTAAAACAGATTTATTAGCACTTTAATTATATATTTATCCAATTATTTAAATCCACAGATTGCTAATCATTATGAGTATTTTTTAGCCAAGCATAACTAACTATTAAATAAAAGCAAGGTAAGAAATGTAGATAATTTAAGTCAACAGCTATATTAGGATTCAGAATTTTACACAGTAGTCCTTACAAAAATTTACATTCTATTTTTGATCAATAATTTTCCAGTTTTGCCATAATATCAGTCATGTTACTGTTTTGCTATATTACTAAATTGACCGATAAATTTTTTACAATAAACTCTTTGCTCAAAGATTAGTAAATATCAATTCCATCAAAGAAATCTTAAATTTACAAGTGTAAAAGCAGGAAAATAACATTAAAAACTTCAATAATGAGTATAATGTATTTTATTTATTTTCAGTCTTCTTAATATGTGCTTTCATGCTTGTTATGCATCACACTCTAATCAATTTAGTTATAATAATGCTCTTATTTGCAGTACGTCACTTTGTGCCTGGCCTTACTCAAGAAGCTTTACATAAATTAGCTTCTTTAAACCTCTGACAGACAACTTTTTGAAATTAGTATCAGTCACTAGAACACTATTAAATAATTGTTTATTACAGAAACTTTGCCTTTTACCTCTAATTGTATGCAGAGGAAAAAATATATAAAATTTCTTTATACCATTTGTAAATCTTAAAAATATATAAAAAATATATAAAATTTCTTCATACCATTTGTAAATCTTAAAATATATAAGAGATCATTTTGACTCTAGGTTAGAAAATAATTTCTTAAATATCTCACCTAAAACACAATATACCTTTGGAATTAAAAAATATATACATGCTCTTTAAAAGATATTGATCAAATAATGAAAATAAAATCATAGATTTGGAGAAAATATTGGCCAATCACAGATCTGAATAAAGGATTTTTATTTTTTTAAAGCCATCTCAAAGCTCTGTACTAACAAAACAAACAACACAATAAGTAATGGATAAAGATTTGAACACTTTACAAGACTTTACAAGAAAACACATGTGTTTCTGGGAAGTCCATGAAAAGATGTTGAACATTATTAATCATTAGGAAAATTAAATTGCAACGGGGAGGTGGGGAGAGAGACACAGGGAGAGAGGGAAATTCAGTCATGAATAGAAAGAGGAAGAGACCAAAATAATGATAGGATTAATTCGAAAAAACTGGGAAACCAGAAATTACCAGTGAATTGATGGTTACACACTATACAGGTGATCTTTATAATATTCTCATAGTTCTGTAAGCTGAACTTATATAAAATAAAATGTTGCAAAGTATTTTCAAGGAGAACTTAGAATTATAAAAAGTGACAGTCTCCACAATGATTACACATGATTAAAATTGTGATGACCTTTCTACATCTCAATGACAGCTTTCCTTTTGTAAGATGATCATGCATCTCATTTTTATGGCTCACAGTTCATTCTTATTTAACATAAGTCCAGATCATTTATTTACTATACAGCATTCTACCATACTTCTGACTGTTTTAATAGTGCCAGTTTACTAATCGTCTACCTCAGGGCTGCAAATACCCCAAGCATACTGTTTACCAATCCCAAAGAAATAACTTGAAAAATTCAATGGAGAGGTTGTGTACATTTTATTATTCATTCACTCCCAGGTGGTGTTGGGCTTGGATACGATGAAGGGACATGCCAAACCTATAAGCAAAGGAGATGTAAAGGAGAGGTTATATTCCAATTGCACAAACACATTTTCTTATATGTTTATGAGTACATTCTTTTACTTTACAACCAAGGTCACTTTACTTTTATTCTAACCTAAAGATTGGCAGTAAGGGAAGGGTTAGAGTCTTTTTCTTACTACAAGCTTTCCTAGGCACTATTAGTGTTTAACCCAATAGTCCATACTTTAAGTGCCTTGGAAGTTTCTTCATTTCTCTCACAATCTCTGACTGTCCCATTTCTTCTTCAAAGTCCTATGTTCTGGAGTCACATAGGATCAGTATCATATAATAGTGATACAAAGAATAAAAGTATCAGCAAGCATACTAATATAATTAAAATAGCATTAATTTGTTTAGACATTTTGGTTAAAACATGGGAGTCATTGTGTTTTAGGTTACATCTGTTTTATCCAAGCCCAGTCTGTCTCATATGTGCTGGTGGGACTAACAAGAAGTCCTTGTTCTGAAGTCACAATGAGTTCTGACCAGATACAACATCAAGTCTTGTTGGCATAATGTGATTTCTGTTACTCAGTCCCAGAATAGGTTGTTGCTAACCTATAAAGAATATGACAAAAGTTTAATATGCATTTGTTTCAGTCAATTTTGTTGCTGCAACCAAAGACATGACAAGAACAATTGTAGGAGGAGAAGTTTATTTTAGGGGCTCACAGTTTCAGAGGTCTCAGACCATAGTCAGCTGGCTCCATTCCTTAGGGCTTGAGGTGAGGTTGAACATTAGGGCAAGAGGATGTGGCAGAGTGAAACAAACATCACACCAGGAAGCAGAGACAAAGAGCTCTGTTCAACAAGGACAAAATATATACCCCAAGGGCACACCCCAGGGACCCACCTCCTCCAACCACATCCTACAACATTTACTTACCACTCAGTTAATTCCTATCAGGGAATTAATTTATTAATTGGATTATGGCTTTCATAACCCAATCATTTCACCTCTAAACTCTAATGCATTGTCTCACGCATGAGTTTTTGAGGGACACCTAACATAGAAACCATAATAGCACTAATAATGGCAAATTAGCTCCATGAGGGAGTATATAGGCTACTGTATTATCTTCTGTTAGTAAAGTAGTTTGCATAGTAGACTTGCCTGGGTAAATGTGCTATATCAATCTATCTGTTTGCAGTTTAGGGGTACAGAAAGAATAAAACATCTCTGTAATACCTGTCTTAAATTGTTAAAAGGTATTGTTTGAGTGATGACACCTGAGAGTAATATCACCTGTAGTTTTGAGGGCCAGGTTCCCAGCATAATAGTAAAACTTTACTTGCAAATTTACTTGTAAACTTAGACACTTTTCTTTCTCTCATGGGGTCAATCAGACAAAGCACTGGGGACTTACTTATATAGCCCATGGCCAACTAATGTTTCTTGTTTCTGATTTGATGTTCTAAGGAGTCAGCAACAGTACTTTATTAATCATGTCCCATGTCAGTGTAAGAAGTGTTCAGTGGAAGTATTCTTTTTCTCTACCTTAATGCTGGTAGCCATGGACAAGATACCAGAGAAATGGCTACAGGCCCACAATGTCTGGATTTTTTATTTAGTGTCCTCATTGCCTCAGTGAGATGAGCAGCTCACTCTTGCATACAGTTCTTTAAGGCTTTTTTTTCCCAATTAATCAAGCTCCTATTAGATTGGATGGTGGGTGAAAAATCCATGATATCTCCTGGTATTGAGCACACTGATATATGTTGTAGCTGTGAAATTAGTTCCTTGGTCACTCTCAATTACCTGTGTTGTGATATACATGGCACTCAGCCAGTTCAGTCTTTAATAGTTGTCTTTTGATTGGCTCTTTTGCTGGGAAAAGCTTGCATCTGTCTGTGTCCACACAGGTCAATGTCCATTTGGCTCTTCTATAATGTGAAAGGGCTAATATGGTATATTTTCCATAGCTTAAAATGGATGCCACCTCATTTGATATGCCCCTTGGTGGCATCCAATTATCCTGGGTAAAACTGAGAGCAGGCAAGACAGTTCTGGCATGAGGTAGCAAACTAATACATCTTTATGTGCAGCCCCCAGAATATCATAGCTGCCCACACAGTTTTTTGACCTGCATACATTAATCTATGATGAAGTCCAGTGGCATTTTCTTCTGCTGGGAATTTTTCAACTATCTTATTTTTGTCAGTTGGTCAACTTCAACATTTCCTGGAAAATGTAGAGGGCAATGCACAATCATATGGTACATTTTGACAACTTTGGTTTGGACACAATGCAAAATATTCTCCCATAGTTGCTTTCCCCCAGAGATCTTCCATTAATATTTATTGTTGTAGTTGCCACTGAGACAGACACATTTGAAGTCCTCTGATTATGTCTTGGATGTCTGTGAAGATAGTCAATGACCCACTTTTGTGAGCAATAACTAGACATACTCATATTGGCTGTTGTGTTCTTGTCCTTTGTCAATTCACAGTGCCTTGGTCACTGAATGAGACACAACACCTATCCACTCTGAGAGACTTCCTTTAACTGTTCCATTGGTATTAGAGTTTGCCGTTCTTGTACCGGTGAAGGGAGTAGAGGTATGTCTTCTGGCATTCTCATTCTTTTCTGCTACATTCATAACTGGTCCTAAAAAACTGATGAAGTCTAAGCTGAGAGGTGAGGTGTTTTCTATTTCCTCACTGGCCTTGTCATGGGAACAACTACTTAGCTCTTCCACCTCTGGCTGAAAATTATTAGTTTCGATCATCATCATGATATTCATTGACATGTTCCAGATACTGCAACTTTTATTTTATATTAATTTCATTTCATTACTCATATCTTTTAGTTTCTCTCATAGGAACACCCACTTCTCAGATCACTTTACAACCTGTTTTTTTTCCTAAACTAGACTTTTACTATAGACCTCTCAACTGACTACCCCCAACATTCCTAAAAGGGAAATCCAAACTTCTTGCCCCACATCACCCCCTCTCAGTTCAAAGCAGCCAAAGTGGTCAACATTCCTTTCCCCTTTATACCAGTAAGGGTTCCCTGAATCAGAGGGGGGTTTGAGACAGGGAAAAAGAGTGTCAGTGTAGATAATGAATGATTGGGTCAGGAAGAAGTGGGGTGATTCAAAAGGAAATAAGATGCTAATACCTCCGGAGCATTTTCCCTTCCTCCAACCTGTTGCCAAAGTCACCTGTCTCCAGAACATTTGTGGTAAGCCATTCTTATAGACCGTGGCCACCATTAGAAGATGGCACCGGCTTCCACTGTGGCCTGTGATAAACAACTCCTTTTATGGAGAGTTGGCACGCAATCCCTTACCACCCTATGAGAGAGCTCCACGTGGCGGCTTGGGATTGGGATGCAGGGGGCTTTATTAAGCTGTGCTTGGGTGTGTCGCGGGCGGGCACTAGAAGATGATACATGACTCAAGGCCTGAATAAACTGCTGAAAGAAGAATCCTGTGTCGTTTTTCCCTTGCCGGCGAGGGGTCGCGACAAACATTGTTCCTCCCAGAAAAAAGGAGGAACCTGCCCTTCAGCAGCTCCACTCCTGGGGTTTGGTCATGCAGGCAAGACCAAAGGAGGAGGTAAAACAAGAAGAGTGGAAACTAAAATCTATAAAAGGACACCTCCACTCCTTCAGGGTACCAATTCTGGACCTGCTTCTCTCAGGAAGAGTCTCTCTCTCTCTCTCTCTCTCTCTCTCTCTCTGTTTTATTGTTTAAATAAAACTTTTTGTACTTGTAAAAAAAAAAGTGTTTTCTATTCCTTGCTGCTGAAGTTATTCATCCCAGGACATAGTAATTGCTATTTGAAATACCCTGGATCTTGTGGCCTTAACTATTAATACAAAAGGACTGAGCTGGGTGCACAATTCATGGTTCAGCAGAGCATTTATTCAGCCATTGACTCAAGCCTTTAATGGACCCACTTTCCAGGTAGAAAATGAGACACTGGCAAAAAAGGGAGTCTGTGTTTATATTGGTTACACTGAGAGATAATTATTTTGACAGAGTGTGTCTAATGGAGGGTCTGGGGTCAGCATTCAGTATTTATCTCTTTTCCTCTACAGTCCCATAGTACTATCAATGGGTAATCATTTATTTTGGGGAGGATCAATGCTTTGGCTTCATCCCACAGACTGTCATTCTAGGCTTGATGGCTATTTCTTCCCCAGGGATTATCTTGTCAATGGATGATGTTTCTTCCTTTCTAGGGATTGTCTCCTCACTGGGAAAGAACGTATTGGGAAAGGATCAATGTGATCAATGTATTGCCTTCTTTCTCATTCCCTCTCCCAGACCACACTATTTGGGGGTTTGTCATTTTCTATATCTTGCATTGACCATTTGCTATCCCCACTGATGAGACAGGTGGTCACAATCTTCACTGATACTTTTCTGGTGTTGGCTCTGTGTCAAGAAGTGCAGCATTAGTGACACAAAATTTCCACAAGCTATAATATTCTTCTGCCCACTTCCCTAACTGTGATCAAAATCTAATGGGGGTCTTACGTCTCTCAATCAGCTGCCATAAGCCCCATTCAAAGCCATTCAGAGTGATATGCATAGTAAGCTCAGCAGGTTTCCATGCATCTAGTGTCTTAAGGGCCTGTATCTCTTTTGCTTTAATTTTGCTTAATTCAATGCCTCAGTATGCAGCCTGTGCAGTCTGACACTGCATTACTCATCCTGGTAGGAAAAGTCATACAGCCTAGTCCTGGAAAAGGCTGAACATATGTAATATGTTTCATTCCCAGTTCCAACAAACAGCTCCATAATTCTTCCAATAGAGGCCCTGATGCCTTTGAGCACAGGACTCTTTTCTGCATTTGGCCAGTTATTGTGAGTATTAAGAAGCAGTCCAGCTAATACAGAGTCCATACTTTCATCGGAAGCATTGTTGTAAAGTTACTCACATAAAGTGGGGTGAGCAGTTACTGAAACCATATTAGCTATATTCTATTATTCAATATAATCCCACCTACTACAATGTCCTGCAAAAGGAGTAGCCATGCAGGTACACTTCATTTCCATGGGGTATACTGTCTCATGGTGGCATGTGAATATGTCTCTGGAGTAAGGAGCAGAACTGGATCATCCTCCTAAGGCTATTCATGCTGAGTCTTTAACTTTGAGACCAATACAGGTCTAACTTTTCTTGTATCTTCATCTTTCACCTAAGCTTCTGTGTCACTCAAACTAGTAGACTTCCTGAGCAGGTTTCACATTTAAGGGTCCCAGGTTTCTCTAGTCACCAATACTCTAATATGGACACTGGGTCAAAATGTGCCCTCCCTCAGTTTAGCATGCCATGGACATTCATCTGCAAGTTCTAAGCACCACATCAACACATCCTTTCTGTCCACCTGTATTAAAATGATTTCACTGTCTAGTTTTAACTCCTCTTGTACTCTGTGGAGCTACATCCCAGTCTGTAGATAAGTTCAACACACATAGCAGGTGTTTTACTATCACTGTAAAAGCATTGTTTGTCTCCCTTTGATTCCCTACTTTGAATTCCTTTTGCTTTACTGCAACTACTTTTGATGCTAATTCCAATATGTGCAGCATTCTCTTTGCATGTTCAGGGTATTCCCACACTCATGTCGTGGTCTTCATTCTTCCAATAAGGAAGCCATCTTCAACCACATTGAGGCTTGTGGCCAGCCCAGGACTTCCCCCACAGACTCCTTGTCCTTTTCCAATTCAGAAGTCAACTCGACAGGTCTGCCTTTGTGATCCCTCCAACTACACCAACTGTTCAACCCCATGGCCACAAACACCCCAGACATACTGTTTACCTACCTTAAAGAAAAAGCTTGAAGGATTCAATGGAAAGGTTTTGGAAATTTTATTAATTACTCCTTAGCAGAAACAGGCCTGGACATAGTAGAGAATTGCATGGCACCTACAAACCTGTGGACTATATAGATTATGTCGCATGCCCCACTGAGCAGGTGACTTTAGATGTTTATGAGCACATTCTTTAACTTTACAACCAAATTCACTATTTTGATACTAATCTAATGGTTACAGATAAGGTCAATGGCCATCTCCCCCTTTTCATTTCCTACATTATGACATTCTGACAGTGTTTATCATACTTCAAACTTTCCAAGATACTGATTGTGAGTATTAACACAATCATATTAACACAATACTCTTAATCAATTTAATATATCTTAGAGTTCAAATTTCTCTCAGGACTCAGTAAATGCATTAAGTATACCGTCTTTTGTCTCTAATTTCCTCTGTCATGTGTGTGTGTGTGTGTGTGTGTGTGTGTGTGTGTGATTACATCTCTATGAAACTCTCATGTAGAGATGAGTATTAATATGAGCTCTTAATTTTTTATCTTTAAAATATGATAAACGTAAGTTGACAATATGTGAAAATGTAGCATCAAACAAGTCACAATTTTGCAATTTTTATTGTTTTGACATAGTTCAAGAGGTATTCAAAATCATAGGCAATTATTTTGATAAAAAGTACCCACTTAATATTGAAAAATAATACTAAGTTTATGATGACATCACAGAAGTTAGGTATTTGTATAATTTGCGGGGGAAGAATACTTCCTTTGGAATCCTGGAAAAGAGGGAAAAGAAGCCACGACATTTTTTTAGTACATTTGGTTGATTAATAGTTGCCTATAATGTCCTATTTGATAGTATTTTCATTTACTGAAAAACAGATCCCTTAATTAGGATCATTCATAGAGATTTCATAATGAAAAAAGATGGAAAAAAATTTAAAAACATCAAGAAATGAGTCAAAATTTAAGACTAATTGTGTTCAAACTGTGAAAGGTAAAATAAAATGTTAAGAGAAATGGCAAATAAATTAGTAAATTACATTATTAGAATTAAAAGGAGATTTACATTGAAGCTCTAAGTTGAAGGACTCTCTTGCTTTTTTAGACTAGTCATATTCTCTGGCTTGAATTTAGAGTCTAAAATAATTAAATCAGGGATGATTCTTGGAAGAAAGGAGTCCAAGAATCAGTCACTAACCAGGAAGTTGTGTTTCTGGGTACTTCCAGAAATAAACCCTAATTCAAGGAGATAAGTGTAAGATTATAGTCATTCAAGCTCACCTAAGGATGGTGATCAGACTGGTAAGGAAGTGAAAGTAGCCAAAAAGCATTAAATAGACCTTCTGTTCATCAGAGCTGATTTGCATTAGTGCACTATTCTCATTTTGACATTTTCTGCTTACTAGTATAATGATTATTTCAGATGAAAAAAAATCTCTACAGACTTCCAGATTTCGTTACAGAACTTTGTCTAATAATAGTGGTTAAATTTAAGTCTAATTGGTGGCTAAATTTATGCACTATGAAACAAATACAAATCTATTCCTTAATTAAAAAATAATATTCTTGGAGTTTGAGAGCTTGTTATCAACTTCTGAGGAAGGAATGAATATATTAGAACATTGGGGAGCATAACTGTTGTCATGGATATAGACAGAGACACATGAACAACCTCAGTTCAAACACTAGTTTTGAAGTATCCTTTATTATCTGGATGACACGGGTCAAGATGAAGGTACCCATGAATGCAGTTTCATTTCAGATTTACCCTCAGTCTGGAGATTAAGCCGTATTTTCCAAAGCAAAATACAAGTACATTGTGTTCCTCTTTAGCTTAGCGTGCTTGGTACTTTGATATTTTTCAATATTATAAATTATGACCTTTAAAGTTTTAGATAGTTTTCCATTAGTTGAAAAGTGACCTTGACATACTATTTTAAGAAATAAACTCTAGTCTATAATATTATATTCTCCTAGAATTTGACTCATTAACCTTTATGTTGTTAACACTTTTATATTTATACTGTAACTATTACTTTATAAATTTTATTTAAATTTATTTTGTTATGTCCTTACGTAAATTAGTCTTATTTATAATCCCAATGTATCAGAGTCAGAAGTCTGTTTTATATATTAATATCTATATAAAATATTTTATTAAAGTATACAAATTGAATAATTAGCAAATTAATACAAAGGCTATTTTAGTCACATCAAATCCCATTTAAAAAGGGAAGCCTTGTCATTTTCTGATGGAAGAGATTTTGATAGTTTTGTCTATCTTCATTTTGAACAACACATTAAATTTAGACATTAATTACTTGGCTCTACACTAAATACACTAAGACTCAGGCATGTGCTACATGGTCAACAAACGTTTCTTACATATATCATTTCTTGTAACACATTAGTAAAACATGAATTTAAATTAAGAAAACTCTTTTGTGATATGTATAGTACTAAATTGTTATGATATTGATAAATGCAAAACATGGTTTTTCATAGGAGCCCTTTCTAATACAGATTGTATGCTATTTACTTTTTCATAATTGTTAATTCACATGAAAAAACTTTCAGAGGAAAAAGAAGGAAAAAAAATTAAACTGTCTTAGGCAGTAATGTCAGAGCTTTCCACAGTTTTCTTAATCTCAGAGTAATATCAAAATGTACAAAGCAATTTGTGGAACACAGTGTTGACAGTAATATTAGTTACTATGCTCTGCATATACACATCTTTTCTCTCTTAACTTCCCATAATCCATTTTATGCTTTCTAAATTATTCATGAATGAAATAACAGTTTTCTGCATTAATAATGTATAACTACACCAAGAGACTATGTGAGATAAAATGTAACTGGCAAAGGAATCAAAGTTTTGGCAGCTTTTATGATACACATTCATCTAGTATTTTCTGTCATTAATCATTATGCCATCTTTGGTAGGTTACATGCTCAGGGACAGAAAGTTCACCATTGACATGCAAACTCTTACACTTTAATAAAAAATACATTTTTCCCTTACCATAGAATATTTTCCAAAAAGGAAGGGATAATTATTATTTAATTTGTTTTAGAAGTTACTACTTTAAAAACACTTTTTACAAACAACATGGCTTCATTATTCCATTTTTTTAAAACTTATATTAAGTACCTTATATGGAATAATGTTGTCAGCTAGAAGGGAAATGGATAATTTTTCTGTATAAAAATTAATTTCTATGCATAATATTCTTTATTCCTCTTAGATATAACAAAACTTTATTAAGAATAATACAAGCAGATACAAAGACTCTCCACATTCTCATACTATTTTTTTTCTTATCAATGCAACATTTAATTTTAAATTTATCAAGTTAAATACTTTAACAATATAGAACAAAATGCCTTTGCAAGAGAGCAACACTGTATTCTGAAGATGCCAAAACAAATGACATAGTAATTGTCTTCAAGGAGACTGTTTCCTATCTAATAGAAGTCCTATCAGTTGATTCTAATTAGATTATTAATATTAAGATTTAAGCTTTGACAAGCAAGTTTGATACTTTTTGTCACAACAGAGCTTGAAAATTGAAATGAGTCTTAAATGCTTTCTAATCAACTCTTCCACTTTCAGGTCTAAAATTGAATTCCATAGAAATCAATTATCACAAATATATTATTACTATTGCAACAGGTATTTATATTATAATCTTATCTATTGAATTTCCATTATGCTATATTGACTGTTCCTTCATTCTTTGCTGTGAATAAGCATTATCATCTAATCAGCTGATATTTAAGTTATCATAATAACCATGAAAACTTCCCTTCTATTACTTTACTGTAAGTAAATTACAGTACATGACAATAAATATTATTAACTTATTACGTTAACAAAATCAGATTCTACAAACTGGTTCTGTTTTACAAACAAGATTTTCTTGTACTGTGTAATGTTAAGATAAGGTCAATTTTTTTAAAAAAATTCAATTTAGAAAATTTTATTTAAAAAAAATGTTTTCTGGTACTCATATGGTAATTGTAGAGTTGTGTGTCCACTGAACAGTATGATGAAGTAAAGTTCCACTTTGACACAGTCCTCTTGACTCACCATCATCCTTCAACTGGCTTGCATTACTTACTTACATAGTCTGCTTTCTCTCTGAGGAAATTAAATTTGAGACCCCGGGAATATCAAAAAATGTAGACAAAGTGAAAATTTAAAAATGAAATCTAGAGAGAATCTCCAACATGAAACATCTTTTATGTTTCAAGTATACTTCCGATATATTTTTTTCTGTTCTGTTATATTTATACAAACTTGAAATATATCTTAGATCTTATTAATTAGGATTCCAGTCTTGTGGATATACACAATGGTGAGATTCACTGTGTTGTATTCATATATGTACATAGGAAAATTATATCAGATTCATTCAATTGTCTTTCCTTTTGCTTTCCTTCTTTCTCCTTTGTCTAATGTACTGAGTTTATATTCTTTTCCTCCTCCCCCCATATTGTGGGTTAGCTTCCACATATCAGCAAAAAGGAAATTTTTTTATGTCCAATATGTTTTTGAAAATATAGTACCTCCAAAACGTATTATCAGACTAGTTCATATTTTTAAAAAGTTATGTATTAGCTAATTACTGATTTTTATTATATACTATATTGGAAATATAGATAGAACTGTATGTCAGGATGGCAATTTTTCAATATCCAATCCATCATCTTAATCATACTAATTTTATTCAATGAATATTAACTATATACTAATTAAATAATAATATAATTAATATTTTATAGTAGTCAAATAATAAGTTGGAAATGTAAATAATAAAAATATGTATATATAATGATTGATTCCAATACAATTTACAATATTTATGATTATTAAATTACATTAAATCATTAGATCATATAGCATGTAGGCTAATGTTTAATGAAATGGCTCATTATCATAATAAATTCCATAAGTATGTACTTCATTTTTATGGCAAAGTAATTTATGTTAATTGCAAGAAATATAAAATAATTAAGTAAATAAAATGTATGACTATTTTTAAAAAGGAAAGAATACTAAATAAATGCTGCTTAAAATGAAAAATATTAGTCATTAAAATACATTGTATAAGGGGCTTTTATACATCATTGATAGGAATGTGAGTTAGTATAGGCACTAAGAAAATCAGTATGGAGTTTTCTCAGAAAAACTAAAAATGGAGTCATCATATGATCTAGCTAAAATGTTTTTCAGTATATATCCAAAGGAATTAAAGTCAGTATGTAATAGAGATACTTACATACTCATGTTTATCTCAACAAAATTCACAATAGCCAAGTTATGGAATCAGTCTAGGTAAAAGATGAATAAATAAGAAAAGAAGTGGGGTATACACACACACACACACACACATAAACACACTCTCTCTCATACCCAATGAAGTGTGTACTTTTTAATTCAGCCATTAAAAAAAAAATGAAATCCTGTCATCTTCAGGTAAATTGTCGAATTGGACGTGATCATGTTTTGATCCTAAAAAAAAAAAGGGAAAACTTACCAAAAGTAATTTAAATGAAATTAAAACACTTAGTGATTGTATATTTATTAGCAATAGCTTAAACAATCTAAACTATTTACTTGAAGATATTTTTTAAGCTAATTTGGTCAAATATTCAAGAAGCTTTGAAACAATCCTATATAAATTTTATGTGAAAATAAAAATAAAACAAATTGGATCAATGTTTTATCATATAAGATTTGTGAACTTTTTGAAGTTAGAATGTTTTAGGATTTGGGACATTACATTGCTATGAAAACTCTTTTAGAGTACCACCTGTACACTCAAAGGTACAACATGTTTAGCACACTATTGCAAGGAGAATATTACCCTATTGAAGGCTGTGTTCTTAATTATGGACTTAATATATAGCAGTAGATATTTTCCCAAGTAATCTTACAAGTGTTTTCAAATCCTATTTTTAATTAATATAAACCACGATTTTACATAGTATACTGCATTTAGGATTTTTATTATTTAAGTTGACAAAGTTTATTGTATTATTTACCACTGTGAAAAATATTTAAAAGAAATATACAGAATTATTCTTCTTGTGTACTTTGGGAATACATGCATTAATTTTATTCATTTTATGATAGGTGATCAGGGGATTTTCTCAAAGCAACAAAAATATATTGAACAAAAAAAGAGCACTGCTTTAAAAAGAGATATTAAATAAAACTTACTTTTCACTACAATCAAGTAACGTTCATAAAATAGAAATAATTTTGGATATAATTATGGGTGAGCATTTTAGAGTTAAAATTTACTTCTGTTTTAAATTAATAAGAATTCAGATGTTTTATATCATGATATAATTTGAAAACAAAATTAAGCAAATATTAGGTTATATAATACATGTGTTTTGGGAAACAAAAAAAATTTGAAACAATTATTGGCCACTTCTGAAATTTATGTTATTAAAATAATTTTTTTTAAATTTTTTTTAATATTTATTTTTTCAGCAGACACAACATCTTTGTTTGTATGTGGTGCTGAGGATCGAACCCAGGCCACACGCATGCCAGGCGAGCGCACTACCACTTGAGCCACATCCCCAGCCCTAAAATAAAAACTTTTTATTAGCCTAAAAATCCTTTAAAAATTTTCTAAAGTAATTGAGTGTTTTTCAGCATAATGTATATGAAAATGTATATCTGTTTTAAGTTTATATCATAAAAGTGTGAAATATTTTAATAGTTTTTATTCTTTTTGAGGGGTAACTTATACAATTGCAAATAAGTTTCTAAGACTTTATATTCAGTTACATCAAAGAGGATAGCATTTTTAAAATTTATGTGATAAAATGAAAGGCATTTACTTAATTTAAAGTAATTAAGTAATGTCCAGTGATAATTTCATTCACTGTAGAAAAAAAATTATGTTTTTATATATTTAGTAAAAAGAGCAGGAATTCTTTTTTAATCAGGAAAGCAAGAAAAATAGACAATTGAACATAGCATGACTATTTTCATTAAATTTGCAATATGTTAGTATTATGAATCACATTCAGAATTCAGAATTTCAAAATAGGAACATTTGCCTTTGAATATTGATGCATGGAAATTAATTTTCTTACTTATTGAGTTTTTTTTTTTAGTTTTTATTTTATCATCAAAATAATTACTATTAATATTAATAGTGATAGTGGTAGGATGTTGCTTAAATTATGTGTACCTTTGAGCAAATATCATATCCAACATTTCCAAAACTAATGTCTGTATTTATCTACTGTGGCAGGCACTATTTTAGGCATTCTTTGGCACAGATAAATATTTGTGCACACAAGGAGCTTACACTGTACTTTGAAAAGGAGGACAAAAAGATAATATAAATAACATATAACATGTATTGACTAGAAGAACTGCTAAGGGTTAAGCAAAAATGTGTCAGCCAGTCTACCAATCTCAAAATTGTATTTGATTCACTTATATTTTGTATATTTTAAATTAGCATATAAGCAGAAAAATTAAAAATTAAAATTCCAATTAGAAGACATTATAAAGTCATCTGTCCATGAGTTACTCTAAAATATTTAGGTATACAAGTAAAGATAAATGAACAAAGTAAAATAAAAACTAAAAATCTAATTTAACATTCAATAAAAGTGTATCCATTCTTTCCTCACTAATTCATATCTAAAACTTCTACTTTCAGAAAAAATGTTATGTATAATGCAATATTTTGTGGATAGATCAAATACATCTGGATATTGTTAATTTATTTATTATATGACCACAAATGCAATCACAGAATAACATTTGGCTTTTAGATACATCCATTACTATCTAAATATCTCTTGCTCTTTTTATACAATTTTGTAGCTACCTATCTACTTATCCATTTATCAATTTTTTTAAGGACTTAGCATCTGAGAATATTGTTTCCTGTACTAATTACTAAGATAAGAATTTCAAAAACAGTGACAAACTAATCAAAAAATTCATCACAATTTGAATTTGATAATGGTGCTTAACAGACCAGAATGTTTACTGTCCAGATTTTGTCTATGAGGCAAAACAAACATCTAAATTATAACTTTGTAACATCTGCTTCCTCTAGAGGGCTATTTGTATGGACTTTGACAGATGTGAGAACAGCAAAGAATGGCTGTAACAAATGAGACAACTAATAGTGCTGTCTTCAAAAAAAAAATGCAGCCAATCTGAGCTTATTGAAATGAACTCCAAATTGAGACTGAGATGATATGCACCTGTTTCTCTAAACTATTGTTCTGGAAAGAGATAATGACTTTAGAATTACTATTTTCCATCAGGTGAAATGTGAAAAAAAATCTAAAGCACAGCACCATAGGAAATTGTATTATAATAACATTTCCCTAAAAATTTCTCAATTTGTGCAAAATCATGGTGCCTGGCGAATGAGTAGTACAGGAATGAAAGTGGCAGAGAAGGATTAGGCATGTTATCTTTTTGTGTATACACATGATTGCTTTTAAATTTTGTAGACTAAAGTTCCATAATTACACATCAGAATACAAGTGAGTAGTTTTGATGCAACTTTAATATCTCAGTTACAAAAAACCTGTTGAAGCATCCTTTAAATATGATGATTGAAAATGCTGAAAACTGAGTAAAATCTTTAAGGTAAATTCATGAATCCAGTCAGTATTGAGATCATTAACATTTTTATTTAAATAAACAGTCTTACAAAGCACAGCTCATCTTCTATTCTGTGGTTTTAAAACATATCTGCAAATAATTTTATATTTTTCTCAGAAAGAATTATATTCAATGTCCCCCTCATTTGAACTTAACATGTCTTTGTGCCATCTTTAATAGCCACAATATATTCAAACTCATGCTTCATAATTTCTGAGATGAAATCAGAAGGGAGCACGTAGTTTCTGCTGGTTTCTTTTGGGATCGCTGTCCTGATAACCTCTAGTTACCACAAAAGAAGCTCAACTATGAGGCTGCCAGGTTACATAATCCATGTGGAGTAAGATGTCCCCTTAACTGTAATAGGTGATAAAAATATGTGAATTTTTTAATTTGCCTAAATATGGGGTGGCCTTTTATATATTAATAAATAACTAGAATGCTAAATATATTAGTTTGTACAATGCACATTATTAATCTTTAAATAAAAGTACACCTACCT
Organism: Marmota marmota marmota; assembly: GCF_001458135.2. Lineage (NCBI taxonomy): Eukaryota > Metazoa > Chordata > Mammalia > Rodentia > Sciuridae > Marmota > Marmota marmota. Next base: position 48,504,438 of record NW_026000108.1, on the reverse strand, counting down.
TGTATTTAAAACAAAATATTTTTTTCTGTCTTAAGGAATTGATTGTTTTGGTTATGAATTCAGGTAACCATATTATTAGTATAATGAAACTATAATTATTAGTAGTATAACAAAACTACTTAAGTTCAATTTTACACAAAAATTCTAAACTTTTACCTTCCCCCAACAGTTAGATATCACTTCATACCTGTAAGATGACTATTGTTAAAAAGAGAACAGAAAAAGTTGTCAGGAATATAGAGAAATTGAAAACTTACACACTGTTGGTGGGAATGAAAATTAGTATAATGCTATGGAAAGAAAGAATGAAGTTTCTTCAAAAAAAAGTATGATCTAGGAAAAAATTGTTTTATAGTCATCAAAATTTTATGATATGCTCATTTGTCAGGTCTCAAAATTCAAATGACAGAAATATCATCTTTTCTTTTACCAAAATAATCTTCATTAATAATAAATGACATTAAAGATCTAGAAAATACTATCCAAGCAATAATCCAGACTCAACATGGTAAAAAATTTGCATTTATTCATCTTTGTCCCCAGTGAGCACAGATCGGTTTGATGTATCAAAAATATCCCAGATGTCACACTTGAAACAAGGCACTGGCAGGACAGCAGCCTCCTCTCAGAAAGAAGGTTCATGTTAGAAACTCACTCAAAACTTCTAAGGCAGACTCCACAGAGTGGAAAATTTGTTGTTGAGATGAATGAAAAGTGTGAAAAATCAGTTTCTTGCATGGTGTTTCAGGTGCCTTTTCACCATAGTGACCAAAAGATCCATAAAAACAACTTTAGAGGAAGAAAACTTGATTTCATGTTCACGATTTCAGATGTCTCTGTCCATAGATGGTCAATTCCATTTCTCTGGGCCTCAGGTAAGGCAGAATATCATGGCAGAATGGTGTGGAGGAGGAAAGAAGGTCAGGACATGGAAATCAGGAATCAGAGAGAGAGAGGGAGAGCTCCACAAGACAGAGACAAAATATAAATCCCAAAGTGGACTCTCTCTTCCAGCAACACTGTGCCTGCTTTCAGTTACCACCCTGTTGCTACATATTGTAGTTCAAAAGTAATCTGAGCAAGTACTCCTTGATTGATTAAATCATGTCTTAATTTTTCAATAAGTACTTAAGACGTTTTTACATATTGATGTATAAAATGAAGTAAACATTTAATCACCATTATTAAATATTAAATATATAATAGTAATTATTCACTAAACTTATTCACATCCCTACATCTCCATTTATTCAACTAATATAAACAAGATACTGAAGATACTGAAATAGTTAAAAACCCAGTGTTCCAGTTCTTACATTTTAAATAATAATTTGACTTCTCTGTAGAGTAATTCTCATATTAGTGAAAGATGGATATTTTTGTCTCTCTAGTAGGGCATATATTTTTAGTATAAACATTCATAACATAACAGATTCCTTGGTACAATGATTATATCATTGACATTGCCATCCTCAGCATTAATTTCAAATTGCTTTGTTAATTTTTGTTTGTATTATAATTCATGCTTTTTTCTATCTTATTATTGACTTTTTTATGAAATCAGAGACTGTTGATAATTTAATTGTGTAATCTTATTTCCCATCATAAAATCCTGCACTTTGTTAGGTAGACATTCCACAAAATATGATTGAAGTGCATTATTTCTTATTTAATAATAATAGATCCTATAAATAAATTAGATTTGTTTTTCCTATTTATTTATTTGTTTTAGCACCACACATAATTTTATAAAGCAATGCTTCAGTGCTTTGGTGAACTACACTCTTCAAATAGCACATTAACCTATGACAGTTACTAGTGTCATATCTTGCTATGTGGTTTCCATGGAGATAATCACATTGTTAACTATTACATTCAATGTGGTTAGCTACATGGTAAGATTCTCAAAAAAAAATCATGGTTCAAGAAAATGAAACATAAAACATACCTTAAGGCCTTCTTTAGATTTATAATACAAATATATTATGTGTTCTAAAAGATAATTTCCATTAAGAAAAATTTGTCTCATATTATCTTTTCTATAATTATAAAATGTATTATAGGTTGTAAAACCAAATGCTTAAAATAAGTACTTATTTTCTCCTTGGCAGAGAAGTAAAATTATTTCATTTCCATTACATTCTAAGCAGAAGGGGAAATACCTTACATTATGAACATCAGTTCTATTCAATTGGTTCCATATATTCTTTAAAAGTTACACAAAATTTACTGTAAAAAAAAGGCAATGTGAAGTCTTTCATGTCTTGCTTTACTTTACATCTATCAAACTGTTGCTTCAGTAATTTTTCACACATTGACATTTCACATGGTTAATGAAAGTATATACCAACTCAATGAACTGCTCAAAAAAAGTTTATTGTTTTGTTTGGAATATGTCATTTTTTTGGCTTGGACATCTTACATCATTCTAAAGTGATTAAGTTATAAAAAAGCCTTATAATTAATTTATGTGCTTTTTATCTGAAGAGAGAAAATTAAATTAAAAGTTAATTTATATGATACTATTGTTTATATTTCCCATTTTATTTGGAAATTAAAATTTTAATGATATTTTCTTTTTTGTACAATTTAAATGGATCAACAATTGTTTAGACAAGTTTGAGTGGCAGTGGAGTTGGGATTTAGAAAATGTATACAACACAAAGTATAGAATATCTTTAAGATCTGGAATAAAAATTTGAGATATATACTCTGCAGGGTGGGGTAAAATGTAGTGAACGGTTACCTGATTAGATACAAATAATGCTGTCTTTCTTTCAAGAAGAAAGTGAAGAAAAATACAAATAGAAGAATACAGAGTTTTATGTAAAACTGCAATGAAATGAAAATAGGTAAAGAGACAAAACACAGAGTTTGAATTTAGTTCAAACCAAAATTAATGTCTTGAACTGACCTATAAACTTAACCCCATCAATCTCCTACCTCATGTAATTATATTTTAAAATTATAGTTTACTCATGTTTCCCTAACTGTTACATTATCAATCTATGGGGGATTTGAACAGTATTTAAATTTGCATGTGCAGTTTTGAAAATATTAAGATAAACTATATTTCCAAAAGTTCTGAACAGACACTCTGTACCCATTAAGCATTACATCTACATGTTCCTATTCCTTAGGGGACAGCAAACTGTTCTTTCTGTTTCTACTATTTAACTTCCAGTTTTGGTTTCAGCTTTATATCTTCAGCTATCACCTTCTCAGGGGCAGCCCACAGAATCACAACACTGCTGCACTCTGATTGGCCTCCCAAGTTTTCTTTGAAATCTTGGTGTAATTCTCCATTACTCTCTAAATCCAGCACACTGCATTCCAGAACCAAAACCACATGGATTATGCCAAGTTCTGCTACCAGGTTGAGCAGTAGCCACATTCTCTTGCACTGATTTCTCAGTATTTGGGCTGCTAAGCACAGTGAAATTAATTTAAGGGAAATAGTTTTCTAGGCCCCATAATGTAATTAGGAGTACCCACTTGGTCTCTTGAAGGAGTTCTTCTTTCACATTCTTGAGCCTGCAAAAGATGTGGTCATGCTGATTCCTGAGGTGACTTCAAGCCATCTTTCCTGTTGTCTCTGTGCAAAATACTTAGCATCTTTTTCATTGCTGTAATCTTTTCAACAACCATATCTTCCTTGCACCCAGTTTTATAGGTATTTGGGGGGGACAAATTTCAAGTTTTAAAAATCTTTCTGCTCTGGTTTCTGTTCTAAAATCTCACAGGAAACCTGGAAAAAATATGCCATAAATATCCATGCCATTTCCTGAATGCTGTGCTGCTCTGAAATTTTCTTTATCAGATTAATTATTTCATCACTTTTACACTCAGTCTTTACACAAAGTTACAGAACATGAGTAAAACATAGACAAGGTTTTTTTTGTTTTGTTTTTTTCCAGAATATAACATAAGTGACTTCTAACTCAATTCCCAATGGATCCTCTTTCACCTCTGGAACTTTGTAAAAAGACTCTTTACTATTCACATTTCTATGAGCATTGTGGTTTTTCTCAGGTCCCACCAGAATCATCCACTAACATCTGCTTACAACATTCTAAGGCTCCTCCAGACTGCATATCCAAACATTTCTCAAATTCTTTCCATAAATAATTTCACAAATCTTCTGAACAACAGGTCAAGTTAGTCATAGCCATGTCCTTAGCTCTTGGTACCAATTTCTGTGTTAGTTAGGTTTTCATCACTGTGACCATAATACCCAACAAGAACAACTGAGAGAAAGAAAAGTTTATTTTGGGTTCATGTTTTCAGACTTTGAGTCTGTGGTTGGCTGACTCCCTTGTTTTGGGAACTAAATGAAACAGAAATTCACAGTGGAGTTCAGAAGGTCACAGGGTGAGGCAGAGAAAAGCTACACCGCTATTGGTGGCTTGGAAGTAGAGAGAGCAAGGGAAAGAGGCTATAGGGATGATAAACCCTTCCTGTGACCCCCTTCTTCAGTTTCAACCCACCTGCCTAGAGTTACCACCCTGGTAGTCCACTCAAACTAGGATAGACTGATTAGTTCATATTTCTTAATTTAATAATTTTACCTGTTAACACAGCAGCTTTTTTGGATACTTCATATCAAAACGACAATAGTCTATGAGTGCCTTTCCAGAAAGATTAGCATTAAATCAGTATTTTGAAATAAGACAATCCTAGCTATTCTGGATAGTAATCATTCAATCTGTCAAGGACCTATATAAAGAAAAATACAGAGGCAGAGCAAATTTGTTTTCAGTCTTTGAGTTGAAACATTTCTCTTCTCCAGTCCTTGGACATTGTCCCTGCTGTGACTTGAACCTGTGAATACAGAAGAGGTAGGTTACACTCCATAAAAACTACTTGAACTGTGGCAAACTAACAGAAATCTGGGAGATATGTAGTAATGGATATTAAGGGTGTGGGATAATAGAGCAAAAAATATAAACTTAGATCAGGCTGAATGTACGAATAAGTTACAACTAGCCAGAGATTCTGCATTTAGTGTTGCAGGTCTGATTTTTAAAAGGGTGCTGACAGTTCATTAGATTATGAGAATGGTAACCTAATTAGTCTGTCCTAGTTTGAATAGACTAACTGGCTGGTAATGGTAGACTAGTGAGACATGGCTGGAGGATGTGGGTTACTGAGTTGTATCTAGGAAGAGTTAATCTTCCCTGTGGCCCTTTTCTATTTCTTTCTCTGCTTCCTGGTTTTCATAAGCCAACCAATTTTCCTCTTGACCACAATGCTTGTTTTAATCAGCCTTTTCACTGCTGTGACTAACAGACCTGATCAGCACAATTGTACAGGAGGAAAAGTTTCTTTGAACTCTCATGGTTTCAGAGGTCTTGGTCCATAGAAGGCTGGCTCCATTCCTTGGGGCTCAAGGTGAGACAGAACATTATGATGGAAGAGTATAGCAGGGGAAAACAGCTTACATGGTGATCAGGAAGCAAAGAGACACAGTTTCTATTCTCCAAATACAAAATATATACCCCAAAGCCATATCTCCAAGTCCCACCTCCTCTAGCCACTCAATTAATCCCTATCAGGGGATTAATTCACCTATAGGGTTAAGGCTCTTATAACTTAATAATTTATGCTCTGATCTTCTTGCTTTCTCACATGTGAGCTTTTTGGGGACACCTCATATCCAAACCATAACAATGCTTCACCTCACCTCAGGCCCAGAGCAATGGAATTGTCTGACCCATACACAGCCCCTGAAACTGTGCGCCCACAATAAGCATTTCCTCTTCTATGTTTTCTTGTTGGGTATTTTGATCACAGCAATAAAAAGCCAATTAACTCACAAGTCGAAAGAATGACCTATTCTGCACCACAGCATTTCCTCTGTTTATGGAACTAATTTCACAGCAAAACTTGTAATGGACCACATGCTCATGGAATTCACTGGTCTTACCATGTTGTAGTTTTTTTGAAACATCCGGCTTGAAAAAAATGGTAGAATGATACTTCAAAATTTGAATCTAATGCCAGCTATCTAGTAATATCTTACAAGGGTGAGGCAAGAGTCACTAAAAGACTATATATGTTACAAATCTAGATTTAATATATGGTACTGCTTCTGTAGAAACTAGAAATCTGAGTATGTGTATCCAGTCTTTGGTTACTTTATTTTATTTTATTTTATTTTTTTTTGTCTGACTGGCTGTTGTATCCATTATGAAAAGTGAAATATTGGATCCTCTGATTATTGTATTACTTTTTTAAAAATTTTAATTATATCAGCTTTTGTTTCACATGAACAGGTTTGTTGTTAGGTAAAAATATACTTTTAGTTCTATACTTCTTCTTATGAGTCTTAACTTTCTTTCTACACTTACCCAATATAAATATTTTGATTGGAATATAATCTAACTTTCCCTAAGTATTTTAATATCAAACTTAGCAATGTTGACTAATTTGGGTGATGATCAACTTTATGTGTGGAAATATATGAACATATCCATAATAAACTTTAAAATATCTTCTAGATCTTCTGAGTAGTTTCATCACATTTGTTAAATAACAAGTTGGTTACTATAAAATTCCAAGTGATGTTTAACCTTAAAACTCTTATTTAATAATTATTTAATATTTATTGTTTTTAATTGACTCATTACTTTCTTATTTGTATCATTTAATTTAATCTTTTAAAAACTTTGTTAGGCAACAACTCTTACTAAATGAATAATTTTTTAGAGGATACTATTTAACACACAGCTACAGTTACTAGTTTAAGACCACACTTAAATATTGGAGATAATATCACTATGATCCACAGTATCATATCCTGAGGGCAAGAACATAAAATCACCATCCAAGAGTTTAGGATATAAACAGAAATGTAGAAGGATAAAGAGTAAGACCTATGGTGAAAGTATGAGTTAAATGAGTACACCAGTGAACACATTGAAAGTGATCAGTTTGATTTTCAGAATGCAGATTCAAGAACTTTAAGCTATTGGACATAACACACCTGGATGAATTTTTCAACATTTGATACCAACACACAGAAACTAGTTCACTAATCCAGAATCAGTGTCCCAAGAGCTGGAATCACAATCTAAAAAGTAATTGATTATAATGTTGATACATGTGGTACAGATTGGGCTGTCTTTGCAAGAGGAAAATAATTACTCATACATTTAATGGCTAGCAGAGCAGATGTACATTTAATGCAGCATGGTTATATAGTAAACAGCACAATGCCCCTCAAAGGTGTCCACTTTCTTTTCCCAGGAGAAGATATACTACCTATCTTGGCAAAAGACACTATGCAGATCTAAGATTAAGGATATTGAGGTATATATGTTATCCTGGATTATCAGAATGGTCTCAGTCTAATCCATGAGTTCTTCAAAGGCAAAGAGGTGGCATAAGTTTAGATCACAGTTGTGACACAAGAAAGAATTGGGCCTTTTTGCTTATTTTGAAGACAGAGTAAAGGGACCAAGAGTCAAGGAATGATTAGGGCCTCAAGAAATTGGAAAAGGTAAAACCTGGAATTATTGCCTGGAGCTTCCAGAAAGAAATGGATCCTGATCACATTTATGTGGGATTTTTGACTGGAAGAACTCCAAGGTAATACATTTGTATGATTATAATCCAGTAAATTTGTTATAGCAGCAACAACAAAAAATCTACAGATTGGAAAGAAGGGGTTTTCTTTGAATGAACAATTCAATCATATATCAAACCTTTAGAGTATTAAATGATAGTATGCCAAATAGTTAATTATTTATTAATTATTCAGTGTATTCAAAAGTAACTAACCAAGTTGATTTCATTGAGAGTTATTGGGAGATGATAGTTGAGAAGACAGGATTATAGAGAATGAACAAAAAAAAGTCAGTTAAATTTTCTGAACATTTGAAACAGAATTTAGGTTTAAAGTCAGAATTATTGTTAGCTCTAGAATTTATACTCATTTAGGTAATTTGGCTATCCTGATCTCTGAAATTCATATAAACTGTGTATTCTAGGAAAACTTCTGGTTCTTCAATTGTTTTTCACATAAATTAGAATATATTCTTACTAATAGAAATATAAAAACCAAAATGAGGACACAAGAAATCTCGTTTTTATATTGCTTGTCAATTCATTCAGTATGTTTTGATGTACACTTGGCATTCATAAAATATGTTATACTAAAATGATCTTTATCTTTGCCTCAAGTTTGAAAAATGTTTTGTTAGAAAAGCTTTAGTCAAATACCTATGCTGATATAGAACCTCAAACAGGACAGTTGCAATAAGGGTAAACAAAAGTTATGAGAAGGAACAGGGAGGTTATTCTATTCTTAAACTTGGGCTTGAGAGTAAACATCAAAGAGTTCTCCAATAAATAACTTATTTTACTTAACTTCAGGCTTACGGTGCCATCAAATCACAAACATTTGTTTTAGTCATATTATATTCTTGCAGCTGTGGGTTCTGCAAAATTATCACAGAATTTCCTTTATCACAACATCTTTAGCAGGTTGATCTTATCTGAGAAATATTACCTATCTTTCAACAAGGAAAATAGAGTTTCAACCATGGTTCTGCCTTACATTACTAATGGAATATTGCATCAGACAACTATAATTTATTTTCCTTGTAAATGGGTTTAACTTATATAAAGTAAATTTCTAATGATAGGTTAAAGTGCTTTGAAAGTTATAAAGCATTGTGCACAAAGTATAATTACTATTAATTTTTCAGTACTCTGTCCCCAGTTAGCATCTATGCAAGTGAAATTTAAAAATGATATTTACACAGGAATATATTAAAAAGCAGTAAAAACAGATTACAAGTCAATATGTTCTCCATTTGAAAATGAGAATCATAAGAAAGTGAGCCAGGTTTGTTGAAAGAAATCAGGGAACATCCTGTCTGTACTAATTGTCAAATGAGAGAGTAGAGTAAACTATAATTTCTTTCCAGTTAGGTCAATATGGGTTTTTTTAGTAATAACATTGTGGGATTAAGGATAAGCCTGTTTTCAACTTAGTGGGAAAAATAAAAGATAGCTAAGTTTCTCTTGTGGATAACAATTATGGCTGCATTTTGTCACTTATGCCATGATTTTAAAGCTTATCTAAAATAATTAAATGTTATCAAATATGTTTTCACTAATATGATCACCAAAATTTGAAAATAGCATGAAATAATTCCATTGAAATGAGTAAGCATTACATCACAAAAAACACCAAGTTTCAGGAAAAAAATTCTGAAACAGACAATCAATAATGAAGAAACAACACATAAATGGAAGAAATAGAACTTGTATTAACTACTATATAAAAACACTGAATTCACACAGCTTTATATTTTAAAAGATATCCCCTGGACAAAATTGCTAGCTGTTTCTTTTATTACATAGTTTACTGTCTTAAGTCATTGTAATTTATAAAATATTGTGCCAGATGGTTTTGAAAATATATCTAAAATTGATTTATTTCTCTTCTCTTTATTCTACAGTCTTTATTGTTGACAGGTCGCTTTTCTACATGAACCAAGAATTGCATTGAGAATTTGGCTATATTTTGGAAGGTAAAGTTTACAAAAAAGTGTGTATAGAGAATATCCAGCTAAATACACACACAAAAAAGAAAAGTACCAGAGAAATGTAGTATATTTATTCACAAAACTTCAATGTGCCATGATTTATTTTCCATTCCAAATACATTGTTTTTGTTGCAATTTTTATATTGTTCTGTATGTGTTAGATTATATAGATTATAGGGTTAGGGAATTAGTATGGAAAAGAAACCTAAGAAACATTTTCTACTTATTAAATATTTCAAATACAAAAAAAATTACTATTATTTTCTAACCAAACTTGAATATTTTGTTCTCATTTGGCTCAAAGTACATTACCCAATTTTACAATTTATCAACATTTTATGAATGATTATTTCTGTTATTATGTATAGAATATCACATTTCAAATATAATCTTCATAATTATGAGTAAAACTACATTAAATAAAACAATGCTTTTCAGTGACTTAAGCATTATTATGTGAACATTTAGATAATTTCAAATATTCGGCCATCATAAAATAACCTGTCTCATGGATATTTTTTTCTTCTGGTGACTGACTCTCTTTCTAGAGTAAATTCCTATTTCTTTGAAGGGTGTATCATTGAAAAAGAGCATTTTGGAGACTTTAAAGTCCTTGTGAAATACTGGTGTATCAAAACCATTTTGACACACAAGTGGATTAATGTATGTTTTACATTGTCCCTAGTGGTATATTATACAAATTATCAGCTTTCATAATCTTACTGCTAGAGGCCAGATAAATGAGAATGGTAAGAACACAAGGTTAAGATAATAATTTTGTAAAATAGGCTCACTGTGCTGACCCCCACTTGCTTTATTTTCCAAGAAGCAATTTACCTGCAGTCCTGCCTGGCAAAAGTGAACAGGATATGTTACATTCCTTAGCAAACTACTTATTAACTGCAAGAGAAATGCAGGCCAAAGATAATGTCAATGTGAGGAACTCATGACACTTTTATGAGAAGATCATGAAACTTTGGGAGATAAGAATAGTTCCTTCTAACCATAATTCTGCAAGAATGTATGGTTAAGATTCCAACTAGAACTAATGAGCCTAGGCCAGGATGATCTAGAGTTACCAAGACAATGTGACTTGAAAGTCTGATGTCAGTCAAAAGGATATCCTGGGTTGGACACACTGGAAACATCTCTAGGATCCCCAATAAAACTGGAGAGCCAGGCACATGGACTCTCTCCTCTCTGAGAGAACCCACTCTCTAAAAATTTGAAAGTGTCCCCTTACCCTTTTCTCTAACTTTTCAATAAATTCATTCCTGTTACTCTGAGCATCATGACTGAAATCTTTCTGACTTGGTCGCAAGAATTGGGGTTCAAAGAGGGAGACTTCAAACTGCCTAAGAAGGCCCCAGTTCAATAATATTACCAATACCAATATTGAGAGATTATTATGAAAAAAATGGTTATTTCAGAAACTTAGTATGTATGTATTCTTTCTGTTTGTCTTTGTAACCAAAAAAATAAAGGCAAGTTTCATGAATTATTTTAAAATGTGTATTCTCAAGTATGTTAAAAAATTTTATATTTTTTGGCCATTTATCTATTAGATGCATTTAAATATGATCTTTAAATATAGATATATCTTTGTGAGTTATCATTTTATTCAACTATTTTACTGGTAGATTTTTGTTTGAATTTTATGGAAAGCATTTTTATATACCTATTATCTCCCCACACATATAATGTCTATTTTTTCTAGATTTTCTGTAAATTTACTTAAATGTCTAAGGTTTTAAACCTTTCTGCTTTATCATTTTATGTACTATGTGACAAGGGGAGGACAAATACATGCATTTTATTGGTTAGTGAAGCATAGCTTCCTTCACTTTTCTAAACTACCTTTAGTTTTCCCCCCAAAGCACTTGACTTTTCATTCTTCTTCTATTGGAACTCACTTACTTTACAATATAATTACAATATAATAAGAACTTACCATAAGAATTGTTGATTTACTTGGAAGTCTGTTGTTATGGATTGAATAATCACTTTAAAACCTACCTTGAAGTTTAATTGTCATTGTAACAGTGCTCAGGTAGGACTTTTAAGAGAAGATTAGGTAATGAGGACTCTGCCCTCATGAATGGATCAATGTTGTTATCATGGGAGTAGGTTAGTTCATGGGAGTGGGCTCTTGACGAAAGGATGAAAGTGGCCTGATACATCACAGATATTATAGGCATGTGCCACCACATCCATCCAGGAGCCAAATAAATGTTGGACCTCTTGAGCTTCCAACATGTTATAATGTAGCACAAAGCCCTTGCCAGGTACTAGTACTATTTTATTGAACTTCTCCAGAATCATGAGTCTAATCAACTTCTCTTTTTCATTTTTATTTTTATTTATTTTTTCCTCCATGGTACTATAGATTGAACCCATGGTTGCTTTATCACTAAGCTACATCCCCATCCTTTTTTATTTTAAGAAAGGGTGTCACTAAAATTCACAGTGTGGCCTCAAACTTGCTTAGGCTGGTCTTGAATTTGCATCCTCCTAACCCAGCTTTCTACTCACAGATATTATAGGCATGTGCCACCACATCCATCCAGGAGCCAAATAAATGCTAGAGTATACAATTTATCCAGTCTTTAGTATTCTGCTATAGAAGTAGAAAATTAATTAAGAAACATGATTTCAGATACTTCTTAAAATGTAAAATTAATATATTAATATCATTATTAAAATTAAATCAAAAACAAAGTGAAACTCATACCACTCTTCTTAAAGATAGAGCCCATGCATTTTTTTTTCAAGAAGACAGCCTCAAGTTGCATTCAAATAGCATCCAAGATTATGTGGTAATATTCATTTTTTTATGTTATTCTCCATGTGACTCTTTGTACTTTGGTTACCTAACAATTAATGGAATATATTTGTCCTCCTCTTGTCACATATTAAATAAAATGACAAAGCAGAAAATAACAGGAAAACTACAATGAGTTGTCAATTGTGAATATGGAGGAAATGAATTTTGGCTTATAGAAATTTTGAAATTCTCCTGGGAAACATTATGACTGCCGTCTCCCACAGGAATTGAACATTGCACTATCTTCTATGCATCCCTTCTGATAACTTTTCATTCTTATTCTCTTGGATAGCCTGAGACTCTGACTTGATTAATGAACTTCTTTGTTCTCTAGTTTCTGCTTTAGTCAAGAGGAATAATAAGCTCAAGTGTTAATTCCTTACATTTCTCCCTAGTGTGCCTCAGTGACTAGGGAGCATCCCCCAACCAAAAGTCACAGTTTTTTTCTGGAATCCTTTAACACAAAACTCTCTCTTTGTACAGATCCCGATCTTCCCTTCTGCCTCTTTTCTTTTCGCCTATAGAAAAGGAATACTATCCTGCTGTATCTGGTATTTTGGGAGGCTATGTTATTTCTTATTTTATTTTTGTTTTCTTAAAAGTATCTACACTTTTGCAAATGTACTCATTGTTCTAATCAATTAAAAATCACCCACTTTGAATATGCCATATATTTTTATGCATCACTTTCATGGATTGTGTAATTGTTATTGGAAATACTCCCAGAAAACAAGCTTCCATAATGGGATCTTGGGAATGGATTGATGGTGCACATAGTGAGATGCTTGTGAATCTATGCTAAAGGCCATTAAATTCTAAGCACTAAATAAATAAATAAAGTAAAACAAATAGTCCATGATAATATTCAAGATTACTTGGTCACAGACTGAACAACAACAACAATAAAAAAAAACAAGGACAGCTTTAATAAAAAAGAAATTGATAACAAAGGACAGCTCTAATAAAAAAAAAAAAAATGATAGGGCTGGGGATGTGGCTCAAACGGTAATGCGCTCTCCTGGCATGCATGCGGCCCGGGTTCGATCCTCAGCACCACATACAAGCAAAGATGTTGTGTCCACCGAAAACTAAAAAATAAATTAGAAAAAGAAATTGATAATAATTCTGATTCAGGTTTGAAGGACTTAGTGGTTTCTATTTCTATTTGCTGATAGTGGGGATTCTGAAGTAAGATGGAATTTGAGAAAATTAGATGAATAATATTTACTTTATTTTGAAATGCTGTGTTTGTGATACTTATAGAGTATTAGGTTAGAAATTGTATTCTGGATTGTTGGATATGTGGATCTGAAGACCAACACAAGCTGAGTTGAAGAAATAGACATGTAATTCACAGGCATAGGATCATAAAAAAACCCATGGGCTCCATGCAGGGGAGAAGATAGAGATAATAAAACAGAAGTTTAAAGGGGAAAAGAGAATGCAAAGTTAGAGACTTATAATCACTGCAGTGATATTCTTATAGATGCAAAGAAACATGTTCTCATTCAAATGTGAAGCACAATTCTCAAGGTGAGTATTCAGGATTCTTTTGTAACTCTTAATTAACATGATTTCTGCTTTAATGTACATTTTACGATAACCAAATAACAATTCTTTTAGGAGATCATTGGTTTTGGCTTAAGAATATTAATTTCTTTCTGAGGAAGCTCCAGAGCAAAACTATACTCTGTAATTCAAAGAAAAAGGGATATATAACCTGTAAAACCTTGGGTAGAAGTTTTTATTTACATGTGTTTAATATTTCCAACTTTAACATGTCTAGTTAAAAATCATATTATATTATCAACTCAAGTCCTTTGTTTCTACATATGACATATTGTTACTCTATTAATTTTTCATACTTAACAAAGTCATTCTGCCCACTTCTTTCAATACATCTGTCATGTGCCACATGAAGGTGTTAGACAGCAGAAAGCACATTTAGTCTGTTACTTTTTAATTTGGTATAGCATGTGATTAGATCTTAGAAATGGAAAATTAACAAAAATTAATACCATTTATCTGATATTATAGTTAATAAGTAGAATATTTATATCTTTTTTCCCTTCCATAGCAACCGTAGAAGCCATGAGTAAAATATGGTGAAGCATCAAAGTTGAAGAAATCTTATCCCTGTCTCAAATTTTGATGGCGGCTTGCCATATAACACATAATTTATAAGACATAATTTTCTGATTTGTTCTATCACTAAACATCAATAAAAACTATTAGTGGATTTTTTTGTTTGTTTTGATAAAGAAGCTTTCATTTCTTTAACACTAAAATTGATGTCAGAGTTTGTGTGCTATTCTAAAAAGTACAATAAAATATGTAATTTGTTAGCAGTTGGATTTGTGTAGCAAAAACCAAAAAAACAAAAACTGATTTTGGAATTTGGATAGCTACAGAATTAGATTGTAAAATTTTATACTTATCACATTGAAACATCTTCATTCTGATGTAAATTTTACCATAAGCATACTGAATCTATATATCTAAAGGGAGGACTTAGATAAGCATCTTCATAGTAATTTTTGCTTATTACTAGCTTGTGTTTAACAAGGTATAAAATAATAGGTGTGACATACATTGGTATTGTGACAAATCATTTGTATTTTGGGATCTTAGGACATTGTAACTTGGAATGCCCTGATTGATATAAAAATAATTCTGGAACTGAGATATTACTCTTAAGAAAAACCTAAAATATGACTTGTCCTGGAGAGTGAGTGTCATGGAATTTTACTACAGGTAGAAAAATCAAATCACATTTTAATCTTATATTTATTTATTTTTTTGGAGACAGGTTTTACTAATTTTACTAAGCTGGCCTCGAATTGGAGACCCTCCTGCCTCATCCTTGTGAAGTCTCTAGGATTACTTGCTTTGGAACCTGGTTACAATTTAAACAGTAGAAAAACACTTGCTAAAAGCTTCTCTGCATAATGTTAACATAAGATGATGTGACTAATTGAACATGGCTTAAGCTGACTTGATAAACTTCCCCCCAAATCCTGAGGGCCTCAAGATAGCTGGCAATATGTTTGAATACTAAGGGAGTAAGTGAGGAAACAAATATGCCAATCCTAAGAATCAAGTAATCATGTTAGGGAAAAAAAGTATTTTTGTGATTGACACTTGGAATATAATGAGAAAAATTTTCCATAAGGAAATTAGGTTTTGGAAGTGATTATATTATCATAGAAGTTATGGGCCTTTTATTACTATGAGCTTTGAAAACGTATAGACCCCCAAACATGTAGCAACTAGAAGAACTCTGCAAGTGTTTTGTATACCTCAGCACCTACTCAAGATATTATCATAGAGAATAATAGATAAAAAGAACCTACTGGGACAGTGGAACTAAGATCCAAGTAAACAATGGATAAGAAAAATTTTCCTAGTGAGCAGAACCAACTTTAGTTCAAATTGAGTCTCTGAGGTACAAAATGAAGCCATGAGCAATTTCACTCACCTAAGTATTAAAATTAAACAGCAGCTCTCACAAGTGGAAAAAAGAGAAACTGGCTTTCAGAGAATAGACGTTTTCAAGATCCATAGGGTGTTGCTTTGCTTGAGTTTTTTTTTTTTTTCATTATAATTACAGGGTATCTTGTAGCCAAAAGACATCACAAGAGAATGTGCATTCAATTTAAGACTATTAACAAGAACAGAATAATTTAAAAATAAGAGTTTTAAAATACGTATCATAGATACAAGAGATTCAGAACACAAGAGACTTAGAAACTAAGTATGCTTCCACTGCAAACTGTTTAAATTTCATCAATATAATGGAATTTCTTAAATTTCATTATTCAAAGGAGGCTAAGCAGTGGAGCCAAATATCCTAAGGTAGATGCACATGCAGACAGAGGAAGAAAACCTCAGAATTATAAGATGAGAACCTTAAATATCTTGCAAGCCAATGTCTAGCTCTTGCTCTGCATTTATTTTAATTCTTCCCCAAACCACAAAGCCACAACTTTGGCAGGTTTCATGTCTAGACTATATAACATCCAAGGCTCTCTTGAAATTACATTTTACTTTCATATTGTTTATATTGCTGAAGTTTATTTCTTTTTAAAATGTGCCTGACTTGAAATTAATTTTATGAAATTTTCATTTGACCTTCAATCTTCAAATAGTAATATGCAAGAGAATTGGTGGTGGATAATTATAAATGTAGAGGACCTCAACAAGGTTTAGGAGGGGAAGCATGTTCCCTGGGTATTCCTTCTGCTGAAGGGAAACAGGTTCTCTCCAATTTCCTTCTTGTTCAAACTGAGTAATAAAGAAAATATTACTTTGGGACTCTGTAATTTCTGAAGTGGGAACCTTAAGCAAATTTCATAGCAAGGCATAAATATCTATTTTTTAGCCTTTAATAACAAATGTGGATTTATATTTATACTTAACTCATACTAGCATCATTAGCATATATAATGTAAAGTATTTAAGGTTTTTATTTATTTTAATATTATGAATTTTTTCTTTAGCTGTATTGAACATTGTACTGGAAATTAGATGGGGTATATGAAGCTGGCTTATGTTCAAGGAAAGGTGACCATAGAGTTCCTTCAATTAGTGTGTAAGGCTTAGGGGGGAATATCTAACAGTTAAGATATCAAAAATTAAACTAATTTAAGAGAAGATATATTTTGGAATATAAAGGTGTAACTATTTGAATATAAAAGGCAGTATACAAAGGATGTGATTCTTAGTGTAATTATATAAAACATTCATAACAACATTGGATATCATTTAGTAATAAAATATATTTATTAAAAGTATAATAGCAAGAGTTTAAACAATACCCACTTAACTGAAGATACTGATTATCTTTGAAAACAAGACAGCTGGATAAATAGAAAAATGTTTATTCAAGGGTTTCAACTTCAGTCATACAGATTTCTTTCTGTTTATATTTTTTCCTGGGTTTTGGAGTCCATGGTCAGTCAAATTTATGAAACATACTATACAGAATTAATTTTTCTGACTAAGGCATTTTAATTGGAATTTTATAATATATATTTGAGTGTTTGTTATTTTACCTTGATTTTATTAGACACCATCACTAAACTGAAATCTACAAGCTAAGCATTTTTAACTGAGATATGTTTTTCAACTCTGTATTTGAATAATTTTCTTTTCCTCTTGTCTTGATCTTTTTATTAGGAATATATTATTGCTTTTGTATTATCTTTTCTATTCCACTAGGTCTTTTGATTTTCCTTTGATTCTTTTATTATTTTCATCTTCGTTCAGGGTATTAATTTTATGTTTTTCATTCACAATTGATTCCATTTACTGCAATCATAATTTTTATTTATTTTTAATTTTATTTTATTTTTTTAAGAGAGAGGGGAGAGAGAGTAGAGAGAGAGAGAGAGAGAATTTTTTAATATTTATTTTCTTTTTGGCGGACACAACCTCTTTGTTTTTATGTGGTGCTGAGGATGGAACCCGGGCCGCCCACACGCATGCCCGGCGAGCACGCTATCGCTTGAGCCACATCCCCAGCCCATAATTTTTTATTTTTGTTGCTTTATATAAAGACGTATCTTTTGCTGTTTATTTTAACATCTTATTCTACTTTCCTCACATTATCTGGTTCTTCCCCTTCCTTTATTGCCTCAAGAAAATCTCTCTTTGAATAAAAGACTACTGCCTCATAAATTGTCTCTTGCTTTATAAAGTCCAAATTTTTCTAAGTTTATTGAAGATCATTTGTTCAGTTCTCATTTGTTTCCATTTTGCTTTGTTTTCCATTTTGGGGAGTCCTATGGTTTAATTGCATCCCACAGTTTAACATGTTCAAATTCTCCCCCACACCTGTTACCTCTGGATATGACCTGGGAATAGTGTTTTTAAAATAACTTTGGGTGCATGATCAATTTATTTCCTTTTTTATTATTATTAGCTGTTCAAAACATTACATAGCTCTTGACATATCATATTTCATACATTTGATTCAAGTGGGTTATGAACTTCCATTTTTATCCCGTATACAGATTGCAGAATCATAGGGCCCAGTTTGATGCTGTATGTTTAAATTGATCATCCACACTAGTATGACAGTATAGATGATCAATTTAAACATACAGCATCAAACTGGGCCCTATATCCAGTGTGTTTGTGTCCTTACAAAAAGAGGAAAATTGGATAGAGATACACAAATACACAAGAACACACAGAACCCCATATAGAGATTGGTGTTACACTTCCACAAACAAGATTACTATCAGGGATTGGGAGAGAGGCCTGGATCAGATCCTCTTAGCACTTTCAGAGAGATTAGGGCTCTGCTGGCAATTGATCTTGGACTCCTAACCTCCAAATCAGCAAGGCACACATTTATCTTTCTTAAATTACCCAGTTTGTAGTACTTTATTACCAAGTGCTAACAGACAAATACGGTCAACTTTTTTCAGGGTATTATTCATTCTGACTGAGCACATAAGAGTTTTGTTTTTACTTCTGGGTTATATAGTAAGGACCACCTATTTTGTAATTAAAGAAATTGTGAGCCAGTGTGTGTGTGCATTTGAGGAGGCATGGTAGGCAGCTCAGTTTGATTGAGGTAGCGTATACACTTAGTTAAGTAAATAGTTAAAAGGTCTGGATAGTGCTCCACCTGCTGGAATTTTTGGTGACCATCTAAAGTTCATATATCTAGTTGAATGTGTAGCAGCATATCTTTTCATTGCATAATAGCCTCTGAGGATTGGATTGCTTTTCTAATTATTGTAGAATCTTGGTGCTTCATCATCCAAAGAAAATAAAACTCAATTCTTATTTCATTTGTGCTTTTCTTGGACGTAAATTCCATGATCATGTGGGGAAAAAATAAAGATAAAAATGGTAACTTGCTTTTCTTCTTTCTACCTATGATGAGGAATCAGAATTTTCAAAATTCTTCCCATCAATTACGTGTTTACAAAAAAAAATCGATTTGATTTAGTTTTATCTTTATGTTGCACTTCAGGACTTTGGTTCTTTTTAGTTCTTGATGTATTTTTTTAAAAAAGATTTCTTTCTTTTATTGCAAAGGGATGGGGATGCAAGAATTAAGGGGGAAAATGATGTGATGCAGTTTTGCTTTGCTATCATAGCAGTGTCTGTGTTGAAGCTTTTTCAGACTTTCAGATTGAAAGAGATAGTTAACATAATTTGACAGTATATACTAACCCAGCAGACCACTATGAAAAGGGTCACAATCAAGACTCAGATCAGATTCGTAAGTAGATTTTCTTTTTTCAACTGCTCATTTTATTTGTTTCTTGTTTGTTCTTTTATCTAAAACCTAGGTTTCTTTAGAGTTTATATTTACTGCCTGCCTGCTTATGATTACTTAATCTGCCTGTCCCTTAAGTTTAAAGGTATTTCTGGATGCATAGTGTTATCAACAAGCTATTTCACTATTTTCCTCATTTCTATTTCTTCCCTGCCCCCACCTCAAACACACACTCCTCATACCTTGATAAACTGGTTTCCTTACAGTCTATAGGTCAGAGGTGACTTATGCTGTTGATTTGCACAATGAACATATACAATTAGCTATTTCACAATTACTCATTCTTTCAGCTATTTCACAATTACTCATTGTTTCTTCGAAGTAAAGCCTATACATTAAGTTCTACAGTTATTTTCAATGTTAAGTACTAAAAGGAGTCCTTTAATTATGGAACATAAAAAAGTTACCTCAGAAATTAGCTTTTAAATTATTTTCATAATTCACTATATTAAAGAGAAGGCTCTGGAATTTCCACAAAGTGAATATTACCCTTTCTTCACTATAAACTTCACTGGAATACTTGCACTATTTCCACATACCTGGCTATTTTTATAATTACATATATGAGACTTCAGTAGGCATCAGGGCTCATCTTGTCATTTGACTCAGTTATTTTGCCCTGTATTCTTGGAAATGTACGCCTTCTGAAAATATCCTAAATTTTCCTCTTAAGAGTGATACCACTGATGTTAGTTATCAGCTGCTAATTTCAAGAAATATTATTTCAGACTTCTAAGTACTTGATTATTTATTTTGTAGTCTCCTGTATATTTTGACTTTATCATTGAGCAGTTTATATTGTGAATATGGCAAATTGTCCATAACTAGCTAGTTATTCTATAGAAATCAGAATCTAAAAGAAAAAAAGACAAAATAATTGCTGCTAAGGATCTCTTATTGCTAAAGTTTGAATGTTTATGTCTTCCAAAACTTTGCATATCAAAACACTAATCCCAAGGTAATAGTATTAAAGGCTTTGGGAAGTAATTAGGTTATGAAGAAAGAACCCTCAAGAATAGGATTAGTACCATTTTAATGAGGTTTAAGAGGGAGTCCTTGACCCCTCCACTATGGGAGGACCCAAACAGAAGGCAGGCATTTTCAGTGAATCAGAAAATAGGTAGTCTCCAGACATCAAGTCTGCCAGCACTTTTGATCCTGGACTTCCAAACTTGAAGAAATAAATTTCTTTTAGTAAGCTCTTCATTTTATGGTATTTTGTTAAAACAGTTCAAACAGACCAAGACACCTGTATGAAGGGTTGAATGAGTGATATGATATTGGAGCCAGTATTAAAGATGCAGGCAGTCAGTATACACAGATAATTGGACTGTATAGAGAGAATGGAGGCCAATTTGCATCCAAGAAGTTGGAGACATTCAACTTTCAATATACCGAGAGATTGAAATGTTAATGCCTTCAGAGCTTTTCCTCCACCCTTATCCAGATAACCTGCCCCTGCTACTGCTCCAACCTGTTGCTAAGGTAACTTGTCTCAGGAATTGTGCCTCTGGATAGGGAGTTATAAGAGATTGTTAATTAATGTACCCTGAGCCCTCTTCCTGTTAGAGTCCCTCCACCTTGGCCTCTCCAGCCCATATGCTTCTCACCTTTTGGCCATCACACTAGAGTGTCTCCTGGGCCAGTCACATACACAGGAAAGAGGGAGATAAGGGGAAGAGAGCAGGAGAACAAAGGAATTCTAAGACATATAAAAAAGGCAGAATGAGCTCCCTTCTTGAGATACCAGGATACCAGCTATGGCTTCCTTCTCCTTCTCAGAAATCTTCTTTGAAATAAACCCTGCTTTACACGCTTGCCTCAGTGTGCTTCTCTAATGTTATATGTCAGCATGTGAAGAAGCAGAACTTGTCAGTGACAAGCAATGGTATCAATAAGCACTGATAAAGATAAAGCAAGTGAACATATTAGTGAAGCAGACAAAAGAAGACTGCCATTTCCTACCAAGGATGTGAAGGCATTTCAGGAATGTTTGGAAGAAAATATCAAATTTGAATGTTGAACAAGACTTCAAATTGGAATATTATTCTAATCATGCCTAAGAAATTAATTTATATTCCCAGTAAATATCCTATTTTTCAGATTAAGAGACTCAGGCACAGAGAAGTAAGAGAATATGCTTAATGATAACACACATTAACTGAGTGTCCAAGTCACAATTTGAAATACTTAATTGAACTCTAAATTTCATATTCTTAATAAAGACATTATAAGTTTAATAAGCAATTGAACCAGTTATGTTCGAAGTCTTATTACAATTTCATACACTTTAAAAGTAAGTTCTAACCCAAAACACAAAATATAAAAATCAAAGTATATAAAAATTAAGTACAAAAAAATTTGTGATTATGAATTAATCACTGAATTATTGTTTAATAAATTGATTTCAGTTTCTAACTAGATTTCTTACCCAATCTATATAATATTGTCATTAAGAACATAGACTTTGGAGTTCAATGGATATTTCAAATTGTGACACTCCATAAATGTGTTATCATTAAACATATATATATCTTACTTTTCTGTGTTTGAGTCATTTAATCAGAAAATTATGTTGCTTTTTTACCTCAGAATGTAAACTTAAAGGTTTATTTCAGAAGGACATTCAAAGAAATCATCTCTAAATCACTTAGAAAAACACCTAGAACTTATAAGCAATGTAAGCTATTTTTATTGTAAGTCCAGGAATTTCATTTCTCCTTTATAAATGAACTCTTTATTGTCTACCTTGAAATTAACCCCAATTATGGAATATTTCTTTAAATTATTATATGGACACTATGGAATTTAAGTGGAACATTAACTGTATAAAACTTTATTGAAAGAAAATGTTCTTTAAAGTTAGTATTTTGGATGTCCGAAGATGGCGGCGAATAGAGTGCATCACCCCCGTGTACCGCATCACTGCACAGGTGAATAACGAGTTAGAACAGCCAAAAGCTATCTTGTTAGGAATTTCCAGCAAAATTGGGGTGCACCAAAACCTAGAGGAAGGCTTTCCATCACCCAAGGATCAATTACTGGGGCTCAATCCTGAGTGAACTGTGCACCTGGAGATTCAGGCTGATTGATCAGCGGCCTGCCCCGCAGCCAAAGACTGCGGCACGCCTAGAAACAGTATGCCAGCAACACGGAGAAATGGTGCTGCGGAGCAAGGACATGTGTGAAAAGGTATGTAATTAACAAAACAGAATGCCAAGAAGTAACCCTGCACATTGACAGCTGATTCTTGACAAAGGCACCAAAAACATGTTTTGGAGAAAGAACAGGCTCTTTAATAAATGCTGTTGGGCAATAGCAAGACTGTGGAACCAACCTAGATGCCCTTCAATAGACAAATGGAAAAAAAATGTGGCAGTTATACACAATGGAATATTACTCTGCATTAAAAAATGACAAAATCATAGAATTTGCAGGGAAATGGATGGCATTAGAACAGATTATGCTAAGTGAAGCTAGCCAATCCCTAAAAAACAAATGCCAAATGTTTTCTTTGATATAAGGAGAGTAACTAAGAACAGAGTTGGGAGGAACAGCATGAGAAGAAGATTAACATTAAACAGGGGTGAGAGGTGGGAGGGAAAAGGAAAGAGAAGGGAAATTGCATGGAAATGGAAGGAGACCCTCAGGCTTATACAAAATTACATACAAGAGGAAGTGAGGGGAAAGGGGGAAAAAACAAGGGGGAGAAATGAATTACAGTAGATGGGGTAGAAAGAGAAGATGGGAGGGGAGGGGATGGGGGATAGTAGAGGATAGGAAAGGCAGCAGAATACAACAGACACTAGTATAGCAATATGTAAAACAGTGGATGTGTAACCGATGTGATGTTGCAATCTGTATATGGGGTAAAAATGGGAGTTCATAACCCACTTGAATCAAAGTGTGAAATATAATTTGTCAAGAACTATGTAATGTTTTGAACAACCAACAATAAAAATTAAAAAAAAAGAATAAAAAAAAAGAAAAAAAGAAATGGTGCTGCGGATTCTGTGGGGTCCTGCCAACTGTGCCCTCACTGTGCTCCAGGCTGAGTTTTGGGTTTGAGACGGGGGAGAGAAACAGTCTAGATCTGTCCTCCACACCGGACAACCCACCGAGGAGGCCAGCAGCCACCATCTTGGAGAGCTGACATCACCATCACCAGTTTCCGACAGATGGCAGCAAGTTCAGTGATAGAACAGGTATGTGACATTTAGCCCTTCTCCCATACAGCAGGGAAATCGCATAAAAGCTCTCCCTGGCTTTCCGGAGGTGGGATTATCAGAGTGAGCGTGAATAGAGGCGTGGGGAAAGGTAAAGGCACCTGACCTCCAAGTCCCCCCTCACACCAGTGGCGAAAACGAAACCTATCTTCCCAACTCTTGGAGGAGTGGCTATCAGAGGGAATCAAAACAATAGGGGCCGGTTCCCAATAGCCTCACTCCACATCCAGGAAACTGCAGGCTCAGAGTGTAGCTTGAACTGCGGAGAGGTATCACACTGGGGAAGGCCTGTCTGGCAGAAGAAGCAAGGAGACTAGAGACCAGGAATAAACCTAAGATAACAGGTTTGGAGAGACACCAGGTGGGGGAGGTGGGAGCGGCCTCACATGGATTGTTTCCAACATCAGGAGGGCAAAATCTTGGCCCAGAAAGCACAGCACCACCTACTGGAAGCGAAGAAAATACAAGCCTAACAGTGCCTTTTTATTTTTTTTTAATTTTTTTAATTAATTTTTTTAATTGCAATTTTTATTTTACTGTATTTTATTATTTTTTTATCATTTCTTTTTCTTTTCTATTTTTTTTCTCTTTCTTTCTTCTCTCCCTCTCTCTTTCTTGGTTTGTTTCCTTACCTTTTCCCTATCTTCCCTCTTAAGCATGACCACCCCGATTACGTATAATTTATTAAATGCAAATAGATGAATACTATGAGTCGGTCTATAGTCCGCCTAAGCCCATAACTACCCCCAAATACTCCTGTCTATTCTCTTGTTAATATCCGCCTGCATTTGAGCAACCCCCCAAAGAAGCTAACATATACTAACCTCCATACCATCAAATCGCCCGACCTTAACATAAAATCCTAAGTTCAAACCTCAATTCTCTATATGCCATCAAAATCTATAGGCCTTTAAAGAAACTAATGAGTTTACCTTAAATCACAATTAAATCCAATATCTCTAAACATTGTCTCCCAACACAAAGGAGAGATCTTGGAGTTATAAAAACCAAAACAAATTTATAGGAGAAAACAGAAACACAGCAGTCAAACAGAGTTGGAAAGTAATGTGAGCACCATGAAAAAACAAGGGAAAAAAG
Source organism: Marmota marmota marmota (assembly GCF_001458135.2). Lineage (NCBI taxonomy): Eukaryota > Metazoa > Chordata > Mammalia > Rodentia > Sciuridae > Marmota > Marmota marmota. Next base: position 48,479,436 of record NW_026000108.1, on the reverse strand, counting down.
GATTACAAACAATGCAGGATAACTTAAATTTATAGGAGAACCTAGAGGCATCAGAAAAATGGACAGAGAAAGAACTCAAGGCATACCTGACTCAGATGGAACGGAATCTTAAAGACGTCATGAGTCAGCAAGTCCAAACAATGAAAGAATACTTTGAAAATGAATTACATAAGCAGATTCAAATAGCAAAACATGAACTTTACCAGGAGATAGAGATTTTTAAAAAATCAAACAGTAATCCTAGAAATGCAGGAAACCAAAAACCAAATCAAAAATTTAAATGAGAATATTACAAATAGAATAGATCAAATAGAAGTCAGAACATCAGATAATGAAGACAAAGTTTATCAACTCAAAAAGACTATAGCCAATGCAGAAAGGCTGGTAAGAAACCACGAGCAAAACATCCAAGAGTTATGGGATGTCATAAAAAAACCAAACTTAAGAGTCATTGGGATAGAAGAAGGTATAGAGGTCAAAACAAAGGAATGAACAACCTATTGAATGAAATAATCTTAGAAAACTTTCCAGATATGAAAGATGGAATGGACTGCCAAATTCTGGAAGCCTCCAGGACTCCAAACATACAAAACTGTAATAGACCAACTCCAAGACACATTATTATGAAGATATCCAACATACAGAACTAAGAGAGAATATTAAAAGCTACAAGAGAAAGGAGGCAGAATACATACAGGGGTAAACCAATTAGGTTGACAGCTGATTTTTCATCACAGACATTGAAAGCGAGAAGATCATGGAACAATGTATTTCAAACACTGAAAAATAATGGATTCCAACCAAGAATATTGTATCCAGCAAAATTAAGCTTCAGGTTTGACAATGAAATTAAAATATTTCACGATAAACGAAAGTTAAAAGAATTCGCAGCCAGAAAACCAGCACTGCAAAGCATTTTGAGCAAAACTCTACAAGAAGAGGAAATGAAAAACAACACCCAAAACTAACAGTGGGAGGTGTCTAAGCAAAGGCAGGAAAAATAATCAAAGAGGAAAAACAAGCCAAATTAAAATAGATAAATAAATAAATAAATAAACAAACATGATTGGAAGTACAAAACATATATCAATAGTAACCCTAAATGTTAATGGCTTAAACTCACCAATCAAGCGACATAGGCTAGTAACTTGGATTAAAAAAGAACAGACCCAACAATATGCTGCCTTCAGGAGACTCATCTGACAGGAAAAGACATACACAGGCTGAAGGTGAAAGGTTGGGAAAAATCAGACCATTCATATGGTCCTCGGAAGCAAGCAGGAGTGGCCATACTCATATCGAATAAAATCAACTTCAAACCTAAGTTAATCAAAAGGGATAAAAAGGACACTATGTACTGTTAAAAGGAACCATTCACCAACAAGACATAACAATCATCAATTTGTATGCACCAAATAATGGTGCTGCAATGTTCATAAAACAAACTCTCCTCAAGTTCAAGAACCAAATAGACCACAACACAATAATTATGGGTGACTTCAACACACCACTTTCACCATTGGACAGATCCTCCAAACAAAAGCTGAATAAAGAAACTATAGAAAGCAATAACACAATCAATAACATATACTTAACTGACATATATAGAATATATCAACCATCATCAAGAAGGTATACGTTCTTCTCAGCAGCACATGGATCCTTCTCAAAGATAGACCATATATTATGCCATAAGGGAACTCTTAGTAAATATAAAGGTGTAAAGTTAATACCATACATATTATCTGACCATAATGGAATGAAACTGGAAATCAATGATAAAAGAAGGAAGGAAAAATCCTGCATCACCTGGAAAATAAACAATATGTTACTGAATGAGCAATGGGTTATAGAAGACATAAAGGAGGAAATCAAAAAATTCTTAGAGATAAATGAAAATACAGACACAACATATCGGAATCTATGGGACACAATGACAGCCGTTTTAAGAGGGAAATTAATTGCCTGGAGTTCATTCCTCAAAAAAAGAAAAGAACCAACAAATAAATGAGCTCACACTTCATCTCAAAACCCTAGAAAAGGAAGAGCAAAACAACAGCAAAGGTAGCAGAAGGCAAGAAATAATTAAAATTAGAGCGGAAATCAACAAAATTGAAACAAAAGAAACCATGGAAAAAATTGACAGAACTAAAAGCGGGTTCTTTGAAAAAATAAATAAGATCGACAGACCCTTAGCCATGCTAATTAAGAGAAGAAGAGAGAGAACTCAAATTACTAACATATGGGATGAAAAAGGCAATATCATAACAGACACTACAGAAATACAGAAGATAATTAGAAAGTATTTTGAAACCCTATATTCCAATAAAATAGAAGATAGTGAAGATATCGATAGATTTCTTAAGTCATATGATTTGCCCAGATTGAGTCAGGAAGATACACACAATTTAAACAGACCAATAACAAAGTAGGGAATAGAAGAAGCCACCAAAAGACTTCCAACAAAGAAAAGCCCGGGACCAGATGGGTATACAGTGGAGTTTTACAAAACCTTTAAAGTAGAGTTAATACCAATACTTTTCAAGTTATTTCAGGAAATAGCAAAAGAAGGAGCTCTTCCAAATTCATTCTATGAGGCCAATATCACCCTGATCCCAAAACCAGACAAAGACACTTCAAAGAAAGAAAACTACAGACCAAAATCTCTAATGAACCTAGATGCAAAAATCCTCAATAAAATTATGGTGTATTGGATACAAAAGCATATCAAAAAAATTGTACACCATGATCAAGTAGGATTCATCCCTGGGATGCAAGGCTGGTTCAATATACGGAAATCAATAAACGTTATTCACCACATCAATAGTCTTAAAGATAAGTACCATATGATCATCTCAATAGACTCAGAAAAAGCATTCAACAAAGTACAGCATCCCTTTATGTTCAAAACACTAGAAAAACTAGGGATAACAGGAACTTACCTCAACATTGTAAAAGCTATATATGCTAATCCTCAGGCTAGCATCATTCTAAATGGAGAAAAACTGAAGGCATTCCCTCTAAAATCTGTAACAAGACAGGGATGCCCTCTATCACCACTTCTATTCAATATAGTTCTTGAAATACTAGCCAGAGCAATTAGACAGACAAAAGAAATTAAAGGCATTAAGATAGGAAAAGAAGAACTTAAATTATCACTATTTGCGGATGATATGATTTTATACCTAGAAGACCCAAAAGGGTCTACAAAGAAACTATTAGAGCTAATAAATGAATTCAGTAAAGTGGCAGGATATAAAATCAACATGCATAAATTAAAGGCGTTCCTGTATATCAGCGACAAATCTTCTGAAATGGAAATGAGGAAAACCACCCCATTCACAATATCCTAAAAAAAAAATAAAATACTTGGGAATCAGTCTAACAAAAGAGGTGAAAGATTTATAGAATGAAAACTAGAGAAACCTAAAGAGAGAAATAGAAGAAGATCTTAGAAGATGGAAAAATATACCCTGTTCATGGATAGGCAGAACTAACATCATCAAAATGGCGATATTACCAAAAGTTCTCTATAGGTTCAGTGCAATGCCAATCAAAATCCCAATGGTAGTTCTTGTAGAAATAGATGAAGCAATCATGAAATTCATATGGAAAAATAAAAGACCCAGAATAGCAAAAGGAATTCTAAGCAGGAAGTGTGAATCAGGAGGTATAGCGATACCAGATTTCAAACTGTACTACAGAGCAATAGTAACAAAAACAGCATGGTACTGGTACCAAAACAGGCGGGTGGACCAATGGTACAGAATAGAGGACACAGAGACCAATCCACAAAATTACAACTATCTTATATTCAATAAAGGGGCTAAAAGCATGCAATNTAAAAAACAAATGCCAAATGTCTTCTTTGATATAAGGAGAGCAACTAAGAACAGAGCAGAGGGGAAGAGCATGAGAAAAAGATTAACATTAAACAGGGACGAGAGGTGGGATGGAAAGGGAGAGAGAAGAGAAATTGCATGGAAATGGAAGGAGACCCTCATTGTTATAAAAAATTACATATAAGAGGATGTGAGGGGAAAGGGAAAAAAAGGAGAGAAATGAATTACAGTAGATGGGGTAGAGAGAGAAGATGGGAGGGGAGGGGAGGGTGATAGAAAAGGATAGGAAAGGTAGCAGAATACAACAGTCACTAGTATGGCAATATGTAAAAACATGGATGTGTAACCGATGTGATACTGCAATCTGTATACGGGGTAAAAATGGGAGTTCATAACCCACTTGAATCTAATGTATGAAATATGATATGTCAAGAGCTTTGTAATGTTTTGAACAACCAATAAAAAAAAAATAAAAAACAAATAAAGTTAGTATTTTGACAATGAGAGATTTTTTTACCCATTAATTTTCAACTGAAAAAATTTCAGGTTTATTTATTTGTTTGGTGGTTGTTTTAAATAGAAATGTGAGCTTTACTCTTGGTTTGGGAAAAATATCATCATCTGCCAAAGATTACCATATTGTCACTTAAAATTAGTATGGAAAAGCAATTTATCTAAAATGTAAGAGTTAAATATTCACAAAAGAAAAAAAGTTTAAGATATTCTTTAAATCAAAATGTCTAATTGCTCAAATAAACTTAAACTACTCTATGCTATTTTTATTATTCATTATTTCATTTTTAACTTACATTTTTTATTTTATTTTTAGTTTTTGGCGGACACAACATTTTTATTTGTATGTGGTGCTGAGGATCGAACCCCGCGCCATGCAGGCCAGGCGAGCACGCTACTGCTTGAGCCACATCCCCAGCCCACATTTAAAAAAAAACTGTTCATCTCTCTAATTGCTAGCAATGATGAACATTTTTTTTCATATATTTGATTGATTGTATATCATCATCTTAGTAGTATCTGTTCAGGTCCTTGGCACATTTATTCATTGAGTTATTGGGTTTTTTGGTGTTTAACTTTTTGAGTTCTTTATGTACCATAGAGATTGGTGCTCTATCTGATGTGTGAGTGGTAAAAAATATGCTCCCAAGCTGTAGGCTATCTATTTACCTCACAGATTGTTTCTTTTCCTAAGAAGAAACTTTTTAGTTTGAATCCATTCCGTTTATTGATTCTTGGTTTTAATTCTTGCATCAAAGGAGTCTTATTAAGGAAGTCGGGGCCAAATTCAACATGATGGAGATTAGGGTCTACATTTTCTTCTATTAGACATAGGATCTCTGGTTTTATTCCTAAATCCTTGATTCATTTTGAGTTTATTTTTGTACATGGTGAGAGAAAGGGGTTTAATTTCATTTTGTTACATATGGATTTCCAGTTTTCCCAGCACCATTTGTTGAGAAAGGAAATCAAAACCACTCTAAGATTTCATCTCACTCTAGTCAGAATGGTAGCTATTATGAAGACAAACAACAATTAGTGTTGGTAAGGTTGTGGGGAAAAAGGCATACTCATATGGTGGTACTACAAACTGGTGCAGCCAATATGGAAAGCAGTATGGAGATTTCTTGGAAAATTGGGAATGGAACCACAATTTGACCTAACAATCACTCTCCTTGATCTATATCCAAAGGACTTAAAAACAGCTTACTACAGGAACACAGCCACATCAATATTTATAGCAGCACAATTCATAATAGCTAAACTGTGGAGCCAATCTAGATGCCCTTCAATAGATGAATGGATAAAAAATGTGGCACATATACACAATGGAATATTTCTCAGCAATAAAATAGAACAAAATCATGGCATTTTTCAGGTAAATGGATGGAATGCTAAATGAAGTTAGCCAATACAAAAAAACGAAATGCATAATGTTTTCTTTAACATATGGAGGCTGATTCATAGTGGGATAGGAAGAGGGAGTATTGGAAGAATAGATAGAATCTAGATAGGGCAGAGGGTTTGGAGAGGAAGAGTGGGGACATGGAGTTAGAAATGATGGTGGAATGTGATGATCATTATTATCCAAAGTACATGTATGAAGACACAAATTGGTGTGAACATACTTTGTATACAACCAGAGATATGAAAAATGGTGCTCTATATGTTTAATATGAATTGTAATGCATTCTGCTGTCATATACAAATTAAAAAAAGAAAACTGCTTACACAAAAAGAACTGTTCATAATAGTGTGGTAGCGTGTGACGTTTCAATACATGTATACATTGTACAATGTTGAAATCAAGATAAAGGTAACTATTCCCTCAAACCTTCATTATTTCTTTATGGTAAAAATACTCAATATCTACCTTTTTAAGTCATAAGGTAGGTACATAATTATTATGTATAGTCTCCTACTGTGCAGTAGTTAACTCAGAACTTCTTACTCTATTATGCATATTGACCAACACTACCTATACTGCCTTTGGTAATCACCATTATACTCTCAAATTCTGTGAAATCAACTATATCATATCCTATATATGACTGAGAGTATGCAGCACTTGTCTGTCCGTGCAGGCCTATTTCACTTAACAGTGATCTCCAGCTAAATCTACTTTGTCACAAAGGACACAGTTTCATACCTTCTTATGGCTGAATAGAATATGCACCTCATTTTCTTTATCCATTTATCAGCTGATGAACAGTTAGGTAGTTTCCATTCATTAGCTATTGTAAATAGCATTGTAATGAACATAGGAGCACTGATATCTATTAACACACCAATCTTATTTACTTTGTACATATAACCAAGAATGGGATTTCTGATTCATATGATAGCTTCTCCACATCATTGCCAGAAGTTGTTATCTTTTATCTTTTTGATTAGAACCATTATTACTGAAGTGAGGTGATAACTTATTGTGGTTTTGATTTGCACTTCTCTGATGATTAGCGATGCTAAGCATCTGTTTATAGATTAATATGTTGGGAAATGTTTATTTAGGTCATTATTCAAGAATATAACTTAGCAAAATCAACAGTGCCACATGTTCTTATGTTCAGGAGATAAATTTGAATCTTTGAAAAGTATTTAATTATAAATAATTCATAAATATTACTCAGAAAGATAATATAAATTTTGAAAAACTGCTTATCTCAAAATCTGTTACAGAAGTACAGGGGGCTTATTTTATGACCTTTACTCACTTATCTGTTTATATTGAGAGATAATATAATTCTTTTTCATAAAATATACTTAGGATGGAGAATGCCATATGATGGTTTCATGTACACCCAAGCAAAAGTCATGAATGAGGTCATGATCTATTTTAGATTTAAATCATAATTAAGTTTTATTTAAAAAAGACACTCTTGCAAAGGTCCTTTATTTATATCTGTCATCACTAGTATCATTAACAAATAGCTATCATTGATAAAAAGAAACAAAACAAGCTACATATTTTTTTTTATTTTTGTACATTTGAATTTATATTCAGTGTCATAAAACTTTTAATAGAGCTTATATATATATATATAATCTTTAAGTTTCAATTGGCAATTATGATTAAATAATCAAGTTAAAGAAATTTTTTTTCTTGAAAGTTTAAAAGCTATAACCTAAATTCCCTTTCTTATTTTCCTCCTTTCCATCTTCATTCTTTTAATAAAATATGTTTTATTAAAATCACATATTAATAGAGTAAAAGGAACTGAAAATTGAAAGGCATATATAACCTACTTCCAACATATACATCAGCAGATTATAGGGGATTTTTATAGTATATGCACTTGACACAATAGAATTTTAAGCACTCCACCTAATGACTGCTAATTCTATATTTAAAAAAAATAAAATGCATAAGGAATGTTTAATAAAATTGGCCTGAATTCTATAAAGCAGATTTTTAAAAATCCAGAATTCTAAGTATCTAAATCCTCAATATGCGAATAATCAAAGAAGAATAATTGCAATTACATGTCAAAAACTAAGTGAGAATAAAAATCATATATATATATATATATATATATATATATATATATATATATATATAT
>NW_026000108.1:48444770-48470954 GCF_001458135.2 Marmota marmota marmota | reverse complement strand
ATACTTATGATATATAGCAGAAATGGTACCTAAGGAAAGTTTGCCTTATATATTTATAGTAGAAACAAATTCCCAACACAAAAGGATAAAATAATTAAATATAAAATGGAGTGTTGAATAAATTTCATTATGCTCAGAAGAAAATTTTTTGCATTATTATTTATAATTAAATATTATTATAACATATTTAGGAAAGATAATCCTAAAGTAATATTCTCATCAGTGTTGTTATTGAATGTCATCAGTTTTAGCATTTCATTGTGCAACCCATCTAATTTGTTGTATATTAAAATTAACTCTTATTAAGCAAAACAACACATTCACTTTCAGAATATTAGATACAAAAGACAAAACTAATTGTGATGCTATCAATTTTATGTATAAGGATATAAATTGCTCAAATCCTAACAATCTTAATCTCAGCTAAATATGATTGAATTTGTGATATTAAGGATAGATTTTCATGGAACGTGTAAGTTAGCTAATATGTACTACAGCCCATGAATACCACTTCTACCTGAGCTCTATCCAATTTATAAGTACTGAAAATGTCTGTGCATTGTGTAAAGATAATAGCATGCCCCATTGCTAATGCACATGAGAAAGAAGATGATTTCAAATGACTGGTTCAAACAGAAAAGTTTGGTTTGCACATATGCTGATAGTTTTTTCTCAACCACAAAAATGATAGCATAGCAAATGATTTCTTTGAATCATATGAAGTAATCATATGAAATTGTAGATTCAGAGAAGCAGCTTCCTATTTGACCTACTACGGGCTTTTTTGTGTGCTTCACTGTGAAATTCTTACTTTGACCTTTCACACTCTAGATCTGTTTATTTATATGGCTTGAAACTGTATATATAAATAATTGCACTAAAAATAAAACCCTAAACTAGCCTATAATTCTTTGAACAGACCACTACTTATAAAAAATAACAGTACTTATGAGCCTTAGTTGATAAAATAATCTCAACTGATTCCATTAGTTCAGTTCTGCAATATGAGATATGAATAAGCATTATTTTAATGGTATAAATAAAGTTTAAACATGTAGCAACCTGATGAAATTTATAAGTCTTTCCAAAGGGAAAAAGTATGAATGCAAGTATTTGTATGTAAGTTTAAATTTATTCAGTATTCCTGAAGTACAAGTTCTAATCTCAGGTTAAGAAACATGGTTACAAATTGTTTCTTAATCGAATATAGAATTTTCACATAATTATACACCTGTATAAAACTATGCTTATTTGTATTAAAATTGTTAGATAAATACATGTTTTAGATTAATATATGTATAAAACATATTTATTCATACTTTACATACATGATGAATGTGCTCTATGTTAATTATTTAAATATTTTGAAAGAAGATATAGTTAGACAAAATGAAGAAGTGTTATTAATAAATATTTAAGTGATAATATTATGAACCATTTTAGTTTATTAATTTCTATTGATATTTATATATTTATCTTCTGCATTGTCTATGGAATCACACACAGATAATTTCTAAAATAAATTCCAATTTTTGATTTCTGTTTACATAAATTTCATCTCTTTTATGCACTTAACACTTCTTTGTTAATATTAACTTACATATTACACAAGTATAGAAATATAATTGAAAATAACACCTAAATTATTGCACATGATTTTAACCAAATATAATTTAAAACTTTCAAAAAACATGCTAATTTAACATTAAATGTCATTATTAGAAGTAATATGATGTGGAACATCATGTAAATATCATGTCAACATAAATCAATTTAAAATCTAAATAAGCATAGTGAATAGCTTTTAATTTTTGTATTCTCTTTTATCAAATGGAACTCTTAGTTATACAACTTTCTTGTTATTTCTCTTTATAGGTCAAAAACTACAGTGGAAACTTCTGCCTTTGAATTTGCCAACCTAATGTAATAGCAATAACTGTTTCCAGGGTGACAAGAGCCTAGTGGCAGTATTTAATTGCCAAAGGGAAATTTCACATGGTTATTGTAAAGGCGACAAAGTCAGAGATATAGTCAGATTATTGTGATTTGCAAAGATATGGCTTTGGTTGGTTGCTCAATGTGTTCCTACAAGTCAAATATTTGAGCACTCAACTAAATTTTCATTTAACCAAATAATTTATATAGTTCTACCTCAAATGAACAAAACGTCTGACTTGAATCATAAAAGTAGAGTCAGGGGGTCTTCATTCAATTTCCAGAAAAGTGTCAGTTTGCACATATAAAAGCTCTTGGACAAAGACTGAGTCATGTTGAGGAAGAGCTCTACTATTTTGCCAAATTGATACTCTTAATCATTCTCTCTGTCTTCCACAAAAGGATGTCTGGCCTTACACCAGGGTGAATGCATATAGGAGAAAAGGAAATATTCATATTTTTGAATTACTGAACACTGGTTCTGACATTAATTCCAGAAAACTCAAAAATATCACTGTGACCAAACAATTAGAATAAGAACTTAATGAGGTCAAGTAATTTTTATAGTTTAGACATGAAAGTTCCCCCAAAAGCTTATGTGTGAGACAATAAAAGAAAATTTAGAGGTGAAATAATAAGGTTATAAAACCCTTAACCTAATCAGTACACTAACCCAATGGTATGGATTAACTGGCTGGTAACTGCAAGCAAGTAGGGTGTGGCTAGAAGTAGGTAACTGATAGCATGCCTTTGGGGTTTATATTTTGTCCAGAGGAGCAGAGCTTTCACTCTTTCCTGATTCCTTGTTCTCAGCTTCATTCTACTCCATACCCTTCTGCCATGATATTCTGTTTCCGACCCAGATGGAGTCCACCATCTACGGACTGAGACTTCTGAAACCATGAGCACCAAATAAACTTTTCCTTCTCTAAAATTTTTCTTGTCAGGTCTTTTGGTCACAGTAGCAAAAAAGTGGAGTAAAACAGAAATCATAAAGTTTGTCTAAATACTTCTTCAGTGAGTCTTCAAATATATTCTGTGATTTTTTTCCCATTTTCAGAAATGTATATTTGGAATAGACCTGCTGTATTGGGTAGGATGAGTGATTTGGATTATCAAGAGGATATTGACTAGCTCAGACTATATTTATACAATGGAGGGAAGGAAGAGTGTGTCTGGAATACAGGACATCCCTTAAATATCTCTTGGTATTATCATGCCCTCTGATTAAAATTAATAAAAAGCTATAGTCACATAATTCAGGTAAGAGTATTAATGGCCCAGCCATTCAAGCATAGAATTCTGGGTTACTCTGCTAGGTAAATAACCATGGTCAGCTCAGGTGCTGAGGTAAAAAAAAAAAAAAAAAAAAGAGAGAGAGAGAGAGAATGAATAATGTAAGAACATAGTTATAAATGACATCTACCATTATTTGATTGGTGAAATGAGTACCATAATTATTAAAAATAGTTTTATTTCATTATGAATATGTTTGTTTTTATATGCAAGTATATGTGTTCTCATCATATAAGGTATATTGGATTTCCATAACATTCATAAATTGTTAACTTTACATAATAGTATTTAAATTGCAAGGCATAAGAGTAGGCTTAACCATTACCCAAGGACTTTGTATTCAGTTGTGGAGAAAGGATCGGTGCAATTTTCATTTCACACAGTGTAGTTTTATCAAGATAAATGGAAGCTTGAGTTTGGTTTTGTCCTTGTTTCTAGCTTACTCCATTTTCTAATTCTAATTCCCATTCTTATTTTGTAAAACTTATATGGTTGTTGATGTGACAATAAATGAACTGTGAATGTTAATTTTATATATCAATTTGTTTAGGATATGGTACTCAGTTGTTTGGGAAGTCACTAGACTTCAAGTTGCCAGGAAGATTTTTTGTTGTTGTTATTTCTGTTGAGAGGGGTGCAATTAACATTTAAATAAGAAGCCTTAGCAAAGCAGAGCATCCTTCTTAATGTCCTTAGGCTTGATCCAATTAATGGAAAGGTTCAAAAAACAAAGAACAAGATCCCCTGAAGGATCTTTTCATAAGATTGTATCATCAAGTCTTCCCCAAATTTCTAGATTGCTAATGGCAGGCCTGCTGGGTATATTTTGGATTTGCCAATCTTTCCAATCAGCTGAGCCAATTCCTCAAAATAAATATGTGTGTCTGCATGAGCATACCAAGAGAAATAAAAAACAAAACCAATTGGATGTGTGCATATGTATGTGTCTATATAGAGATTTTTAACTGATAGACTAACAGTTTAATTAATATTCAATAAAAACAGGATGCTAAGTTTAAAATTTGAGTATTTTTACTTCAAAGATATGTTTTGTTACACTGATTGGTCAACATTTTTATACTGTGATTTCTTTTTGCAGTTACAGTTTTATAGCATGCTTAAAGAATTTTCTAAGGCCAATGTATATTTAAAGAATTAGTATTTAAATTTTCTATCTGTGTGAAACACTGCAAAAGAGAGAAGAGTATAAAAACAGATCAAAGTAGGTGTTCATTATATACCTTCCTCATGAAGTCATTGTATGAGCATTTTAAAAGGATTCTTCACAAATATCTTCTGCCTCTTCTGGAAAATACGACTACTTTATAAGCACTTAATATGTAATATGAACAGCATTTCTAGATTATGACTTCCTCACAAATTCTTTTCTTTACACATCCTCATATGGACACACACACACACACACACACACTTGAATTTAGAAACCTCTGCTCCTTTTAGAAATCAATTTCCCTTATCTCAACATTTAATTAAACACATATACTAGTCTTTCCTTCAAAAGACCACTTACATCCCTTATTTGTTGTATATTCCCATGGAATCACAACAAATCAATGCTTAATCTCATTACTTGTCTCCTGTAATAATCTATTTACTAGGCTCTCTGTCACCAGCTTCTCTCTTCAAATACCAGTCTTGCACAATGTATCCAAACTATTATTTCCAAAGCACCACTTAGATGAGTTACGTGGTCAAAACCCAACAGTGTTTTCCTGATAAAAAGAAAGCCTTCCTTTCTTCCCTCCCTCCATCCCTTCCTTTGTTCCTTCATTCCTTTCTTCTTTCTATCCAATGACATTCAAAATGTCCAGCACATTGCATTCACATGTCTTACACATTTCTGTGTCAATATCCACTTTCAGAGTCAATAAAGCAAATGGTAGCCTCAACTTCACAATTTTGTATTCTTATCAAAATTTAATCATTTTTTAAAAATTCAAATATAAATTTAATTAAAAGTGATTAATTTTCCCATTGAAGAAGAAAATGAAAAGAGATGCAAAGTATAAAGAAAAAAATCAAAACTAGTGGTTGTATGTCAGTAGGAATCATATCCATATAATAACATCAAAGATAAAGAGAATTCTTTAAGTTTGAATATATAAATGTCACTTTTCCAGATATTTACAAAAACAACTACTTCTAATCATTGCTCCTTAGTCTAAGTTATTCATATGATCCAATTTGACTTTGGCAGGTTTAAGAATCTCAGTCTTCCACATGTCCAAGAGAGAAGGCTGACATGGATAATGATGTGCAAAGCCTTTATAATAGTAAAGATTTAATCCTTAAATAAAACTATATTTTATAGTTTTATAAAACCGTATGGTGGTGCATGCATGTAATCCCAGCAGCTCAGGAGTCTGAAGCAGGAGGATCCTGAGTTCAAAGTCAGCCTTAGCAAAAGTGAGGCGCTAAGTAACTCAGTGAGATCCTGTCTCTAAATACAATACAAAATAGGGCTTGGAAAGTGCTTCAGTGTTCAAATGCCCTCAGTTCAATTCCCTATTACTCCCTCACCTTAAAAAAAAAAAAAAAAAAAAAAACATGTCTCCAAACCATGATCATCAACAAATTTATAGAGTATACCAATAGGAAAATAATGGTATATGCTTTACTCTAACACCTTAATTATGTCTTCAAAAACTATGACAGAAACTAAATTTTTGGGTCATTATTTTTATGTTGTTTTAAAAACTCAAATGGAATATTTACAAGGCTTCTGCTAAAAGAATTGGTAACTGAGTACTACTGCATCATTGGTTTATTCCACTTATTATGTACTATGTGTAAGTTCCTATTCCACTGCTTCCATTTATGGTGCTCAATGAGTCAGAGAAAAAGCTTATCTTTAAAGATAACATTCCTGAGGAAGGGATAATAAATAATAAATAATGAAATAAATGATCATAGAGTAAATTGTATGATTCCTAAATCTCTCACATTTGCTTACTTTAGAAATGTTAAGAAGTATACAGAAACTTGTATGATTATTTTGTCTTTCAAGTTTATTTGTTTTAGTAATGTAAAAAAGAAATGAAAATAAAGAGTGCATGTTATTATGATGGTTGCAGGGAAAATTTGACATCCATCACCTTTTCTCATGGTCTGTTCATTCCTTAGTGTTTAATTTGTTCACGTTTCTCTTACTGCCTTCTTTAGTTACTTGTATAAATCAGCTGTCAGACATCACCTTACGCACGTCATACAGACTCAAAGTGATTTCTATCAAGAGCCTTAGGTATTGTCAGCTTGTCAGGAATGCCACTGCCTTGTGCTTTTCAACTTTGCAAGTGGTGCCTGATTGACACTTCTGAAATTCTGTCAGCTTTTCTTTCCTTTGTTTGTTTTACACACAACACAAACCAAGACGTGGTTTCTATCCATTAGGTTGGTAAAATCACATCCTCAGCAAGAGAAAGTCCACTCTCATTAATCACATATTTCATAAATATAAAAATAAAGATGACTGAATGGAGACTACAGAATCAGTTGCCAAAAAAGATTTCTGGTCAAAAATCAATAGTTTTCAAATCTCACATAATAGTAAGAAAGAACTAAATAAATAAAGAGAGAGAGAGAGAGAGAGAGAGAGAGAAATATTTTAAAATATTAGCTGATTTTGCTTAGTGTTTAATAATAATATATTTATTTCTTTTGAAGAACTAAGTTATGTTAAGCAGGTGAAAATCAATAATTGATTGTGGATTCCAAAAAAATGTGTGAACTAGAAGGAACTATAAACCAATAAATTGATAGATGTCTTTGCTTTCCTCACTATGATGAAGCAGAAAGCAGTAATTGTACCCAAAATTATTGTTGTCTTTAAAAGTTTGTCTTATTGTTGTCTGTATAAAATAAGCTAATATTAAATGCTGTTCTTGGCTTAAGAAATTTCATTATTATGACTAAAATAATGGGACTCACCTACTTATTATTACTCTAAATAGAAGTGAGGAATACATAAAAATTTATATATAGAAGCATAGATATTTACAATGAAAACAATAAAAAGTATTGTGACATTGTAATAGATAAATTGCTAATATTAAAGTATTGCCATACAATATTGTTTCATAGCTCTTTTTTACTTTATTTCAGAGTTTCTAGGTTGAAATTTCTATAAATAATTATGGAATATAATTGAAACAGATATTTCAACTGTTTATAGTAGATGATACAGGCCCAAGATATTTTTCTTTGGAATCTATAAGTAGACCTTTCAATCACAGATATAGAGACATTATATCAATGTAAAGGTTGAACCTCAGTTAAATGTGTAAGTTCAGCTAAACACTGAAAAATAAAAATTAGAAATGAGAATATTAACCATGAATGCAAATATTACACACTTTGTACTTCTATAATTATATGATAATTCCGTAATTTTAAGGATGCAATTTTCTTATTAGGAAAGATATATAGATATCTATTTGAGAAAAAAATAAAATGGGTACAAAATTAAGCAGAAAAACTGGGCAAATGATGAATGAAAAAAAAATCCTATTGATTTATATACTTATTTCTTGCTCAAAACTTTTCAGGTTAGGTAACAAGGTGCCATTTCAGGAGATTGGTACGTGTAATTCTACTCTATATGAGTTCCCTTTTGTGATCCCAATGTATTTAAGTAAATACATAGAGTGACTGCTGCAGTACATTAGGAAATAATTATATCTCCGTAAAATTTTTATGCTAAACCTCTAACCCCCAGTGTGACTACATTTGATGATGGAGCCTTTAGAATAAGCCAAATGAGGTAATAATGGGATGCATGTGTCCTATTCCATTTTGACTGGCGTTCTCACCAAAAGTGTAAGAATCATCAAGAATGCAAACACACCGAGGAAAGGCCTTTTGAAGACACAATGAGAAAGCAGCTACCTGATAGCCAAGGAGACAACCTTCAGGATAAGCCAGTCCTGCTAGCACCTTGATCCTGGAGTCTCAGCTTCCAGAAGTATGACAACTACACCTGCCATTTAAGCCATCCAATTGGTCCCATGTTGTTATGGCAGTCCTAACAAGCCAGCACACAATGTATTCCAACAGCTCTGCTTGAGAGTGGTCTTCTGTTGACTCCTTCAACTCTGTTTTTCAAAACAAGTCCCATGGCCAATCCATAGTAGTAAGACAAGAAAATATATAACTCTGATGAGGGTTGTAGGAAGAAAATATTTTGTTAAAAATAATATATTTGGCAACAAGCTGCTTGCTCAGTCACACATACTTAATTTTCTTTCCTCAAAGTAAAACAATAAATTACTTAAACTCAATGATGATATTCCAAAATTTTCACCTGTTAAAACATGAATCACAAATTTATTCATCTCTTGGGAATTTCTGTATCAGATCTGATAAAGCCCCTTTTAAAAAGGAAATTTAAGAATACCGAAAGGATAAAAATAAAAAGAAATAGGAGAAGAAAAGAAGGAAGGAAGGAGAATGGAGAAGTGAAAAAAAAGAAAGGACAAAGGGAAGGGGAGGAAAACATTCAATTCAGTGGTGGATGAACTAGATCCTACTTCAGATGAGGAAAAACTAGAATCACACTGGTACATCTGAAGGTACTGACACTGCTCCTTGGGAATAGCAATCAGGACATAATTCTTTATGAGTTTATACTCCATCTTCTCAGCATCCTTGACTGTTTCATTATATTATTTGACACAATTAAGAAAAGTATTAGTCAACAACAGGTCAACATGTGTCATTCTTTTCCTGAGTTTATCATTCAAGTTTCAGTGTTTCTGGATCTTCTTTTTCACTATTCTTTGAAACTATATTAACTAGCTTCAGCTGCATTCATTTTATTAAAATTAAAATATCCATGGATTTCAAGAACATTAGTCTGTATTCAAAGGCCTGAATGTTAACTGCTGAAAACCTGCTGCAAGCATAGCATTGGGTTCAATTGTGGTCCCCAGGCCTTCTCTGTTCTACAGGTAAGCCTAAGAACAAACCTCCTCCTCCTTCTTCTTCTTTTTCTTCTTCTTCTTCTTCCTCTTCCTCTTCCCCTTCTCCTCTTCCTCCTTCTTCTTCTGTCTTTTTTGGAACTGGGAGCCAAACCCAGGTCTTTGTGAATGCAAGGCAGACACTTTGCCACTGAGCTATATTTCAGCCCTAAACAGAAATTTCTATATGGCACATGTTGTGCTTATAATAGAGGGTAGATAACTGATAGAAACTTGTGAGGATTCTTCACATTCTTTTTGACAAAATTATTTGAGTTTAAGATAATCATTATGTGACCTTGTTTACTAGGAACATACTGTCATTTTAACCTGTATGTGACCAGTAAATGCCTCAAAATATAGGAGAACAAATTGACAAAGAGAAAAATGTGAATTGATGAACCTACATCACAGATTGAAAATTTACCTTTCATCTTCACTCAATAATACATTAAAAATTAACAAAATAAAAATAGCAGTTCTGTCTACTTTTATCATTCTCCTTCTGAGAAATTTAGTCCCAAGCTCTTATTTGAGAAGATGTGAGGAAGGGATCTCTCTCAAGAATGGAAAAGGATGCATTATAGCCAGATCGAGGTGTCAAATCCTGTCCTGGGAAAGGTAAATGCAGTATCCATGATGAGCAGTCTAGCATAAGGGGGCACAGTACACTAGCATTGCTAGGGACCCACACAGAGTGAGAGCATCTACATGAAAAGGTAGCAGCATTCATTAAAGGGGCAGCAGTGTTCAACTCCATGCCAGTCTCAAAGCACAGATGAGGTGAGGAAGAGTGTCACACACAGGGGATGGATCAAATAAGTAAATATATAAGGATATTGTGAGCAAGGGAGTATGAGTATGGACATCAAGATCACAAGAATAAGCTCCAAGCTGTTGGATTGAATACAGAAATGAAGATACTGGTCTTTTCAGTTAGTCTATATGTATGACTGTGTATGTGTGTGTGTGTGTGTGTGTCTAGTATAGCAAATCCTAGAACATGACTGCTTCTCTAAATATTAAATAAAATTAAATATTTAGCCTTTCAATTAGTACCTACATTTCAAGTACTTAAGAGTAGCATACATTTACTACTGTATTTGTACTGTGGAAGTGGGAACATGTACTTAGTAGTGAATTATATAACACAGAATATGTATGTGTGTTTTATATACAAATATATACACACATATAGTGTGTGTATGTGTTCACACATGCATACACCTGTACACACACACTTCCATAAATATACCTACTTTCTATATTTTCTATGTTCATTTCTATATTTTTTAAGTTAGGGACCACTAAAGAGATACAACGTGGTAACCTGAATAGGGAAGACTTAGTATAGAAATAACAAAGAAAATTAATCATACTCTAGGGTTGGGGGAGAGTGTAAAACAAAGGGAACAAACCTGGAATGGAGATAAATCCTTTCCAAGATTAGGATTCAGATTTTGTTGGAAATGTTATGATTGAAGTCTACTCTAAGTTAGAGAAACTCATTCTGTTGCCCTGAACAAGAATTGACACTATATTTTATACTTAAAAATC
This sequence comes from Marmota marmota marmota, assembly GCF_001458135.2. NCBI lineage: Eukaryota > Metazoa > Chordata > Mammalia > Rodentia > Sciuridae > Marmota > Marmota marmota. Next base: position 48,460,191 of record NW_026000108.1, on the reverse strand, counting down.
TAAAAGGACAGGCTACAGGTTTAGTGTTCTTATTAAAATAAAAAAATAATTGCAGAAAGTTCTCTTGGATAGCACTGATTTAAGTAAACATCTAAGTGTGTACGCATGTACTTGTTCAACAGCATGCTCATGCACTTTCTCTTGCTTTGTGGTGTGAGAGGAACTGGGAGGATTGACAACCTAATAACAAGGAGCACCTATAAAATATAAATCTAGGTTTCAAAATATGATTCCTCACTTAAGTAACCAGAACTTTTTGGAGAAATTGTCTGATCTAAGGATTGTATAGGAAAAGCACATTTCCAGAATACTATTGATACAAGATATCAAAGCTGTAATCAAAGAAAAAAAGGGCTTACCAAAAAGACCAGAAGCCACCTTAAAGGCTATCTCACTGACAGAATTCAAGCACATTTGGCAGAAAATATAAATGATACTAATGCTAATATATTATAATCTATTGTGAGTAATAGAATATTGGTGGTCCCTAAATGAATAAATCAAATTTTGATGATAAGTATATATGGCATTGTTTTAAAATTGCCTACTAATAACAAAGAAGGAAAAATAATCTTACAAGAGGGAAGACAGCCAGAGATACCTTAATCAAATAATGAAACTTAACATCACAAATAATCTGTCTAATAGAAAAGTGTACCACTTAATAGAATACAATGATTTTTTTTTACACTTTTGTGCTATTCCTGCAAAATAAGCATAACCTGAAAGAAGTCATGAAAAAATATTTGACAAACTTAATAGGAGGTTTCTAGAAGTAACTGGCCATAATCATCAGAAGTATGGAGGTCATAATAGTCAGTTATGATTTTTTTCCTATATTGGGAAAGATTAAATAGCAGTAATAAGTAAAAGCAATATATAATTCTAACGTGTAACATCTTTTTTTAAGAAATTATCAGAAAAGTTGGCAAAAACAGAGTTGGCTCTGAGGATTATATAGTAGTATCATAATAATAAGTTGTATGTTTTGATAATGGCATTTTAGTTACATTATTTGTAAGAAACACATTTTTAAAAATTTGTGGATGGTGACACATCATGTTGATATTTCAGATATAAAAGCAATCTATTCCATATTTTTCCTTAAGCTTTTTTATGTAAGTAAACATTATGTTATCATAACATTTTATTCTCCAGAAATGCACATGAACATCTGTTATGAGATAATTTTTCTAAATAAGATCATGGAAGCACCACAGATGTGGTCTTCCTTGGTCTACATAAGACTTCTGATGCATACCTTACCGATTTATTCCAATCATAAAATACATATAACTTTTACTGAATTGGAAAAAATACATATAAATAGTGAATGGTTTGTTTAGTAGTAGAAATATTTTTTTCTTTTCTTGTTAATTAATCCATCTGTTGTCATGAATGGCTATTTTGATCTTCATTGGTAAAAGTGCCATTTATCCTTGTTAACATATGTATTTTCTTATAGTTTCTCATTTTAAAAGATTAGTGAATAGTCATTATATACTTGGAATGCATTTTTATATTTCTACAAACTATTAAGTAATAATAATACTTATCTGAATAAATATACTTTAAGTTGCAGTAATTCTGATTATATACTTCAAAAATTTGGATCAATTTTTTGAGCTTATAAAGTTATTGGTGTTTTAAAGTCATAGAAATTATGCTAACAGTTAATCAGAAATATAAATATAAACCCTCAAAGAATTAGAACTTTTTTAGACGGTCTTTTACTAAAGTAATTCTATTTACATGTAATAAACTAAATGTTATCATATAGGAGAATAGCATTTGAATGCACACTAATCTTTCATCTTCTTATTTATTTTGATGATATTAAGTTCATGTCTCTGCTAGGTCTGACATACATATATATTAGTGAAGAATACAGACAAGATGCCTATCCTATCCTTGTGCCCTCATTTAGTTTACATACTAAAGGGAATAGGCATGATGGATGTGTATATTCACATAATATCACACATGCATGCACATACACACACACACACTCATACACATAACACATGGATACCATTCACATTATTTTCAATGAAGGAAATAAAAGAAGTTTGTGGGGAATTCTACATTTAGTAGTCACCAATGAGATGGTAGAAGTGACTTTTGAGTTCCACCAGACATTTGAGAAGAAACCTTGTTAAACCTATGACAAAATAGAAAATGCAAAGACCCTGCTACAGAAAGAGTGGAATTCAACTGAGAAACTGGAAGAAGCTCTTTGTGGTTGGAGAATAGTGAAGACAAGGGATTGTGGGAAAGGAAGAAAAGTAGAATTAGGGAATGTAAAGCATTTAGGTTCATGACAGGCAGTCTGGATTTTCTATTCTGTGCATGATGGAAACTTTCAAAGGCTTACAAACTAAATTTATTTTGCTTTTTATAAAAACACTAATGACTCAGTAAGATAGAATCATAGTGAGTGATGAGAGATGAGGCTGCAGAGTAAGGCAGGTGCCAGGTTACATTAGGTAGAGAGGCCATGATAAGGATCTTAAAACACATTCTAATTAGGAAGACCCTAAAGGTTTTAAAGCAATGAAGTGAGTTTATTACATTCTATTCATTTCTAAAACAGAAAATAAAGTTGAATTTTGCAATATTTTATATATGCCAAAATTTGAGACTTTGTCTAGCTAACAGCTGATGACTAAGTATAACTTACTAATATTTAACTCCTTATGTAAATACCTTTAATACTTGATTGATGAAAAAATAATGAAATACATAGATGTAATATTTCATTTAGTACTACATTAAAACACCTTCAAATTTAATCACCATCTGAAAATTACTTAAGAAATTGAGAAATTAAAATTTCAAATATTCTATAAGAGCCAATAAATAGGTTTTTTAAGGAAAGGAAGTATATTCTCTCTAATATGCCAACAATGTGACAAATACATATAAATAAATTTATTGAACTTTTGCTCCTTTTCATATTTCGTTTGCTGAAAGAACCCTAATTTAGCCTTTTAATCATATTTTGTGTGCATGTAAGAGGGGAAGTAAATAAAACTGGAGGGAGATGGAGTACAGAAGAAGAGAGAAAAAATGAGAAAATAGAACATAGGAGGCCATATAGATGTTAAATAGAAAATGAATTTCAATATTAGAGAACTTGGGACATTTCTTAAAACAGCAATCACAGTATACTGTATATGCTGCTAATTAAACAATGTTCCCTTTAATAAATAAAATATTATTTACAATAAATAGTTGTCCAAAATTGTGGTAACACACATTAATAAACAAAGGCAAGCACATCCATGAACTGGGCAGTGTCGGAGCTTTCTGAAACAAAGCAAGATCTGATGAAAGTAGAAAATGTAAAAATCTCTTCCATGCCTCCCTCTTTCTACAAAAATTTCAAAGTTGAATTCTCCCTTATGGCTTAAAAAGTGGCCACCGTAGATATACATAAACATGCTTTAATATATTTTCTCAGCATTGTTAAACCCTGAAATGTGTTCTACACTCAGCTGGCAATGATACATCTTTTAAAGGATAACTAGGCATTATAACAGACTACATGAAACAAAAGACCATAATAATTTAATTGATATCATTAAAACTCTGTGGTTCCATTCTTTTTTTAACTCTTTTTTTATAACTTTATTTTATTTTATTTTTATTTTCATGTGGTGCTGACGATCAAACCCAGTGCCTCACATGTGCTAAAGTGAGCACTCTACCAATGAGCCACAACCCCAACCCTGTGGTTCCATTCTTAATACATGAATAAAAATAACTCATAGGGCTGGGGATATAGCTCAGTTGGTAGAGTGCTTGCCTCACATACACAAGGTCCTGGGTTCAATCCCCCGCATCACAAAAACAAAAAACAAAACAAAAAAAAAACTAAAAAAAAAGACAACAACAACAAAAAAAAAAAAAAAAAAAAAAAAAACAACAGTATTCTCTTACTTGATACACTGAGGACTATTTTTATAATTTATTTGTTTCCAATAATGGTAATAAAACAATCTCCAGGGTTTTCACAGAATAAAATTCATTAGCAATCATTATAGTTGGCTTAATATTGCATCTGTAATTGATCCCTTCCTTCTCTATGTTACTTCTCCATTTTTCTGGTAAATTTTTTTCTGTGCCTCCACGCAAAGAATCTGGATGTGAATGCTTGAGTTAGCATCTGCTTCTGAGAAAAATCCAAACTAGTTTGGTATTTTAAAATGAACCAAGGAATCAAACACCCAAAGAGATTTTGAAATTGAATTATGTTGCAACAAAATGACAACAAAACCACTTCCCTGGTGATAAAAGGATGTTTACAAGTTTTGACATGCTAAAGCATTACCATCAACAAGGCTCCTGCATGTTTGAAATCTGGATGGGATTCAGGTGGAATGGGTAGTGCTGGCATAAGCAATCTTTCTTGCATTTGAAGAAATGGCATAAATGGTATTTATGGTAATACTGGTGTTGGTTGTTGATAAGGGCCATCGATATACTCTAAGGAAAAAATGACAGCCTCAAGCCATCCAGGTCATCCAAGGTCAGTAAATTATGTGAAAACAAGTTCTATAAAACAAAAAAATCCTCCGTGAGGAATTAAAGGTACCCCATTAGTATCAAGACTCGACTTTCAGATTGTGTGATTAAAGAGGAAGCTTATTCAAACCTCGGACAATTCTCCTTCATTAAAATAATAGTTCTGATTGGCCTGTTAGATACTGGCTTTGGGATAGGGACATCTAGTTGGATGTATTTGAAACCCTTGTTCTCTACACCCCTTTACATAGGTATAGAAGCCTTTACATACTTTAATAAGATGCAGATGTCTCAACTGAATTAGATGTTTCAAGCAATGATACTTGTTCTCCTTACTCGGAGATTGTTGTACTATTTCAAGAAGAAAGCAATTACCAACCAAAACAACAACAACAACAACAACAACAAAAAAAAAAAACAAAAAAAAAAACGTTAAGTACAGGATAGCATTTAATATAAGAAGAGGGACAAGAACTGGGAATGAATTGTTCTGCATTATTGGAGTGAACAAGAGACACAAAAATAGATAAAATTTAAAGACATTTTCAACTAACTCTTTTGTAACATAGAATTTAACATCCTTGAGCTGGTCTTAGTATGCTGTGTAGTTTGTTTCTTGAATCTTGAAGAAAATATGATACAAAAACAAACACATAAACCAAAACAATGATGTATAGTAAATGAGGTGAAAACGTAAAATATGTGAAGCAAAGCATTGAGGACTGGGTTAAAATCTTTGTCCTATTCTTAAAAACAAAAACAAAACAAAAATGCATTATATGAGTAGAGAAACTTTTGGACTTTTGGTTAACCTTTATTTTCTCATAGAGAACCTTTATTGTGTTCTGTGAAGTAATAAGCAATGTACTGAGAGAACTCCTGGTATATTTTTTAAAAAATATAAAGGATGATACTTTCTGTCCTTTGTAGAGAGGATTGATGACAGAAGTTATTACAGAACTGAACTACCGAGTATCAGTAGGGCTGGTAAGATTCCAAGATGCAGAAGCCAGAGGCAGCATTTATCTGATAGCCATGAGTAGTACAGTTTTTGCAACAAGTAGAAAAGCTGAAACCAATTTCAGTGATCCATAGGAGATGATTACTAGACCATAGAATTCCTAGTTAAGGTGAGTGAGCAGCCAGTGAGGATATTTCTTAGCTTATATAACTAAAAAAAAATTCAAGACCCAAAATATCAAAATTTTCTTTCAGTTTCCTCTTGGGAAAATTAAGAGCTTTTCTTCATTTTTAATTCTTAGGACTAGATAGAGCAAACAAATTGACAAAAAGCTTTAGTAACATTGAAGAAGTCACTAAAATATAATGACAAGTATATATGGTAACAATCCTCTAGTCATTCTCCATAGGTACCACCAGCCTTTTATCAGAGTAATGAATCATTAAGAAAAATAGAGTTCATATTTTTCAAGGGCTTTTTATTACAGGAAAAAGAACTGAAAAAGACAACAGAACAAAAAATATTGTCATATTTCAAATCCTAGTGAGTTTGAGGACAGATAAAACCAGATGATGAATGGTGTGGCTCAAATCCATTATAATTGTTCCATGACCTACTCTGTGGTCATTCACTGACCTGAGGTTATTATCAGCATGGAAATAATTAGAAGCAGGCCCAAGTTTGCTGTCAGTTCACTGGCATGAGGAAAAATCTATAGGTAAGAAACATCAGGACAAATCTCTTGAAACTTCCTTACCCCTGCCTTAGGTGGACAGTAAGAAGCAATATTACAATTCAAGTGAAATGACAGAGAAGAAATGAGTGCCACAAAAAGAATTAAATAATGTAGGAATGAAGTTCCACTGGGTCCTTCACTAGTCTGACCTGACAGCAATTATGTGGATTATAATCTATGCCAAAAGACTACTATGACCATGCCTAAATGTATTATTGATTATTACTTTTTTTCCATATATGGTATCTTTACTAGAGCAATTAATTCAACTTCTATAACTTGGATTGCTGTTATGTAGCTGAAAAATGTATGGACTCTCATTAATTAGAGCTGCAAGTAGTACTGGAAAGTTCTTTGGTCACTATGGTTAAATCCACTAATGTCAAAAACGTGGCAGAATTTAGAAAACTACCACATTATTACAGTATTAATGGTTCAGAGATCATGAACACCAAAATGTTCCCTAAAAGTAAAAGGATATGTTGTTCCAATTTGCCTTTTCAACCACCAGAAAATAGGAGGAATACTTGGTAGAACTCTTTGAATTTTGCATATGGCAAACACTGCTTCGATACACCTGTCTGGTGGCTTGGAATACTGGTAGTTTTGAGTAGGGTGAGAGAAAAAAAGGATCCTCTAGGATATTCAGAAATCAGCACATGTGGCTTTGCCATTGGGCCAGATGATAATAGAGATAATGATGGTCACAGATAAAAATAATAGACTTTTTGTCAAGAATAAATAGGAGAGTCACAGCTCAGTCACTTAGGATTCTGGAAAAATAATGTATTGGCTCTATTAGAGATCTGCTCATCCTTCCAAAAGGAGTTTTTACATACTCTTGAAGCTAGGAAGACTGAGTTCCTGACTCTGATACAGCAAGTTGATGGCACAACTGGTGCTATAGAACCTGACATGGATATTGTCAGTCTTTATATCAGACAGCAATAGCATTAATATATCATGTTATGGGTATATGTTCCATTGCACATCTTGGGGCATCCCTGGGAGTAAATACTGAGAGAAATGTTGCTTGGAGAATTGAAAATCTTGGAAAAAAGCATGCAGATAGAACTGTGGAAATAAGCCCAACATTTATGGATCCTTGTTTCTTAGGTCATTGTACACTAGAGAATATGTATAACAAAAAAAGACATGAAGCAACAAGGGAATGACTAATTCAACTGAGGTTAGTTAGCTAGCCTCTTCCCTGAACTATCCCAGGACTTGCACCATGAAGTTACAAATCAGAATTCCAGTGGTAAAGATGGAGATTACAATTCCAGAAACATCAATACTCCAAATTTGCCATCTTCTTGGCCCAAGACCATTATTCCTCTTGGATGTTCTGAGTTAAAAAAAAAAAAAACTAGTTACCACAAGTATATCAACTCAGACTCATTCCTGAGAGATTCCTGACTCCCCTACAGAATTGAGTATCTCCATTGGCCTGACCACAACTTTTACAGAACTATGTTGTCTTAGACTGTTCTTAACTTACCTCTTCTTCTATTACAGATGTCAGGCCATCATTATAGTATGAAGGCTATTGCAAATCTTTCCTGTGCAATCTCAAATTGGCATCTGCTTCATTAGACATTTGACCTAATTCGGCATTGAAGAATTCAGAGAGTAAGAGAGTAAGAAGGGTGAATAATGAGTAGAGAATTAAAGGCCTCTCATAGTATAAGGAAGAAGGGAAAAATGGAAGCAAAATAATACAGTTGAAATATGTTTGTGGTTAGAATTCATTTGCAATGCTAACTTCATTTTTAGTGTCCATGTTTTAAAAATAAACTTTTAATTTTATAATACATTTACAGAAACAGAAGTACAGAGTGTCCCCATATATCCCATACCTAGTTTAAGCTATCTAGTCTTTGCTTACAAACTAAAAAATATTCCTCATTAAAAGTCTTAAGTATCACCTTTGTAAATTTGAGATATGACTTTCAGTTTTTGTTTAATACATTTCAATTGGATCCCCTTATTACAATAAAATATAAAATTTAGCATGGACTTAAGAACCTATATCAACTTGCAGACATCACTATTCTAACTTCAGTAATTACAAGTGTCTTCATTCTCTAATATACACTAACCATCCTTTTCATTCTCAGCCATCCGTTGCACTTTGATATTCCGTGGACTTATTGCAGTATTCTTGTTTGTATACCTTCTGCCTTGGACAGGTTTGCTCCATTAAACTCCTTCAAACTTATGCCCTACCTCATCTAGGTAGTTCTTCACCTAAGTAATTTCCACTATAATTTAGATGGTGAATGAGCACTATTTCCTCAAGTAACATTTTGATTATTATTCTATTAATGTTCTTGGCACTTAGTTTGTCCCCTCCGTTTTATAATACTCTTTAAATATATGTATTTCCCTAGATGCTAAGGAAGTGAAGTATGTCCATTTTGGTTATTTTATATAACTTCAGAGGCTCATACATTCTGAAAATATGTTCAAGAAGGAAAAAGGAAAAAATTGAAAAAAGGAATAAAAAGACAAGGAGGAGAAGGATGAAATCAGGAGGGAACAGAGGAAAAGAAAGGGAAATCAGGGAAAAAGTAAAGGAGAAAAGAAGGAAGGAGGGAGGGAGGGAGAGGAAGAGGGAAGATAGGAGGATGAAGAAGGAAGAAAGTGAACAAGGAATGTCTTGGTTAGTATGTGAGATGTCTCCCAGAAGCTCATATGTGAGACAATGAAAGAAGGTTCAGAGCAGAAGCAATTGGGTTGTGAGAGCCTTAAACCCATCAGTGAATTAATCCCCTGACAGATATAACTAAGTGATAACTGAAGGCAGATAGGGTATGGCTGGAGAAGGTTGGGCATAGGAGTTGTGTTTTCTGATCATCATGTGAGGTGCTTTTCTCTGCCACACTCTTTTACCATGATGTTCTGCTTCGCCTCGCCTCAAGCCCTAAGGAATGGAGCCAGCCTTCTATGGACTTAGACCTCTGAAACTGTGAGGCCTCAAATAAATTTTTCTTCCTCTACAATTGTGCTGGTTGAGTATTTTAGTCATAGTAGTGTAAAAGCTGACTGAAACAAGAAAGTTATTTAAAGCTACTTAGCCAATATAAGAAAAATTTATATCATTCATTGTATTAATTCTGTGTTTTAAAAATAAAACCAAATTTAGTTTCTAGTACAACAGTCTTGCTAGAGAATGGACAGATGTGAATGGTGGGAACACAAGGCTAAAATTCTACAAAATGGCCCACTCTGCATCTCCCACCACATTTTTTTTCCCTGCATTATCTGCTGGACTTAAGTCAACAGAATTTATGACATTTCTCAGCAAACTCTCTGTTATCTGCAAAAGAAATACATACCTGAAAAAATGCCAATAAGAGTGTAAGGTCCGGCAGCAAAAACTAAAAGGAGACAGATTTAAAAAGGATGCTGAATAAGGCTTTATTGATATTTCACTTCTGGGTGAGACCCTCGGACCAACAGGGTGGGTCTGAGGAAAAGCGCATGGGGCTTCATAGGACTGGAATTTTTATTGGGCTTAGGGATGGAAGGGAGGGCTTTGGACAGAAAAAGGGGTTTTTAGAGTCCCTTGTCCTACTGGGGTGGGAGGGGGGCTGGTTAAGATCCAGGATTGACCAGGAGACCCTGCTGATTGACAGGCCATTCTGTCAGTGACTGAATGGTGTTTCTTTCCCACCCTAGGTTGCTTGATGCTTTGTTCCTCAGCCACCTCCATCAACCTGACATTGAAGAACATAAGTTACCCTGAAAAGGGGTGACTTTTATGACCTTTATGAAGACTGAATCCTGCAACTCGGGAAAATAAGGATAATTCCTTCTAATGATAAAATCTATAAAACTGGATCCCTAATAGAACCAGTCAGCAAGTGTCAAAGTGACATAGAGCCATCATAGCAGTAGGACTTGAAAGTCTGATGTTGAAACTGGTCTTGAAAATCAGAATCACGTCCCTTTCCCCTGGTGTTGAAGATTGAACTCCCACCAAATGCCAAGAGGCAAGAGCAAAAAGTTTTATTTAAAGGACATAATGGGGCAGTGGGGGGGCTCTTCTGGAGAAGAGCGGTTTCAGAACAGGGTGAGGATTTTCTGCCCCTTTACACATTTTAGATTTTCTTTCTTCTCATGTCCTCTCCTCCTCTTATCTTGTCTATGTGACCAAAAGCCTGGAGAGAGGCTGCCCAGAGTATACCTCTCCCTATTTTTCATATTTTTGCAGAAAGGCAGGAAGGAAGCCCCCCAGGAGTTAATCATTAACAAGTCCTTTTTGGGAGGAACAATTCCCTGGAGAGAGGTGTTGGAAGCAGGTTAGAAGAGGAAGAAGTGCTCTGGAGGTACTAGCATTGTATTTCCTTTGGAATCAGCCCCCATCTTTCTGACCCCGTCATTCATTATCCACACTGATTGTCCTTTTTCCCTGGTCTCAAAGTCATCCTGCTATCAGTTAAAAGTCAAGAGGTAGAACTGGGGGGACTCTTCGGAAACTTCCTAAAGACTCCCAATAAAAGTGGAGTGCAGAAGAAGCACTCTGTCCTTCCCCTTTCTTAGAAGTTCTGCTCCCTTCCTTGAGAGTGTCCCCCTTTCCCCCCTTTCCTATTCCTTCTAATAAATTCATGAATGTTACTCTGAGCAACATGTCTGAAATCTTTCTGACTTAATTGCAAAAATCAGAGTTGGAAGGGGGACTTCACACAGCCTCAGTTTCCTGGAAGGCTTCAGCCCTGTAACACTATCAAAACATGCTTTTTACATCAGTTGTGTGTAGAACTTTGCTCATCCACACACAACAAAGCTATAGAACTTGGAAATCTTCTAATTCATATCACTTCTGACACTGTGTGTCAGAAGTAGTGTCAGATACACAATTTAAGAGCTCAGTCCCATAAGACTTCCCTTATCTCAGATGCAAGTCTCAGGTCTGGGCCTCAGAACTTCTGCTAACTAGCTGTTAATTGAGGTTCCCATAGTCTCCACGTCAGGTTTGTTTAATTTTTTAAAGCAACTCACAGAAGTCAGGGAAATGCTTACCCTTACTGGTTTATTACAAAAGATGTTACCAAGGACATAAATAAAGAAAAGCATAAGGCAAGGTACAAGGGAATGTGTGCAGAGCTTCCATGACGTTTTGTTCCTCAGCCACCTCCATCATGCAGGTGCACTATCCTCTAGGAACCTCCACATGCTTCATTAGCAAGAAGCTATGTGAACCTAGGCTCTTGACCCACCCCCCAATAAATTTTATTATGTAGCCATGATTTATTAAGCCATTGGTGATAAACTTAACCTTTGGCTCTTCTCTACTCTCTGGAAATTGAGGAATAGTGTTGAAAGTCCTAAGCCTCTGAGAACAGGCCACTCTTCCCAGTGACCAGCACCCATACCGAAGTAACAAGGAGCTGCCAGCCACCAGCCAACTCATTAGCATACAGAAAAATACTTATCCTCTTGAATATTCCAAGGGTTTTATGAGTCCTATCCAAGAAATTGGGAAGAAAAGCAAATGATATTTTACAATATCAAATGCTACCTCTAACATTCTTTTACGAATCAAGTCTGTAAAATATGATAAAATGTTCAACATCTCTAGCAATTAGAGTAATATAAATCAAAACTACTTTAAGCTTTCATCTCACTCCAGTCATAATGGCAGCTATTAAGAGTACAAACAACGATAAGTGTTGGCGAGAATGTGGGGGAAAAGGCACACTCATACATTGTTGGTGGGACTGCAAATTGGTGCAACCAATATGGAAAGCAGTATGGAGAATCCTTGGAAAACTGGGAATGGGACCACCATTTGACCCAGCTACCCCTCTCTTCCGTCTATCCAAAATACTTAAAAACAGCATACTACAGGGACACAGCCACATCAATGTTTATAGCAGCACAATTCACAATAGCTAAACTCTGGAACCAACCTAGATGCCCTTCAATAGATGAATGGATAAAGAAAATGTGATATATATACACACACACACACACACACACATACACACACACACGATGAACTATTATTCAGCATTAAAAGAGAATAAAATCATGGCATTTGCAGGTAAATGGAGCTGGAGAATATAATGCGAAGTGAAATTAGCCAATCCCAAAAAACCCAGTGCCGAATGATTTTTCTGATTTAAGGATGTTCATTAATAATATGCTCCTGGGGGTGGGGATAGGAGGATTAAGTGAACTCTAGATAGGGCAAAGGGGAAAAGAGCAGGAAGGAAAAGGGATGGGCATAGGGGTAGGAAAGATGGTGGAAAGCAATGGTCATAATTACCCTAAGTACACATAGGAAAACATTAAGGATGTGACTTTACTTTGTGTACAACAAGAGATATGAAAAATTGTGCTCTATATGTGTAATATGAATTATAACACATTCTGTTGTCATATATAACAAATTAAAATTAAAAAAAAATTAAAAGAATGAAAAGGTTTCACACTCTTGCTTGCTCATGAGGAACAGTTTATTTTTTTTTGGGGGGGGGGTTATTTTTGACATATATCTTACCTCAAAAAGTACAGAGCATTTTTGTAAAAGAATCTTGGATTCAATTTGTTCTTATTTCCAGGTTGTTCAATAAAAGTAATTAAATTTCCCAGAAGAACTCATCATATTTCTTGATATAAATGGAGCAATAAATTTTTTTGACTCCAAGGGATAATAATTTTCTAAAATGTCTCTAGAATCCTGTATCAACATCATTTGTTTAAAATGCTCACTGAATATGTACAAATGGCTAATGATGTTAATGTATTTAATATTAAATAGTTAACAAAATGGCTATAAATATTATGGAACTTTTAAATATCAATGAATTTATTTTACTTTTCATATGAATTTATATTATTTATATTCTCTAATATCATGATTTTCAAAAGTAGTACTATTTATTGATGAACACTGCTCTTATTTGGTCATATTTGTATTTTAGAAATGTATGGTAATTGTATTTCCAATTGACTTTATAATTTTGAAGTAGTTTTCATATTTATATCTTATCACATTTATGTCTTATACCTTTATCATATGTATATCTTATACCTTTCAAGGACATTGTTATTGTAACACAGAATTGAATAGATCATATTTACCTAGAAGCTTAAATGTATAAAAACTTTTATATGAAAGTATCAAACTATGGCAGTAGTTCTCAAACTTCTTTGTATCATAATTTTTCATTTTTTCAAAAAATTATTGGAGTTCCCCAAAAAAGCTTCCTAAGAAAGTTTTAGGTAATATTTTAATAAGAAGTTTTAAACATTTTTTTGTGAAAACAAATCAAAATAATTGATTTGTAAACACCTTATTTTGAAAACTTCCATAGCAAGTACTAATTAATGGTCATATTATAAATGCTAGTAAAACTATAAATCACTTCACAAAACCAATTATTGTCACTGAAAATGCAAGTATATGTCTCTGTCCTTCCTCAGAATCATTCAATCATTATCCTTGCTTCTGGACCTTGTGCTCTTGATAGCTGATTAATTGTGGTTTTACTTTATAATTATGGTTGCAGACCATGTTCTTTCAAAAGAGAAAGTATACATCACTCATAGAGACAATGTTATTCAGTTAAATATATATTTTTAAATATTTATTAAATATAAAAGTGTTATAGGATTTATGGTATATTATCCAACTCATTTAATTTTTAACTAGAATGAATAAAATACACACTAAAGAAAACCTTTTGAATGTGGGATTTTTTACAATTACATAAAAAAATCACAAAGTCCAAGATTGATAAATATTAGGTGGTTAAAACCTACTTTTATAAAATTATGCAATAAATTATTTATTTCAAATATAAATTATGTTCCCTAAAATACTTTTAATAAATTTCATCTCTTGAAAAACATAATCTTATTTCAATTTATGAGATACTCAGATAGATAGAAAATCAAAATGTGTTAGCTAGATACATAATTTTTCAAAACTTCTTAAAGGAAAGGGCAAGTAAAAGTTTTGAGGAAAATACCAACTCCACACTGAGGTTAAATAATTTAAAGTATAATTTATTCATCATATTATATATATTTTAAATTCTATGATCACTCATATTTTTGCAGAGTTTACAATTTGCATAAGTTTTATATGGTATTATTTTAATTATAAGATTATTAATGGAAAGCCAAAACTTAATCCTGATATTAACTATATGTAATAATTCTGTGTTTATCATTTTGCTTATAGGTTTTGACTTAAATAAATTCTTTAGTGTTTGCTGATATACACTTATTTCTTGTGGTATTTCTTACTCATTTCAATTTACTTATTAGAATACCTTTAAATTATTATTCTATCTTATCGAATATCCTCTGATATACCCTATAGCACAACATGTCTTTAATATTTAGAAAAAAGTACAGTCGAGGGATAATTTTGTCTAGAATATTGTGTATTCTCAAATCTGAATTAGATAAGGTACTGTGTGCCATGTCAGAGGTTTCAACAGGTAAGATTAACATGGCTCTACAGAATTTAGAGGAGGCTGTTCAACATGTGGCCTCCTATGAATGACATACAAACATCCATGATATAGCATTCATCTACTTGCACAATGGGGAGAATCAATGGAATAAAAATAAAAGAATAAATCTGAAAGGAAGACAGGAGAACAAGTTGTCTCTAAACTCACTATATTTACAGAAACACCCATTAACATATGTGGTGAGCCGCTTCTGCCGTTTATGCAAATTATGGTCGCCATTACAAGATGGCGCTGGCTCCGCTGTGGTCTGTGACAAACAACTCCTTATTTGGGAGAGTTGGCGCATGACTTTTCATCACCCTATGAGAAAGCTCCACGTGGCTGCTTTGCATTGGGGCTTGAGATGCTTTATTAAGGCTGGGAGGGGCATCCGAGGGAGAGATGAAGAACTATCAGGGGCCTGAAATAAACTACTGAAAGAAGATTCCCGAGTGTTGCATCTTCCTTGCGGGCAAGGGGTTGCGACAAACATACATATGCACACAAACACACACACACATACAAATACAACATACTCATGGATTGTAACAGGTGAGACTACCGTTCTAAACCATCATGATTCACTGGGGGAACTGAGATTAGTACTATGGGATGACTTTAGCCACCTCAATCAATAGTCACAGATGATTACTTTAGAGAGTGGGTAAAAAGGACATAGTATGCTCATTTTCTTCCTCCTCCTCCTCCTCCTCCTCCTCC
>NW_026000108.1:48387167-48444751 GCF_001458135.2 Marmota marmota marmota | reverse complement strand
CCTCCTTTTTTTTTTAAAGGTTTCCCTGCCAGAGTAAGTTTTAATCTTGTGTATTACAAAAGTATTTTGATTATTGTGTTTGTAGCCATTGGTGGATAAATAAAAATTCTTAATTGTTATATATTTGAATTAATCATTTTGACTTCTTATCACTAGTATTTTTTCTGGACTTAAGAATCTTTTTCTGTCTTCTTAATTTAACAAACACATTTCTTTACATTATCCTGAAAAAGATAATAGAAAGACAGAGCTGGGGATGTATTTGAAAGATAAGCAAATAGACAAATGTTTTTCAAAAACTGCATTATATAAGTATGAGGATACATTTCTGAATAGCCATATGTGTAAATATTTTATGTACTATTTGTATCAAATTAGTTAAAATGTATGCAAAATCCTAATAAATTTATCCCCTAATCTCTCCATATTGTTCAAATGAACTAAAATTAGTTTGTAACCGTCTAAAAATTTATCCAGTGTAACTCCTAGGAAGACTGTTTTGATTTAGACAGATCAGTATCCTAATTTTGTCTAACTCAGTCTCCTAATCAGTAAACTGACTGTTTAAAAAAAAATTTGTTTACCACAAGCGCTAAACATATTCATTATAGTAAACACATATTTTTCTTCTGATAATATTTTATTCTCCCTACATAAGTAATTTTGTCCAGGCTGTTAATCATGCATAAGAATTCTTCCTGAAGAATTGGGAGCATTTGATTCAATTTGAACATTCAGATTATCCTGGAACCAGTTTTTTTTTTGTAATGCTTCTCTTTCTTTTTCTTACCTCTGACTTTTCCATTTTATGAGGCAAATAAACCTTCTTTATTGCTTTATTTGTTTTAGATTTATACCCTCCCTTCAGATAAATCCTAACAAATACATGTGCTTAGAATATGCTGTCATACATTAGTATTTAATTAATATCAGACACAATTACTATAATGAAGTGTCATGTGAATTGCAGCTAAGAAATAAAAAGGGAGCTGGAAATCATTTCAAATATATATTAGCTCTCTTATAAAATATAAACATCTCTGAAATGTATTCATTGTTTATTTATTAAGTCATTTACTTAGTAAATATCACTTGAGCCGTTAATAAGTTAGAAACTCAAATAAAAATATGCTGTGCTCTAAAAATATAGTGAGTTTAGAGACAACTTGTTCTCTTGTCTTTTATTCAGATTTTCCCATGTTCAGGTATTAGTGTAATTAGTCAGCTAGAGATGAGCAGGTAAGAGAGAAGGGTCAAAAGGGTAGGGTCTATGCTAGAAAGAGCACCTGGCAAGGAATTGACCTACTGATACCAGTCTTACACATTTCAGAAAGAGGCCTAATAGTGCCTCTTACAGATTTTCCTACACACATTATGTCCCCAAGGTCATGCATGTACCCACAAACTGCTGTGAGGGTGAGTTGACCCTTATATGATCTCCCACCATTGGCACTAAGCCAGAGAGGGCAAAATAGCCCATGTATGCAGGTGTGTGCCCGGATTTTAAAACAGTGCAGAAGAAAAACTTCTTCCAAAGTGGCAACAGCTACACAAAGCATAGGTCCTAAAGAGGTATGGCCAAGGTTTTGAAGCACTTAAAGTTAGCACCTAGTGCTAAAGGACCAAAGAACAAAAGAACTAAAGAACAAAGCTTAAGCATTTGGGGGAATTTCTGCCCCTAATCTATCTGCCGACTTTTCTTTCTCTGGGGTTTATCTCCCTTTCTCTTGCCTTTCTCTGGTTTTATAACAAACCTCCCTTAAATGCTGTCTGTCTCTACCTCCTTATATACTTTTGTTTCTGTGCTGTGTTAAATGTTATATAATATTAAGCATTTATTCCCAAAGACTGACAAACTATCACAATGCTCCACCATAGTTCTCAATGCCAATAGTATTTAGTCATTTTTTTTTTGAAAAACATAAATAATTTCAAATTAGAATCAAATATTCTATGTAATATCTGCAAGAGTTAATGAGAACATTATAGAAGAAAGTTATTCGTGATTTAATTCAATAAAATCTATTTAATGTGAACCAAGAGTTTTGTTCTTATCTAATACACACATACACAGAGAAATGATGCTGAAAAAAAATCAAGTAATAATAAAAAAAAAAACTATTGTAATCTTTTTTCTCCTTCTCCTTCTCCTTCTCCTTCTCCTTCTCCTTCTCCTTCTCCTTCTTCTTCTTCTTCTTTGTACAAGAGATTGAACATAGGGTGCTTAACTACTGAGTCACATACCCAGCCCTTTTTTATTTTGAGACATGGTCTTCCTAAATTGCCAAGGTTGGCTTTGAACTTGCAATCCTTCTTCCTCAACTTCCCAAGCTGTGGGGATTATAGGTGTGGGCCAAAGTGCCCTGCAAAACTACTCTAATCTAGATACATAATAAAGTTAGTAATTTTATGTTTTCAAAACTTAGTAGTCTTAACATCAGGTAGCTTTGTCTCTTTAAGAATATATTGGAATAAAAATGAATTTTAAAAATAGTGCATACAACTAAAACATTACCACATACATGCATTGACTAATGCTAAAACTTCCAAAAACCATACTCTCACAAATATGTAAAATTGTTTGGATTATTATTGCCTGAATTAATGCTATATATTAAACATTGTTTAATTTTTTTCTTTTTAACCACCAGGGCTTTTGCATTTGCTGTATGGCTCTTTTGATAGATCAGGAACAATGATAGCAATTCTGATTCCTTGTGCACCAACTGGGAGGTTGACTCTCTTATGACTGGTCTGGGCAGGTTGGGGTTGAGATGACTCAGCCCTTTTCCATATTTTCTCCTACCTACTACCAGTTGTCTGAGCTTGCTTTCACAACAAGGACAGATTACTAAAATAAACAAAGCTGAAATATACAGGGCTTCCTGACTTTTTAGGTTTTATTTTTTTATTTGTTTTAATTAGTTACACATGACAGTACAATGATCTTGACATATCATACATTTGAATCAGATGGGATATAATTTCTCGTTTTTCGGAGTGTGCAGGTTGCAGAATCACATTGGTCATGCAGTCACGAATATACACACAGCAGACTTTTTAGGTTTTAAAGGGGCATACTATAAATGTGATGCAATTAGTTGGTCATACAAATCTCAAGATTATTCCAGATTTAAGAAGTGGGGAAATAGACTATCAGAAGGGGACAAATGAAAAGACACATAGCAAAGGTATGAAAGGAAGTGCAAATCGAGAGTGATTTTGCAATTCTACCATGTTCTTTACCCCACTTACTCAGAACATCAACTGTAGAGGAGAATACAGAGAGGCCCAAGCATTTGAAATAATACAGTATTTGGATGAAAAAAAAGCAATAATAAGGTATTGTAATAAACTGGAAGCATTGTTTCTCTTGACAAATATGCTTATTTGAGAAATGCTCACATTCTTCAATGATACAATGTAATAGTAAGCAAATCTACAAAATGTAAAACTACTCAAAACTATCTGTCCAACTAAATATGCAATAGAAAATTCACTTTAATTATAATTGTATTGCAGTCTGCAAAGCCTGTATTTTTATCATTAGAGTCAATAAAGCAATGTAGAATTAATAAGCATTTGTCCGTGTGGATATGACTTCATGAATTTTAAAAAGGATGAGAAATTGCTATATTGCATCTTTTGTCAAACAATGATTTCCTGCTATTAGCAGTGACAGATTAAACCAAGCACTTGTGGGTTTTTTTTTTATTTTTTAATGTACAATACACATATAATTTCTTAGCAGTTACTATCTGTATGTTTAGTGAAATGCCTTAATGTATTTTTTCAAGTTTAATTTAAGAAACGGAAAAAAATACAAATTCACATATCAATTTAGTTGAATGTTCAAACAGGTATAACTCATCTGGAAAAATACCTCACTAGTATTCATAGAGCTATTGACAGTAGGCTGTCTTCTTCCTGGAATGTAACAGGACTGACATTTCCTTTGCTTCCTAAAATTAAGCAGGACTTTTACCTTTCCTTAGGCCATGTGCTGTGGGTTGTGATAATGTCATTGTCATTTATTATTAAGATGAACAGAATACCTTGGATAACCCAAATATGACACGTAGAGTGAGAGAATATTCTTTTTAATTTTTTGAGCTACTAGGACTTTCAGAGTTGTATTTAGCTTTCATTCATCTTGACTAAAATAAATTTGTCTCAAAGTGTCTTAATTATAGATTTGCTATAAATTAAATTTTTATTTTGAGTCAAAGGAAAAATGGTTGACTTTAAAGTATATAGTTGAGAGTAGGAGTGGTTTAAGTCTCTAATGATACCTTCTTGGTAATCTGAACAAATATTAATGGCTCAGGAATGTTTACTTCTTTGATATTTGTAGATATGATACTGGATAAAATACATACATAGAATACAACAAAATATTAGTTGCTATTTCTTGCCTATGGCAGTGCAGGGTTTTATATTTTGGGATACTATATTAAGGATTTTTTCCCCAGTCCTGGGTATTAAACCCAGCACACAGGGCTTCCTTTAAGGTACACTAGTGTTTTACCACTGAACTACATCCCCAGGTATCTTATCTTGTTGACTCCTCAGAACAATTATCTAAGCAAATTGTTTTCAGTATGTGCTTTAATCAGCCTAGACTGCCACAGCCTGGGTGGTCTGCATGATACAACTTTATTTTCTCACAATTCTGAAAGATGGAAAAAGCTGGTTATGTTCCATTTGGTATCTGGTGAGGTCTCTCTTCCCAGTTTAGAGATGGCTGCCATTATATGATGTCAGCTCATGATGACAAAAACAGTCAAAATCTCTATGGATTTTTTAAGGACACTGCTTCTACTGTATCACAGCTCCACAGTTATGACCTCATTTATCCTTAATTATTATTTCTTTACTCCAAATATAGCCAAACTGGAAGTTACTCCCTCAAGAAATGAATTTTGAGTAATATATACATTCAGTCCATAATAATATAATTCTTTATTTTCATTTTCCTCTTTACTTCTTCCCTCCCTTCTTGACTCCAACCTACCTCCTACTCTCATTCCCTCACTCTTTCCTTCCTCTCTTCTTTCCTTTCTTCCTTTTTACCTGATATTCTATTAGTACTTCCTGCTTTTTTAAAATTAAGGTGGCAGTAATGAAGGTCACACAAGTTAGTAAACCCAGGAACTTTGACTCCTGCTTCTCATTCTATGAATGCTATCTTTATAAATGCTGAAATATTTAGCTTTCCTCTTTTCTAATGTTCTCATATTCAAAGTGTACATAAAAAATATTATTCAATGTGTATTTGGATTTGTATTGTGTAAAATGTCATATATAGCAGTTCTATTTTAGAACTAGCTAAATGGCAAAACTATTTAACATAAAAAAATTATCAGAAAATGTTTCTATGGATTTAGTACAAAGTATAGTGAGACATAATTGCTCTTTAAATTTAAAAAGTAAGTTAGAAGTAAAAATATAATTAATGACTTAAAATTCATTGTTTCAGTTATTTAAACTCAAATAATTTTCCCAGTTCCAATTAAGTTATCACCCAATGATTCTATCAACTCTTAGGATTATTATTATTATTATTATTACTTGTATTGCCATGAACTTTATGCTAATTAAAACATAACTATGATGTCTACTTTCTACTTAAATTTTATTTTGTATGATACTAAGTTAGCTTTGTAATCAATTTTTTAAACATATTTGAATCTTCTGAGAAATAAGAAAATAAATCAAAATGAATTTATAAATTTTAAATGTATAAATTCTTTATACATTTTAAATTGATTTAAAAATGATTATTTTCTTCCAGATAAAATATTAGGATGAGACTCTAAGTAAAATTTATAATGATTAATTTTATGCTTTAACTAGGCTATGAATTGTCCATATATTTGGTTAAACATTTCTTGGTGTGTCACTGAAGCTGATTCTTTAGAGGACTAATATTTTATAGGCAGACCAAATAAAGCTGATTGCCTTTCCACATGTAGTTATACCCATATAATCCCTTGGATGTCTGAGTGGAACAACAAAAAAGGCTGATTAAGGCAGGAGACATTCATCTTCTGCCTTCAGACTCAGGATCAGAATGGGACATATGCAACTGGCTCTCCTGACTCACATGTCTTTGGGACTCAGGCTGGAATTATATCATTGTCCTTGCTGTGTGTCTAGCTTACTGACTGCAGTTCTTGGAACATCAAGCCTTCAAAAAATCACATGAACTAATTCTTTAGATTAAAAATATATGTTTTAGTCTTCAGAATCCAGACTAATATATAGAAAAATGACATAGCAATGGATCTTAAGTCTCAGCCCAATATGAAATTTGGAAATGATCAGTTTTATTTTTGCTATTAGAAAAAATAAGTAAACAAAACAAACCATTATGATTTGGATGTAAAGTGTCCCCCAAAATCTCACATGTGAGACAATGTACAAATGTTCAGAGGAGAAATGATTGGGTTGTGAAAGTCACCCAATCAGTGAATCCCCTGATAGGGATTAACTCAGTGGTAACTGAAGGCAGGTGGGGTGTGGCTGGAGTACGTGAGCATTGGAGCCATGGCTTTGGGGTGTATATTTTACACCCCAAATGTATATATATACATTTTATATCTGGCTAGTGGAGTATATTTCTACTTCCTGACCATCATGTGAGCTGCTTACCTATGCTGCACTCTTCTGCTATGTTATTCAGCCTCACTTAAAGCCCCAAGAAATGGAGCAGGCCTTCTGTTGGTGAGACTTCTGAAACCATGAGCCTTCAAATAAACTTTTCCTCCTCTACAATGGTGATCCAGTAGTGATCTCAGTAGTGAAATAACTGACTAAAACACAAACGTAAGCTGGGTATTAACAATTTTCTCATATCCATCAAAAAATTGAAGTAACAAGAAAATCTAGGAAACGTGTAGCCAGAAATACAGATAAGTTCTACTAACATGAAACAGAAGTGAATGGAGACATAAAGTGGTAGAAAGTCATATAAGCAATTTAGTTGGATTGCTAGAAATGGAATGGGACCAAAAGTGAGAGTGAGAAATGCCTGAATATTACAGTCTTAGATAGCCACCTAAAATTTTCTAGGTTTTATTTCCACGAATCCTATCAGATTTTCACAATGAAGTGTCAAGCATAATTATCTCAGATCCTTGGCAGGAAAAGAAAGAATATGTACAGTGCATTTTCTGTAACAAAGGCTTACTCTGCTATAAAAATTATTTTACCAGAGTCTATTTCACACAGGTGGAAGGGAAATTACCTGCCTTTAACCCTCTTTAGCTTTTCTCTCTGATCTAATGGAGGAGTCAGACAGGAAAGCCAGGATAGGTAAGGTAAGAAACACTTGTGAAGGTTATAGCTGAGAAACAGACCCACTAAAACACTGAGAATTATTCATGATATTATAGATATTTTCTAGCCTCTACTCCTTACTTCCACATCATTGGGGACCCAGCATAATAATGTTAACAGTAAGAACTCTCATACTGAGACCTGATATCAGAAGGAGTATCCAGATAAACAAAAGATAATAAGGAAAGCAAAAAGAGGGGCATTAGAAGAGTTTAAAGTTTGGGTGGTTATAGAAAACAAGACATATAGTCAGTTTCCTAGTGGGATTAGCATTGGTGTCATTTCAATACATACTCTCATATTTTTCTCTCTCTGTCTCCATATGTATATATATATGTCCACATATAGAAGAATTCCAACATTTTAACTAAAAAGAAAGTATAAATCACACTGATAGGCAAGAAAAATGTCTGAAATATCTGAAGAAGCCAAACAAGTACCTGAACCAAATACAGATGTTACTTAGACTTTGTAATTATCAAGAGTGATATTTTGAGAACTCTAAAGGCAAAGTTAGATAACATCCCAAAATAAATGGGTAAATTGCCAATGTATATTGCAAACTCTAAGGAAACTAAAAGCAAAAATTAGAATATTACTGATATGTTAATAGAAGTGACACAGTGGAATCATATAAAGTACTCAGTTACAATCTGAGATGGCAAAAAAAATGGAGGGAAAAAAGAATGAAGAATAAATGTGGAGAACAGAAAATGGTACTCATGTATAGATATGCATCCAACTAGTTCATAATTGTGCAGCTAGTGATTATTGATTAATCATGTTAAATGTAAGTTGTCTGAATACAACAGTTAATAGAGTTTTAAAAAGTGGATAGAATTACCATATTTATCTATATTTGGTTTACAAGGATCCTACTTTAAACATAAAGACTCAGGTTAAAAGTTCAACAATAGAGTAAGTTATACCATGCCAACACTAATCTAAAGAAGGCTGAAAATGTGCATTACTTTTGGGAAAAAAAAGGATGTAAAACAGAAAAATTAACATGAATAAAGAACTAACATGTCTCGCCAGCTGTCAAGTCCTGCAGCTGGCCTACTGTTCCCTGCAGAGAAGTGGCAGCAGAGTAGTGAAGTGACAGAGTGTCTGTTTGGGTGGGTTGGAGCAGGGGTGGCAAGTATGGTGCCTGTCATGCAGGTGTGGTGGTCTTGAAGTGTGGTGAGATGAAGACCAGGTAAACCATGGTGCACCGCTCATCCTTTAGTGAACAGGCCTGGATATGGAATGAATGCCTGCTGCAGAGGTCTGCTTCTTGCAGCCCCATCCTAGACCTCCACCTCCCAGCTGCCTGACCTGCCGTGAGAATATAAAAGTGCAGCAGACTTGAATGAAAGTTGGGACTCAGTAATTGGCCAATAGTGTCAGTATGTTTCAAAGTCCAATAAGCATAAATTTGGACCAATAGCATTAGTATGTTTCCAAATCACAGTCAGCATAAAATGAATACACCAAAAATATGAAAGTTCATGTTTTAGTTTTTAGGTCTTTCATCGCCTTTGAATTGACTTTTTTTTTTTTGCAGGGCAAAAGACAGGAATCTAATTTCATTCTTCTATATATGGACATCCAGTTTTCCAGCACCATTTGTTTAAACAGCTTTATTTTCTCCAACATGTTTTTGGTACCTATACTGAGTATCAGATGAATGTATCTATGTGGTTTGTCTCTGTGTCTTCTATTCTATGTCATTGATCTTTATGCCTGTTTTGATGCTAATATTATTCTGTTTTTGCTACTGTAGTTCTGTGGTATAATTTGAGATCAGGTATAGTGATGCTTCCAACATTACTCTTCTTGCTTAGATTCTGTATCTTTTATTCTTTCAAATAATTTTAGGACTGTTTTTTCTAGTTCCATGAAGAATGTCATTGGCATTTTTATGTAGATTCTGTTGATTCTTTGTAACACTTTTGTTAATATGGCCATTTTCACACTATTAATTTTGTCTCTCCTAGAGCATGAGAAGTCTTTCCATCTTTTAAAGTCTTCTTCAATTTCTTTCTTCAGTGGTCTATAGATTTCATTATAGATTCTTTCACTTCCTTGTTTAGATTGATAAACAAATTCTTTGTTTGTTTGTTTGTTTGTTTTAGGTTATTTTCAGTGGGATAATTTTCCTGATTTCTTTTTAAGCATATTAATTACTGTAGTATAGAAAAGTTATTGATTCTTGTATGTTGATCTTGTGTCCTGCTATTTTGCTGATTTTGTTTATTATCTCTATATGTTTTCTAGATATAGCATCACATCATCTGCAAGCAGATAATTTGACTTCTTCTTTTACTATTTGTGTCCATTTTATTTTCTTCTCTTGCCTGATTGACCGGAAACTCTGCAACTATAGAAGAAAGCAAATGACAATAAATGCTGACAAGGATGTGGGGATAAAGGTACACTCATACATTGTTAGTGGGACTGGAAGTTAGTACTACCTCTCTAGAAAGCAGTATGAAGATTCTTAAAAAGACCATGAATAGAATTACCATATGACCCAGTTATCTTACTCCTTGGTATTTATCCAAAATCCCAAATCAGTATATTATAGTGATACAGCCACATCAATGATTATAGCAACATAATTTACAATAGTCAAATTGTGGAAGTTATGTGCCCATCAACAGGTGAATGAATAAGGAAAATGTGGTATATATACACAATGGAGTTTTACTCAAACATAAAAACAGGATTAAATTATGGCATTTGCTAATAAAAAGATGAAACTGAAAAAAATTATGAGTGAAATAAATCAGATTCAGAAAGTCAAGGATTGAATGTTTTCTCTCATATGCAGAAGCTAGAGAAAAATAAGGAGGTAAAACAGCAGGCAGAATCCCCTGAACATAAAAGAGAGATCAGTGAAGGAAAGGAAGTGGATTGAAAGGGAGAATGGATGGATGGTAAAAATGAGAAACTGAAGAATGAAATTGACTAAATTATCCTATGTACATATATGACTATATCACAGCGAACTTCAACTTTCTGTAATGTATAAAGTACTAATTAAAAAATAAATGAATAAATAAATAGAAAGATGACCAGTAGAGTAGAGAAAGGGGAACAGGGGACAGAGGAAGATAAGGTTAGAGGAAGTATTGAGCACTAACATAGAGCAAATTATATTCCATGCATGTATGATTATGTCAAACTTTGAACTGCATTATTATGAATAACTAATAAATGAATAAAACATTTTTGAAACATGATAAATAATTTTATATTGCTAATGTATAAAAAAGATAATATTTTTGATATATCTAGTTAAAAAATGATTATAACTAATTTGTTAATAAAAGGAAAAGAGCTACATAAATCCACTATTACACCTGAAAAAACTGCTTAGTAATTGATATTCACAGAGTAAGATTGCACAAAATCTTTGAAGATATACTATACTTGACTAGTGTTTTCAATATACTTATCCACATTTAGGCAAATATACATTATTCCACAGTTCATATGTGACAATCACAAAGCTAGATTAAATTCAAAACCATAAAATGCACATTATGATACTTTTAAAAAGAATTATGCAAAATAAGTTTTCATGCTACAATCAAGTTAAACTGTAAATTAATAACAAAACATTGTTTGAAAAACTCTATTTACAGAATATAAACTCACTTCTGAATAAAACAGGGCAAAAAAGTTGCTAAGATATTTTAAAAAATATTTTTAATTAAATGAAGAATTAAATAGAGAATATAGGAATCTGCATTTTGAAATGTGTAAAATTAATGAATATTAGAAAATAAACCTCAATTCTATAATCAAACTATTTACCTTACTAAACTAGGGGAAAACAGATAGGCTCAGTTTAAGCCAAAAAGAAGCAGAAAAAAGAAAAATTGGAGTAGAAATCAATACAATTAATGACAGAAAACAAGTAACTGCCAAAGTTAGTTCTTTAAAAATATTATTATATAAACTTCTAGGCAAGGTAAGAAAGAATAAGAGGGAGAAGACACACATTACTAATATCAGAAAAGAAATGTACACACTAATAGATACCAGACCCTTATTTCCAATATAATTTTCCACTGAAAGGAACAAACTTCTTTGAGAAATACATTATTCCTAAGGCTGTAGCAGGAAATATAAAATATGAGTCTTGAAGATCTTACAGGCTCGAAAATAATGACGTAGTCAACAATCAACCAAATAAAATATAGCCAGAAGACAGATTAAAGGCACACAGGAGTGAACTAAGAAGGGCTCAATGATCAATGTTGGAATAATTTTAGAAAAAAGATTCATATAGTACTGAATCATAGCCTTAAAGTATAAAAAAATAGCTATGAGTTCATAATAATATGTTTATTGTTGAGTAAGTGAATAATTGAAGGAGAAAAGACAAGTGTCCCTTGCAGTAAAATTCAAATAATTTACTTTGAGAGTCTACCATAAAGAAAGGGAATTATTAATTTCCAACTCATATTGTGGGGTTGAAGGAAATTAAATTTATATTGAAGAAACTTGACAACCTTTTGGACAGATGATCAAAGACATGATGGACTTTGATAAGTCATGTTTATAGATTGGATTTTTGAAGTGCTATCCTGAGAATGGTACTTTACCTTTGTGATCTTTCTTTAAAAAAATCCACAACCTCAGGCTGAGGTTGTGGCTCAGTGGTAGAGCACTCGCCTGGCACATGCGAGGCCCTGGGTTTGATCCTCAGCACCACATAAAAATAAATAAATAAAACGAAGGTATGTGTCTAACTACAACTAAAGAAATAAATATTAAAAAACATCCACAGCCTCTATCTAAATGTCTAAATGATGAGATACAAAATCAGGCAAATCTCAATTCAGGGACATCCTACAAAGTACTTGACAGTACACCTCAAAAGTAAAGAGGTCATTAAAAATGAGAGAAATTTTAGAAATTGTCCCAAACAAGAAGATCCCAAGGAGACATAGTTGATGTAATGTGGTATCTGTGATTTGAGTCCTGAAACAGAAAGAGACTCAAAATAAAATTAATAAACAAACAAACAAATATCTTACTTTAGATAAAAAGTATATATAAATATTGGCTAATTAGTGAAAAAATGAATAATACTAATATGTAAAAGAGAAAAGTCAGAGTAGATGTTCCTAAGGACATTAAATTTAAACTGAATTCTGAAAGATGAGTAGAAAGTACTCAGCAGTGGTGGGCAAAGATGAAGTATCCACTGGGACAAATCTTTGGCAGGAAGAAGTTAGTATTCTTTAAAAACTGGAAGGGTAGTTGGTCTAGTGCTGAAAAATTAAAGGAGACACTGGCGAAAGATAATATAGAAAGATGACAAACTCTAAAGTAATTTAATAGAGAATGTTGAGGATTTTATTTATTATTATAAGGGAACTACAAGACATGGAAGTGTTTATTATTTTCCTTGTTTCCTTAATTCAACAAACTTATACAGAAAGATGGAAGTTCAATCTTTGCAAAAAAAAATATTAAAATGGGAAATGTGAGAACAGGTAGGGAAATTTGGTTCACATACACAGAGTGACTTTAACATACTTAGTAGCATAATGAATTCCTTAAAAAGACAAATTGTCACCAATTTATTTTACTTGTGTATAATAAAATCTTCTAGTTAGATATATTTTTATTCCACTGAGTTTGGTTTTTATAAATTCACATTATTAGTAAAATATTTGAGAGTTTAATTTGTGAACAGCATATCATAATCCATAAAATTTTAATTTTATTATATATACAATATTATATCCAGGAATACTAATGCCTAGACTATATCAGGAATGAAAACGTTGGGATGGAGGCATAGGTATTAATTGGTGACATTTGAAAGGAAATTCTCTAGTTTCATGAATATTAGAAACACAAAGAAAATGGCAGATAATTAAGGGGTTAGAAAGACAGATTAGATGAGGAATTAATAAATAGACAACTTATCTGAGACATCTACAATGAAAGAAGGAAGGGAGATGTAAAAGTTGCATGGTGAAGAATGGGGTCAATGACAAGTCCTGAAACAGAAAGAGACTCAATATAAAATAAACAAATAAATAAACAAATATCTTACTTTAGATAAAAAGTATATGAGGCAGGCACCAGTACATGAAGCGATCCATTTGTCGGAGGAAATTACATTGATTTCAGTTCATGAACTTTGAAAATGTTTAAGGTGTTAAAATATTTAAAATTAAAAGCAAAAGAGTTTCAGCAATACCCAGTTATTCTATATGGTATCACAGTTACCCCAGCTACACCATGAATTGCAATACTATAAACACTTTTCGTCTACCCTTCCAGAAAATGTCTATGCTTCACTATTAAAATAGTGAATTATAATAATCATCTTTACTTCCTGATATAAATTATGTGCCTCAGTCTAGGTACGTGATTCTTTCAAGTTAAAATTTAATGTTTCTTCCTTCATTGATTGTGTTGTCAAGTAAAAGTATCGAAGTTTTCTTTTTTTTTTTTTTTTGCTTAATGCTGACTTTATAAATAATATGGATATTTTCATTTTTCCTGGAAATTTTTTAAAAGAGTATAACATCATAATTGCTTCCTTATAGAATGGGTATAATAATTGTAGCATTTACTGATGATTCCACCAAAGTATGTTACTTTCTAAAATTTTGTATCTATTATTTCCCTGATTTTTATTGCCTATAGTTTTGTTTCTTTTTTCCCTGATAATCCATATTGAAAAGTAGCGCTATGTAGTGCAGAGGTTCTTGAAGGCAGAAAACAAGATTTTTTGTATTTCTCTAGCAATTTAGATAAAGCCTTTAAGTGCATTTGATAATATATGTTCCTACATACATACACACACATAAAATTAACAAACATTTATTAATATGTACATATATAATTAATATAGATATATTTGCTTTGGTAAATTGCTCAGATTGTTCTGGTTTTTGAACAATGGTATTATGCATTTAATTATTTCTTTAATTAAATTTAGTTTTACCAAAGTTATCTATATGTTTACGTATGTACACACACACTTGTGATTAAAAGCAGAGATCTCCTTTTTACCTCCTCATCTCCATTCCCAATTTTCAGATTCAGTTTCCTTCAACTGTTTATACTTATATTCTTTATGATAGGTACTTCAGTAAGTTTCAATAATATGCTTACTAATTGCATAATTGCATAATTACTAATGAAGACTTATTTCCTTAACCTTCTCTTCTTTGTTCATAATATTTGTTGTTAATTACTTTATTGTAAGATTAAACATTTTCAGGAAATATTTGTGGTAGACTGTAATACAATTTTATATCTTTGAATCACATTACATAAATTGTATTCATAAATCACATGCTAATTTTAGGGTAAGAACAACATGACATCCTTACCCTTCCCTCTACTTCTATTCTTATTTTCTCTGGTGTCTGTTGATGACTTTGTACATGTTCATCTTGTTAACATTGATTGTTTATTTTAAACTAATTATTATTATTTTATAATTTTTTCGTAAGTTTAGTGACTAAGATTTGACAATAACTTATTGGCATAGATCATAATTTATATTGTTATAAGAAATAATGTATATTTTTATAAACAATATATTTTATTGTAAAGACTACATTAATAGTAATCTATGTTGGACCTAGTAGGGTGCTAGGATTGCATTGCATTCTCTGGCTTGTTTCATGCAAAGATCAAATGATATTTTATAGCTATATACTATTCAAACATTTATTTCATTTAGCTTCTTTTTCAAGCAGCTTAACAGAAGTAGTCAGCTATAAAAGTTTGTTTCTCTTATTGCTATGAACTAAATTCTGCCACATCAGAGTTAATGTGGAAGCCACAATGTAATGCTATTTCAGATGGAGTCTTTGGGAGGCTATTAGATTTTAGATGGACTAAGAAGGATATGGTCATCGTGATGGGATAAGTGCCCTCACTAGAATGCAGTAGAGAATAGTCTTTCTTTCTTTCTCTCCCTCTCCCTGTCTGCATAGTAGAACTCTTGAAAGAGATGGTAACTTGAAAGTCAGAAAACTCACCAGAACCAACTACACTATCACCCTGTTCTTGAATCTGCCAGCTGCTGGAACTGATAAAAATGAATTTCTATTGTTAATACCACCCAGTCTACAATATTTATTAAGGCAACCCAAATGGATGATGGCACATGATGCTCTTAATGCTTCATTATATTATTTAATAATATTTTTCAAATTATCAGCTTTAAATTTTTGTTGCTGTTGTTGCTATCTTTCTTTCTCCATTTTTTCTACAGATTACTTGCTTGTCCTAATGGGATTTAACACTTAGTCATGTGGCATCCTGGGATTTCTCTGCATCACTTTTCAAAGGATTCCACATATTTCTTTTGAATTTCAGTATTCTGGGGATAGTCCTTTCCACCACTCCTAAGACATAGTGCAGGGAAGGATTTAGTTTTCAACACTTGTATATCTGAAAGTCTCATCTTTCTGCCCTTATATAATTCTTTAATCATTTTTTTGGAAAAAATGAATTTAATTAATCAACTTTACTAACCTATGGTTTCTCAGAATACTATATCCACTTTTTCTTCTGATTTCCAATATTGTTAAAAATGTTGTAGGTACTAACTTTATTCCTTTGTAAGAAAACTATGTTTGCTTTTTTTTCCCCCACTGGGAAGATTTTAGATTTTACAACTCAACTTGCTCTTTTTGCCTTTGTGTTTTTAAAAAGGTGAGTATATGTAGATGTGTCTTTGTTTCATTCTTTGTATGCAGCATCTCAATCTTCATACTACCCTGGCCTGTTCTCTCTTTCTGAGCTAATAGATACTAAAATTATCCAATGCATCCTTTGTGCCTTATCTACTTCAATATAATATTTGTTTCCTTTGGATATGATTTTAGCTGATCCATTGAATTTATTTCTCAGATTATTTGTTATATATAAACAATAACAAAAACAGAAATGATCTTCCTTATCTAAGACAAATT
The DNA here is from genome assembly GCF_001458135.2 of Marmota marmota marmota. NCBI lineage: Eukaryota > Metazoa > Chordata > Mammalia > Rodentia > Sciuridae > Marmota > Marmota marmota. The sequence continues at coordinate 48,428,459 of NW_026000108.1, read as the reverse complement.
TCTTCTTCAGCATTTTACAATTTCTTTTTTTTTCTTTTTTTTCTTTTTTTTTTATACCATACGATTTTTTTTTTACCATACGATTTAACATTTTACAATTTCTATGATAGATTTGATTGTATAATTTAGTGGTATAAATTAACTGTTGATTGATCCAAATTTGTGTATCAAAATGTTAATGTGCTCGTTTCCTGAATTATTACATTTAGTGTATGCAGGCATAGGAAAACACAGGGATGTATGTGTGTGTAAGAGAGAGTTGTTTTTCTCTTAGACAAGTGTGGATGCTATGTTCTACCACAAGCTCAGATTGGAATTCTAGCTTTCCAGTGCTACATCATGCAAGTACAGGGTGGCGCTGCCCTCCCCTGAACCCCTTTTATTGTCTTTTCTTCTTTTGCTTCTCTGGATTTTTCTAGAAACACAATACATGTTTCCTAAAACATGTCACTTTTATTTTTATGTATGGATCTGCTTTAATTATCTTTTAGAAGTATATATGTCTTGTATACCTGTAGTTATCCTTGAGGAGCTTCAGTGGGCAGAGGTAAGCTAAAAAGTAGTTTAATGTCATATATTTCAATATACTAGTCATATCACAAGCATTAGTCTGAAATTAGGTATTGTTTCTTAAGTTTAATGACATAAAGAAAAGAGTTTGAATAAAATTCTGTAAGGTGGTTAACTATTTATTTGGAAGGGCCACACAACCTGATAAAAGAACTATTTTTAAACATTTTCATCATGATCCAGTTTTTAATGTAGAAGATATGGCAATTATTAATTACTTTAAAAGCTAGTGTAATAGGTTATATTTTAAAATCAGTTATTTCAAATTCAGGAGAACTAGACTCTATTGAGCATACTAAATATTATCTAAGCCTGTTTTCTTATAATACATTTGTAAAAAGTGAATTACTGAGCTGGTTTCACTTGTTCTTGGACATCCTCATATTTCCTAAAGAACTGCATGAAAATATAATTCGAAAAAGCCACAAAACAAAGTTGAATGCATTGTTCTTGTTGTTACTTATATTGAAGCCTAAACTTATTCCATGATTTTAGGTAGAATCTAACTAAAAATCATAGCAGCACTGGTCAGGTTGTGCACTTTCAAAACATTTTTATTTATTATATAATGATATGCATTCATTTTATCAGATTGTGAGTGTTTAGTGCCTTTGACATGTAATTTAAAAATAAAAAAAATCAGCATCATTGATTTTTAAAATTCTCTAAGGTCACATAAAACAAACATCCAAGAGAAATCAACTAAGCCAAAAAGAACAAGTGATGACTTAAAATTCTTTACCAATTGGAAGCAGAAGCATTAAAGGTGACTCAGTCTCTGATGATCAATGTAAAATCACTTCGTGTGACATATCAACGTAACACTGCTTTTCTGATACAGCACTATAAAAAGAAATTGCTGAAGTACCTTTTAGATACATGAATCATAACCATCAAGAAAGAAAAATTCTATGCACCATTAATCTGTTCAGGAAGTTGATTTTAAAATACATTACTAGAGAGTAAATGTACAGACTGTCGTGAGGACCATCTAGTTTGACTCTTACAATATCCCACTTTCTGAAAAAGCACCAAATACAAAAGCTCACTCTGCCTTGGGACTAATTTACATCAAATCATAGTCCTGTGCAGTCACCTGAGATAACACTGGAATTCAAGTATTTGCTTGAGCTGCTACTTATTCACTTTGGGAATGGAATGGGGACAATTGATAGCATTACACCGAATGAGTCATTTCTTTAAATATTGCCATTTTAATTTAAAAAGGACCTTCTAGAACACCACTGTGGAAGTAAAATGGTGCCTACTAAGCTAGATAAGAAGATTGTGTTAGAAGACCTTTTTATGGTTTTTCTAGATATATAGAGAAACAAAATTAATTGAATGACAATCATTAGCATGGAAAACAGCCACAGCCAAAGTAAAAAAAAAAAAAAAAATAGGAAGAGGAAGACCACTGCTACCACCCAGGAATATTGTAAAAACTCAAATACAGAAATAGAAAAAAAAGAACTATAATCATGCAAAAACTGAAATGTAGTCAAATTTTAAGTATGATATCTTCTCAAGTTTTATGTGATGTTCATATATACATGCATATGTATAACATTTATTACATACATAACACATGTATACACACATTTGTTTTACCTAATACCTTTTTCTATTTCAATTAATACAAATATTTTGAGAATATTACTAGTACTACTACACTGGAGATATGGGTTCAGTTTCACACCACAACAGTAAAAGTAATATTGTAATGAAGTGAGTTGTGTGATAATTTTTAGTTTCCCAGTATATATAATATTTATATTTATACTACACTGTAACCTAAGTGTACGATAAAATTACATCTAAAAATATGCACAGTTTAATTTAAAACTTTTATTGCTAGAAAATGCTAATGATCATCTTAGTTTTCAGTGAATTTTAACATTTCTTGCTACTGGAGGGTTTGCCTCTATGTTGGTGGCTGCTATCTTAAGAAAACACTTTCTTTCCTCATCCATAATAAGCAACTCCCTATCAGTAAGTTTTATCATGCAATTATAGGAATTTAGTCATATTTTTAGTCTCTACTCTTAATTCTATTTCTGTTATTGATTCTACCACACCCACAGTTACTTCATCCACTAAGGTCTTAAACCCTTCAACACTCATCCATGAGTATTGGAATCAACTTTGAAACTTGCATTAGTGTTGATATTTGACCTTCTCCCAAGAATCACTAAGGCTTATAATCACATCTAAATTGTTATCCTTTCCAGAAGGCTTTCAATTTTCTTTGCTCAGATCCATATATAGCAACTATACCCTTTAAGAAAATGTATTTCTTAAATAACAAGGCTTAAAAGAGGAAATTATTCAGTGATTCATAAGCTGCAAAATGGATGTTTTGTGAACTTTCATGAAAGAAACATTAATTTCCTTGTACATTTCCATAAAAAGATTTTGCCTGACCAGGTAAATCATCAATGAACAGTAACATTTTGAGAAAACCTTATTTTTTGTACGGTAGGTTTCAATAACAGGTATAAAATATTCAGTAAAGTATAATTATATATGCAGTCGTCCAATCTTTGTTTTTCCATTTATAAAGCACTGGCAGACTAAATTTAGTATAAAAGGTTTACGGAATTTGAGTATTGGCCAAAACTTAAAGTTGCCAGTTGTATGAGTCCCTAACAACAGAGGGAGCTTGCTTGTCCTTTGAAATTCTCAAGTCAGGCTGGAGCATCACCTCTCTAGCTTGGAAGTCATGAATGACACCTTTGGTGTAGATGGTTGTTTCCAACCAACCTCTGCCAGATTTAAACTTTTGTTCTACAGCAGCCTCACTTCTCACAGTCATCACAGAATTGACAAGAGTTAGACCCTGCCCTGGATTAAGTTTTTTATTAGGAAAATACTGTGGCTGGTTTGACCTTCTATCCAAACTGCGAGCATTTTCTCCACAGCAGCAAAGAATCTGTTTCACTTTCTTGTCATTTTGTGCATTCACTGGAGTAGCACTTTGAATTTTCTTCAATAACATTCCCCTGCATTAACAGCTTGCCTGATATTTTATCACAAGAGGAATAACTTCTTGCCTATTGTGCCTTTCTCACTAGATTTCATCATGTCTTGCTTTTGCTTTAAGAAAGAAACATGTAACACTTTCTTCTACTTGACTCTTGAAGATCACTGTATAATTATTAATAGGCTTGTTTTCACTTATGCTATAAATTTAAAGTTGGAATAAATAGGAAGGCCTGAAGAAGGGGACAGAGAAGGAAAAGAGATCAGTCAGTAGAACAGTCAGCATATACACATTTTTGGATTAAATTTGTCATTTTACATTGGTGCAGTTTGTGGTACCTCAGATTAACATAAGAATAACATCAAAAATCACTGGTTGGGCTGGTATTGTGTTTCAGTGGCAGAGTGCTTGTCTCACATATGTGAGGCACTGAGTTCGATCCTCAGAACCACATAAAAATAAATGAAATAAAGATATTGTGTTCATGTATATGCGTGTGTGTGTGTGTGTGTGTGTGTGTGTGTATCACTGGTCACAGATCAGCATAAAAATACAGTAATAATTTAAAATGTTGAGAAAATCATCACAATGTGACACAGAGACATGAAATGAGTCCATGCTGTTGAAAAAAAAAAAAATGGCTCCAATTAGGTTGCTGGATGCAGGATTGCCACAAAACTTTAATTTGCAAAAATGTACAATATTTGTGAAGCACTGTAATACACAATGCAGTAAAATGAGGTATACTAGTATTTGCAATGAACAGGAAAATTGAATTATGTGGATGTGCATTTGATAAGTATGGATTAATGCATTATTTGTGTTAATCGAATGCAGCATTCTTCCTGCCTTCAGAAACATTTTTTGTATAGTTTAGCAGACAGAAATGTAAATTTCTAATGCAATGTATCCATAAAGAGAGTTACATACAAGGTCATATGAGTGCCATGAAAAAGTACCTACTCCTGACTAAGTGAGAAGACAATGTCTTACAGGAAAAGCGCAAGAGAAGAAGAGGTGATTCAGAATTTTCCAGAATATAATTGTGTCATAATATAATAAGGTGATAAGTTTTACTTTTATTCTATTATTTTAGTGTCTATTTTGAAAGACTTTAGTCAAAAAGATGCAGGGATATCACTCAATGTGATCACTTGGATTCATAGCAATTCGTGATTTTACAGTGAATTACAAAATTAAATGGATGGTCTGCTTCTTACATTGGGGGAGAACATTTTAGTGAAACAACTGGTGAGAAGGAATTTAGTCTGCAGAATTTCCCAGTCACGTTCAGCTTCCTCCTCTGTACACATATTAGGATTAGATTGAAGGTTGATGAAGTCAAAATTCAAAAGCTTTTAGACCCACTACTAAAAATTTCTGGAGCTTATGTTTTCCACCAGCAAAATAAGGCCTTAAAATGATCCTTTTCTTATTTTTTATATTTTGTTCAATATCATGAATAACTCAAACTATTAGGCAAATGTTGTTTTTTGAAAAAACAACATTTACAATTTGAGGCTCAGGTTTAGAACATTAAGCTCATGATCCAATATTGCTACACATTAGTAATACAGTTTATTTCTAGAAAGAAGTTACTTATTTGAAAAAAAAATCTCAAAATATCACTCTTAATAATGGTTGTTGAAGAAATGAAATTAGATAAGTTATAATAAAATGGAAAATATCCTACTATGAGAGATATTATTAATGGGAAAATTGACTATATAGATATAAGATAATGTGCGATTTTCTAAGAAATTATTTCAAGAGATCAATGACTAGATGATTTATAACACAATCCCTTATGTGATTTACTTTGGCATAACTAAAATAAATAGCCTATAAACACAGAATACATATATCCATAAACTAGCTTTAATACTTCATTACCTATATCATTTTAGACACACCATTTAATCTCTCTTTGTCACAGTTTTCTATTTTTTAATATGAGAGATTATAATAATGTCTGGTTTGTATAATTATTTTTAAAAATAATTGAGATAAAGTTAGTAAAATACTTAAAAAAGCACAGGGCATAAGGTTGACTGCAATAAAATTTAACTACTATTTCTCTGCCTCCTATGTCTCATCCTCCTTGTCATTTTCTTCCCTTTTCCTTAAATGACATTTGGATTTTGACAGATGTTTGTTCTTCCAAACCCACAGAAGTTCTTGCAGCTCTGTCATGAACATTTTGAGTAACAAATAAATAAAATGGAAAAAAAAATGTTGGGTTGTTAACAACTAGTTATATCATGTATAAAAATTACGAAATGAAATTTCAACTGTTAAAAATAAATTAAGTTGGCTGCCTAGAACGTGGCTGTTTACAGGTGTTCTGAGCACCTAACCTGCCAACAATGGAGGGAAACTTGAACCCCAGAAATGGCACCATTCCATAGGGAGTTACCAGGTAGCAAGTCATTGCATCACCATTGCTGTCAAGGACATAGCAGAGTTTTGGTCTCAGTGCAATAGACAAGTATTGTGAATGAGTTTGTTTTTGTTCTTGTTCCTGTGATACTGCTGGTACCAGCACGGAGGAACTGAAAGAATACTATATTTATTGTCATGGCATTGTTTAAGACATTGTATCTGATAAAGGAATTCATTTCATGCTAAATGAACTTAATTCAATAATGGGCTCACTTCTACAGAATCAATTATTCTTACATATGCTCTATTGCCCACAAGCAGTGACTTTCTGGAATAACCTGCAAATGACTTAGAGCATGTGTTTGAAAGCAAGGCTGAAAGGACAAAATTCTATTGCACAGGATGCAGTATCGGAGGCTAGTGTACTATATAGGGCTATAGTTTACGAAATATTGCTTTTCAGAATCAAGGAGTGGCCCTGGTTGTCCTTCCTCTCACCATTACACCTGATAATTCACTCCATTTTCTCCTTTGGATGTCAATGACTACATTAGTTAGGTTTTCGTCACTGTGACCAAAATAACTGACAAGCAAAACTTAGAAAAGGAAAAGCTTATTTTGGCTCATGGTTTTGAAAGTTAAGTCCATGGTTGTCAAACGCCATGCCTTTGGGGCCCAAGATGATTTAAAACATGGTGGAGGGAGGTGTTCAGTATATAGTGGCTAGGAAGTAGAGAAAGGGAGGAAGAGGCCACAGGGAAAATGGACACTTCCAAGACATGTCCCCAGTGACCCACTTACTCCAGTCATGACCTACCTGCCTACAGTTACCACCCAGTCAGTTCATTCAAACTAGGATGAACCAATTAGATTGCAGTTCTCATGATTTAATGACTTCATCTCTAGCATTGACTCCTCATATCCAAACCATATTAAAGACAGTTTTTCTTGTTGGGAGGTCTTAAGGACTGAAAGATCAATACTTCACACAGAACAAACATCACTCACACTGAACTCTAAATGACATTTGAACTGAAGTGTTTAGAGATCCAAAGGATATTTTTTTTTTGAACCAAGATGCAAAGAAAGGTGTTATTGGCTTAAACAATGGATCTTGATTAAGAAAGAGAATCATATTGCACTCCAAATAAGAGTAGAGACCACACCTAGAATTCAAAAAATTTGTAAGGCCCCCCTAACTATTTCATATCCAGTAATGAAATGCATATAAAATTGTAGCATGCATATCAGGTAAAATCAGAACTTCAGAAATAAAATTTTAGCATATAATAAAATCTTATTTAAAAAAGGGAAGAAAATACAAAGAAGGAAGTTAGGCATTCAGGCAGGCAAGCCTGACCTGCTAAGATCATGGCAGAAGATTATGGTTAAAGGTAAAGAAAATGTGGAATAAAAATAAAAGAAAAAGTTATATGTATCAAACATATGATAGCAACTTTGTGGAAAGATGTAGAAAAGGAGAAAGCAGCAGTATGTTTATTTTCTTCAGTGCTTTTTATGTCTATCTTTGTGTGTACACATATATAAAACATATTTATATAATAACCAATCCACCCATTTTTATGCTGACTTGTGTTTGTTTATACTAAATAGTTTAATTATCTCTCCTACTTTCCTTTACTTTGTCAAAGTTTTGTTGGATAGTAAATTGATAATGCAATATATGAGGAACATGATATTCTACTATTTAGGATTTAAGACAAAATTTATACATTTTAAAATTTGATAATGATTGTTGGGATTTGTATCTCCTCATTTTGAGGAGAAAGTATGAATCTTATGAAATAGTATTTACATTTTGTAAGTCAGAAATATTGAACTTGTGTGTTGCTTTATGGAAGTTCAAATGTGGAGGAGTGTGCAAACATGTTTTGTACCACAGGGATGCACTGTGTTAGTCACTACCTCTAAGCTTTGAACTCACTCTTCGACATTTAGCTTTTAGATAGATGTTGCAAGCCATGCACACCATAATTCAGCCTTGCCATTCAGACTTACATTGACACTTTTACAGAAATTGCTAGAACAAAATGCTAGAAGAGAAGGTAAGTGCATTGGCAAACAGGTGTAATCCCAGTGATTTGGGAAACTGAGGGAGGAGGATGACAAGTTCTAAACCAGACTGGGCTAGGTAGTTAGATCCTGTTTTAAAATAAAAAATGGCTAGAAAATACCTCTGGATTCAATCCCCAATACTATAAAAAACAAAACAAAAACAAAAACATGATTTCATTGGTTTCCTGTGGGTGTTCTGCATGCTATTACAATGGCTGAATTCACCTTACCATTTATTCTACATCTGCCTTCATTTCTAAATACCTTATCTTCCAACCAGCATCCTTCCACAAGACTCCTCAGAGCTTATAGCCACCAGCACCTGTGAAGCTGAGCTCATTGTTTAGAGGTCTGCTTTTAAGTTCTATATGATCCCTCCTGTGAACCTCAAAATGTTAATAAGTCTAGACACTTATTTTTTTGAGGGGGGTACCAGGGACTGAACTCAGGGGCACTGGGCCACTGAGCCACATCCCCAGCCCTATTTTGTATTTTATTTAGAGACAGGGTCTCACTGAGTTGCTTAGTGCCTCACTCTTGCTGAGGCTGGCTTTGAACTCACAATCCTCCTGCCTCAACCTCCTGAGCTACTGGGATTACAGGTGGCTCCACAGTGCCTGGCAATTCATATATATTTTATCCACTATTTTAACCTGACTAGACTCTTTTTTTTTCATTATTTCAGCCTTTCTTGCAGTTATTATCTTCAGGGTTCTTTTTATACTTCCAGTTTCCTAGTTAATAATTTTGTACCTTGTTTATAATTCTTAATATAAAGTTTTCTTTGACCAAATAACTATTACTTTTTATGTTTTCTAGATGATATTGCTTATCAGAGATAAAAGTTATATTGAGTGTCTCACTTTCCATTTATATAGACTTGGCCTTAGATATATATGGTGGCTTTCAGATCATTTATTGTTTTGCAGAAGGACACTATTGGGACAAACTCATGTTACATTTTCTATAATCATATGACTTTCTTTGTGGACTTTTGATTTTAACAAGATGGTTATTTTGTCTGTTATAAAACCTTCACATTATAAAGCTTTGAGAGTTGGCATAAAATTTAGGTAAATGTTATATAGTAAATACAGAAATGTAAGTCAGAATACCCAGTATAGAAATATAAGTCAGAGGGAAGTTGGATCTACATCTTAGGGTTTGAGCATGAATTCTAAAAGGTATAAAATGGTTTCGAGATGGGATTATCTCCCACATAAAACTGGAAAATCTTTTGTCATTGTTCCTTTCATTTGCTGCAGATACAACATTTATATTAATGTTTCCTTAACTCTCAATAATTTTAATATTAATTAAACATCTTCAAACTACTACAAAAATTACAGTCCTCATAATTCAATTAAATTCTTATTTGTAAATATTTTAATACATAATAGTATATAAAGGAGTTTTTTTTAAAGCACTGGCACACATAATTTGTCTCCTCTGATCTGTTCTATATGTACTTTGGCTATGAGAAACATGGAAAAGGACTACTACGATCATCCAAGACCAAAGTAAATTAAGAGTGGTCACATTTGTTTCAATTAATTTTCTTATTTCTTTGCACTATTTGAAAAGCTGGAGACTGTATAAAATTGTTGTCTTATCAGTGGTGAATTTTTACTCTGTAATTCCTGAATTTGGGTTGAAATAAGTTTCAACTTTGAATTCATTAGAAGTTCATTATAACTGTACATATAAATGATTTAGTTATAAGTAAGTTTTATGAATAAAAATATTTTAAAAATTATTATGAATAATGTATGCTACTGCAGTATGTAGTTTTATTACAATTTATCATAATTAAAAAAAAGAATTTTGAGGTATAATTCTGTTAGAACTTATCATCATTAAAGAGGATGTGCTAGTTGTTTTTATTTTGTTGGTCAAATCAGAGATGTTATATATGGCTCTATATTTTTAAAAAAAGAAAAGAAAAAGAAACAGAAATTTAAACAAAGTATATTAACCATGTGTTTCTGATGTTTCAGCCTTTGGAGTTTTGCTGACTTTGGAGTGACCACCCCTTCTAGCACAAGATAATTCCTAGAGATAGCAAATAATAATTCCTTTTAGAGAGTATTATTCATTTACAAAATAACTAATCACAGGGTATTTACTTCCCAACTGCCTCCTTTATGCTACTCTTAAATTCCAGGATACTATTTCCTGGCACTAACCATTCCAGTGCTCAGTATCAGATAATTAAGTACAACCCATGGACTCTTGAGTTCAGTGATTATTCAAAGTAGTCAATCCTATATCTACCTGCCACTCTGTTCTATTCATTCCTTGCAAAATAAAATGTAAGCCATTGCCCACATTTCCCTTTTTTTCCTTATGTCTCCTGACTGCCTCGGGTGCCTCTCCCTATGATTCTGCATGGTTTGACATAGCATTTTGTCTCTGTGGAGTTGTAACAAACTGTCTTTTAATGGCAATCATTTACTGATCTGTTGGCCTTACCATGCCTGACTAATAATAAAACCAGTATTTTAAAACATAAACAAACAAACAAAAAATTCCTGCAGTGATACAAACAGTGAGGAGTTCCTTTTACTTTGCAAACCATATACTTTCTCTTTTCCTGTCATGTAATCATAAACAAGGATTCTGGTGTGTATAATAGCAGTCAGTCTAGGGTTCAAGCAGAAAACCTTAAAAAGTCACAGTGAAAGGGCATTTTTCTATAAACTTCTACCTATAACTCTTTCATTGGAAACATTTTTAATGGATCCTTCTAGGTGCAAAACAACTCAGAAGATCAAATAATTTTAAAATTAAAAGTGTTTAAATTAAATTCTTTATTTTGAAATAAGTTTATGATATTTCAGTGAGGACCTTTGTAACTTTTATACTTTGTCACAATGGTAACATCTTGAAAATCTATGCTACAATAACATACCCAAATATTAGCACCAATATGATAATACACAATATTTCCACCACCACAGGATCAATTCTGATTCCTTTTTATAGGCACACCTACCCTTTCCATAACTAAGGATATGTACTAATTTGTTCCCCATTTCTAAAATATTGTAATGAAATTTTTTTTATATAAATGGAATCATATGATATGTAACCTTTTAAGATTGGCTTTTTGCACTTTTCACAAAACTCTTCTGATCTGAGTTATTGCCTTCATTAGCAGTTTGTTCTTTTATCTTGTTGAGTTCCATTTCATGTTAGGACTGTACCTTAGTTTGTGTTACCATTCACCCATGGAAGGACATCCAGGTTGGTTCCAGTATTAGCTATTACGAAAAAAAGTTCCTGGGATCATTCAAGTATAGACTGTATAGAAGCAAAAGTGCAGATGGGCACTGAAGTGAGACTTGAGTACATTAGCTCACATTACCACATATATGTGTGTCAAACTGGAGACCAGGCAGCCACAGAAGAGCTAAACATTTCAGAGTTAACAAAAAGAAGGAAAACAAAAAATCAGAGTACTAATACAGTATTAAAATACTTGCAATGATTTTCACTGGTTGCTTCAAGATGACTACGCCCTCTTCACCTCTAGATGGGAAGAAATGTAACATTTTCTTAAGAATTATAGGAGGCACCACAGTGTTCCACCACCCATAGTTTTACTTTCCATGACTTCAGTTACCCATGATCAACCATATACTGAAAATATAAAATGGAAAATTCAAGAAATAAAAAATTTATACATTTTAAATAATTATTTCAGTATAGTTGGTTTTTGTTAATCTCTTATTTATAGAGCAAGCAACATTATATGTATGTATGTTTAGAAAAAATACAGCATACACAGTTTTTGTACTTTTCATGGTTTTAGGCATCCACTGAGAGTCCTGAAATATATTTCCTATAGATAAAGGGAGACAACTGCATTCTGACTTCTAATGCATTATAGTTTGCTACTACATAAATAATATTTTTTCTAAGTTTAACAAGAAGAGTCTGAAATACTTAGTATATGCAATATTTTCTTATTAGCTTTGATTTAGCTGCAGATGGAATAAAGTATTTTGAAAATATAAAATTTAACAAAATGGATGATCATAGTAATGTTCATCAATCGAAATCAATAGGATAATCTATTAATTATTTTTAGCTTTACTAGAAAACATGCTATTTCATGCATCTTTGGAAATATCAGTCATAAAGATTCTGTCAATATTTACAAAGTGCCTCCTGAGAAGATAATAAAAATGGTGTTAATATTTATTAAGTTTATTAAAATGGTTGAATTACATTGTATCAGAATGTAGTAAAAAATGAATTCTGTAAGACTTCTGTGCGAAACAATCACATGAAGTCTAGCACACAACGTTTTTAAAACAGTTGAAAAATAATGGGTAATTGTGCATTTTGCAAGTATTTTAGGAAGCTATAACCATTTATTTCGATGTGATACAGCAATTTCTCAATTTTTGTACATAAATATAACTAATTCCTTCAGTGTAATAAAATATATATTAAAATAATCTATTAAAAGAAAATCCTCATTTACCATGGAAATTTATTAATTTTATTGTGTTTAAGTAGTCTCATGGATTTTTTCATTGATATTTAAAAGATAATGCATTTTTTTTTAGTTTTGCCATGCTTTTTTCCCAACATGCTAATCATTTTACAATGACCATAATTTTAAACCAGTCTGTATAGAATAATTTACTAAACTATTACTTAACTTGAAATTGTTATTTATTTAAAATTTATTCATTCACTCTCCTTTTGCATAATTTCTTTTGTGTTCAACACCTACTTCTTGAATTAGGAGCATAAATTTTCTCAAATTATGTGTCTGGGCTTCTGTATAAAAAACAAACTGCATCCTAAGAAAAACTCACAGCATAATTTTATAGTTACTTTTCATTAATAAAACACTTATAATAGTTTTTTAACCTCATTTATTTGTTTTGTAGGGACAAGTTCTGTGCAATGATGTTAATTTTAACAGGAAAAGATAACTATGAGAAAAAGTATTATATATGGTAATTATTCAACAAATGACCTAAACATGTAAATAAATGCTCATCAATCATATACATTTCCACCTTCCATGTTAACATCAAAAGTAATATGCTATGTATTAAAAACAAATTTTAAAATATTTATTATGATACAATGCTATGGTTAAGTATATGAAATATCTAATACAGTTAAAATAATAAAGTCCTTCATCATGTAAGATATTAGGTATTGAAAGTAGTGAGATTCTAGGACACTTTAACATCTTTAAGAATCTCTGTACATCCCATATTTGCATATTATCAACTTTATACTATTTCCTTTTATGACTTTAAGATGACTATAGAAGTCCCAAGCATCAAGTTTTCACATACCCTTGCTTTAAGCGGAAAAAAAAAAAAAAGAAAAAGTCTTTACTCAGTCTACTGATTCAAAGGTTAAACTCATTCAGAAACATTTACACAGACATATGAAAAATAAAATTTAACCAAATATCTACTAGGAACCCCATGTCCCAATCAAGTTGATATATAAAATTAACCATGACAAATTTTAACCACTTAAATGCATATACTGAAGTCCTAACCTGTAGTGACTCAGAATGTGGACTTATTTGGAAAGAGTTATGAAAATGTCCTGGAGGAAGGAAGATCATTAATATAACATTACTGGCATCCTTACAGAAGGGAAAGCTTGTCATAAACACCAAAGCAGGTAGGGAATATAAAGTAAAGAAGAAGGCAGATATTGGAGTAAAACTTTAACAAGCCAAGAAATACTTCTGATTATCAAAAAATCATAATCTAGGAGAGATGCATAGAATATATTCTCCAACACAGCACTTAAACAAACCAAGGCTGTTGACATCTTTGTCTTGTACTTTCATAACTATGAGGGAATCAATTTCTTTATTGAAGCCATTTAATTTATGGTACATTGTAAGGACAGTAGCTAAATACAAAAAAGTACATAAGGATATTGCTTCATAGATTCTGATGTTCTCTGTGTAAACTTTTAAAAAGGTTTATTTTAGCTCACAATATTGGAGATGCCAGTTTTTGATTGATTGGCCCCAGCCCTATGGAGAGCAGGGTATCAATGATGAGAGCAACTGATCTAGGAAAATATCATGGCAGGGAGCAAAAGAGAAAAAGAAAACAAGCTCCAAATGACCTAAAGACTGCTAACTGGTCCCTGGCTCTTAAAGATTACACTATCTCCCAATAGCACCACCTTGGGGACCATACTTTTAACCATGCAGGGTCTACTTGGTCCTTTGTGGGACACTCAAGATTCAAATTACTAGCCAATCCCTAAAAAAACAAATGCCAAATGTCTTCTTTGATATAAGGAGAGCAACTAAGTACAGAGCAGGGAGGAAGAGCATGAGAAGAAGATTAACATTAAACAGGGAGGAGAGGTGGGAGGGAAAGGGAGAGAGAAGGGCAATTGCATGGAAATGGAAGGAGACCTTCATCGTTATACAAAATTCCATATAAGAGGAGCTGAAGGGAAAGGGGAAAAAAAAGGGAAAGAAATGAATTACAGTAGATGGGATAAAGAGAGAAGATGGGAGGGGAGGGGTAGGGAGGGGGGATAGTAGAGGATAGGAAAGACAGCAGAATACAACAGACACTAGTATGTAAAAACGTGGATGTGTAACCAATGTGATTCTGCAATCTGTATATGGGGGAAAAATGGAAGTTCATAACCCACTTGAATTAAATGTATGAAATATGATATGTCAAGAGCTATGTAATGTTTTGAACAACTAATAAAAAATGAAAAAAAAAAAACAAATTACAACAACTATGAGTGTTAGGCTTCTAAGTTTTTGTTTTTAAATCATATTTTCTGTGTTTATTTTTCGTCAACAGCTTTGTATGAAATGACTTACTTTGGATGTCTTGCAGAGTTTGAACCCATTTGGGATAATCCTATATGAAATATAGTCAAAGCAACACATGTAAAATTATCTCTGGAGAATCCAGCAGACACCACAGAAGATAGGTCCTCATCCTCCAAAAGCAGCTAACGCTGCCTCTGGAGGCTTGTTTTACCAAGGATTGAGGGGTCTCCTGAGTGCACTTAGAAAATGACAAGGAGAAAACAGTGTCAAACAGTTTAATAATGAAAGTTCAACCAATTATTTAACAGCTGATAAATGTAAGAAACCTGAATTTTTATCAGATCTTAAAGGAGGAGATTTTAAACCCCAACAAGGTTTGCTTATGTTCTCAACATGCATAATAGTTACAAAAAAAAGTAAATGATAATTCTGACTAATTTTGTCTGGAGCAATAGGAAGAGAAATTCACTAAAATAAGAAAACATAAAATTTTCATAGTGCACAAGTCTATGGAAACAAGGTGCTCATATTTAGACACATTGAGAAGCATATTACATACAAATATTTGAAAATTGGATAGCTAGATACTGTGTTTCAAAATGTAAGGGGAGGTGAAACAGATACTTACATTTTAATTCTGTTTAATCAATAGAAACATGAAGCTGATAAGATTACCTACAAATTGATGGAAGACAGTGAAGCTAAGAGTTTTAAAGATGTTCCATCATTTTGAAAATGAACCAGTAAAAGTGGCTAAAATGAATGAACAGTGAAGAAAAAAAATCATGAGATGTTCTTGAAATCCAAAGAAAAGTTTTCCAAAAGGAAGGAAAATAAATAATATCAAATGTCTATCAAGGGCTATGAAAGAAATTTATCCATAAAATTTATTCATGTAGAAGTCAAATGTGGTCTTGTTACATATACTGTTATAGGGTGAAGGAAACATTTTTTTTTTAAATGAAGAGAATAGGAAGAAACAAAGGCAGAAAGCAGAGAGGTAGGCGCAGTGACACACCTTTATAATCCCAGTGATTTGGGATACTGAGGCAGGAGAATAGCAAGTTTCAACTTGCCTCCACAGCTCAGTGAGACACTATCTCAAACAAAGCAAAACAAAACAAAAAAAGAAACCAATGCAGGCCACCCTTACAACCTTTAAAATAGTGACAAAATAAAAGGGAAAAACTAAAAGTAATTGCTTTTAAGAGAGAGAGAGAGTATTTTTTTTGTAGATGGACACAACACAATGTCTTTGTTTTTATGTGGTGCTGAGAATCAAACCCGGGTCCCTCCTGTGCTAAGCAAGTGCTCTACCTCTGAGCCACAATACCAGACCAACTTTTTAAAAAATTTAAAAAACAAATCCTTAATATTTCCTAGCAAAGGAATTGGCATGAAACATGCTTTTTAAAACAAATTACAAGACGTAGATTCATTGAGAAATAAATGAATTAGTACGGTAAGATTTGTTGAACATATTATATTTCATCATACTTTAGATTATTCTACATACACATATTTGTAATTACACATCATTATTCTTCATATTTTAAATTGTTATTTGAATGTTTTATTCTAAAATTACGTTGGTGATGATACAAAGCAAGAATATATTCTTCCTATATTCAAAAATTCATTGAATACATAATAAGTTATTAGATACATAATTATAAGCACCAAATTTATTCATTTTGAAATTCATAAGCAAATAGAACAAGTAACAATTCTACACAGAATATTTTACAGTAGTATTACCAACTTCTGTTTTCTCAACCTAAGAAAATATCCTTATATAATTAGGATACCTTTACATCCAATGTTTATTTAAACCTCTGTAACCCCTACCTAGGGTTTTTGTATGTCACTGAAGAAAACGAGGGCTTGGTAAGGACAGGCCAGCTGTTGATGGAATGCTGCTCAGTTTTCCTAATGCTGCTCATGAATGGCTCTGTGCCTGAATGGATGAAAGCATCTCAGTTGCCCTGAGCCCTTATAATAATACTCACCAGTACCCCCTTTTTGTCCTTCTGTCTCACTTCCTTCCCCATGTGATTTCTGACATCTGTTATATAATATCCAGAAAACACTTTCCCAAGTCAGTAAGTTGAAGTTTACCTTTAAAACTTCTGAATAACCATTGAAATTCCTCCCTCTTTTTTTATATGTACACAGCATTTTTTGATTTATTTAATATTAAAGAAAACCTAGATGACTGAATGCTGATATTTTATAATCTTTTAGATCTTGAAATTCTCCACTGCCTTTCCAATACAATATTTTCAACCCTCTAATTACCCTGTCATTCCAGTTTAAAAACACTAAAGGATACATAGTAGCCACAAATTTCATATTATCTCCATTTCCTTTAACTTGACATATAAATACTGTTTAAATCATTCCAATTTTTTCTAGCCCTTAACTGTCAATAGTGTGAATGGTTTTGAAGAACAAAATTAGTATTGTTTGCTTGTTCATAAGCAGGGATCATGAGAAGGTAGCAACAAGCAGATCCTGTTTGGATCACAGACTCACATAACACTATGTTCAAGCTTCATACTCGTGTGAAGCAGACATGTGATTAGCATCTAATGCAAAATTGTACATCAGTATTGAAGTTTTTCTTTGAAAGAACTATTATTTTTAATGATAAAGAAAACTAACTTTCCTGTGCAATAGGACTTAGAGTTTTAAATGAGCATTATCCTGACCCACTACCATGAAAGCCAGACCAAATTAGCTTTCAGGATGATGATTAACGTAAGGCTCTTTGCCTCAGCCTTCATAATGCAAGAGATTATATTTGGACATAGACAGTTTAAGAATGTAACATGCTTGTGCAGATGCTGTGACACATCCAGATTTGAAGGAGGAATCAAAGTTCATAAACAAAGAGTGAAGAATACAAATACAAGCCAAAGTCTCAGCTTGTTAAAACACCCCTGAGATAGTCGAGAAAGTATATGATTTCCTGACTAATGTTAGTAGGTGTAGAGAAACAGGGTACAAAAAAATTTGGATGTGAGCTTTATTGTTAAAAAAAGGAGAGAAAAAATGTTTTATAATTAGAAGGATTTTTGAGGTTTTAAGAAAGTGACTACAAAGCTTGTAGTCTCTGATTTTATTTTAAACCATTTTAATTTATTTTGAGATATAACACAGATACATAAATGTACAATATAACAAATAATGCAGCATGCATATGTTAACCACTCAGATCAATAAATATTGCCAGAACTTACCACATATCCCTTGGAGACCATGACCTCTTTCATCATTTAGATACAACCAGTATCTTGAAATGTATGACAATTTAGTGCTTATCTTTCTTTTAATCATTACTTTTGGGATTAGGTTTCATCACATACGTGTTGAGGAACACAGACATTCAGAATTATAATATTAGCTGTTCTGTGTTAGTCAGCTTTTCATCATTAAGACCAAAATACCTGACAAGAAAAACTGAGAGGAAGAAGTTTGCTTTAAGCTCATATTTTGAGAGGTCTCAGTCCTCCAGCCACATCACCACCTGCCTACAGCTGCTACCTACTAGTCCATCAAAATTATTAATCTATCAAATTGATTAATCCACCAGTGAGGTTACAGCTCTCATAATCTAATAATTTAACCTTCTTTTGTTGCTTAATACATGAGCTTTTGGGGGATGTTAAAAACCCAAACCATAACAGGTATATATTAGCAATATAAATATGAAGTAAGCCCAAATATGTTAAATGCAATATTAGATTGTATAACCCTGATAATCATCTTTTAAATCCAACTTTGTTGAGCTTCAAACCACTAAAAAATATGATAGAACACAGCCATGTGTGCAGCATTCTATGTTTTTAAACATTTTACAAGCCCTTATATAAAATCATGAAGATGGGCATTTTATTATTCATTTTCCCAGAGCATCAGAATTCACATAAATTTTATTCATCATTCTAACCCAACAAGTACTCCATAAGCATTTAGTGAATAAATGAATTTTCTCATATGAAAATTCAACACTGAATCAAAATGGTAGAAAACATGGTAAAATTTTAAATGTCTCCCAATGACATGCTAAATTACTCTTGGGTGAGTTTGGTATTATTCTTCTGTAAAACTATGATATACTGTGATTTTCTAAAGAAAATATATTGAATTAACTCAGATATAAAATGCCCTCAAAAGCATAGTATAAGCTTTATTTTTATGTTTTTAATTATATTTGAAATATTCAGTTTTTGACAGAATAGCATAAAATAAGTATTAAGAAAAAACTACAAATTTTACATTTTATTTTTAATGAAAACATGCAAGTTACACCATTTCACATAATGAATATTGAAAAACAAGAGCTAGTTGATATTGCATATTGCTCCATTTCCCAAAATAAAGGGTACCTTTAAAGTTTTCTGAAAGAAACCTATGTGATTTTGTTATTAAATTCATTTCCACATACACTGTTGACATACTGAAAGACATAAGCATACTTTAGATACATATCAGAGTATAATCTTTAATTCTGTAATAGCTTCATTATTTGATGATTGTAAGCATTTTAAAATATTAAACAAATATTGTGCCTTATTTTTGTGCTAGATATGTGTCCACAATGAAGGTGCAAAGAACATCTTTTATATAGCCCAAACTACATAATTAAAACTAAAGTAGACTTTTTGACGTAGATACTCTGTATCCATGAAACCCAACACTATATGACTTAGTGTTGTTCTGAGATTGACCTAAAAAAATAAAATGTGAGAAAAATAAATTGTATGTGTAAGTTTACAGGATTTAATGTGTGTATGTGTGTGTGTGTGTGTGTGTGTAAGGGCTAAGTACTAAATGGGCTGAAGTAGGTATGAAGTAAAACAAATTGACTACCAGGAAAAAAGGCCACCTGGGCTAGGATTAACATGGAGACTTGTCTTTTTTTTTTTTTTTTTTAATTAGTTGCTCAAGATCCTTGTCTTGACTGAAGTTTTTGAATATATAGTGAGGTTTGCATTTTGAAATCAAAGTTGTACCCATGCTCTCTTTACCTGGTTGTAATACATACATTAACAAGATACAAAATAGTGCCTGTCATAGAGCCATGATCAAACAGTTCCAATCACAGAGGTTTGATAAAGCATGTGAACTCCTACAGTTTCCTCTGAAGTATATTTGAAATGCCAAAGATTGAGTGGATATCAAAGAAGTACCTATTCAACTTCTAGATTGATGAGTATTTTAGTAATCACAAATTATATAGAGGAATATAAAAGGCTCTGATAGCATCTTTCTAATCCTTCAATCATTCTTTTTTCAAAAAAATTTAAGACTTAAAAAAAATATTTCCTTGGGGCTAGGGCATAGCTCAGTGGTAGTGCTTGCTTAGCCTATGTGAGGCCCTGGGTTCAATCCCCAACACCACCAAAAAAAAAAAAAAAAATGAGGTAATTAAAAAATGTTTTCTTCATTAGCCTGTCATTTTCTCCTTGATCTTTTTTTAAATGCATTTGCGATTATTAGCTTGCTGCCACCTGCCCAGCATAAACTGTATTTAATTAGCTATTTGTACTCTGCTGTGGAAAGCAAACCAGGTAGCTACATATGTTTGATTTGGTCATCAAATCTCAAAAGGAAACTTTTATATTACAGCAAAAGGAAATAGTCCTTTATGAAATAAATCATATTTTATTTCAGTAAAGAATGCAAAATAATGTATTTCAGGATTTTAATTATGTATTAGAAAAGCAGTTTAAAATACTCTAGGAAAAAAAGTTTAATAGAAATCATCTAATTCATTTAAATTATCTAAACTTTACAACATATGATAGAATATTAATAGTGTCCCCAAATTATTAAATAAGTATAAAGTAACAAAATTGCACAATATTATGCTTGTTAAAATGATATAAATAATAATAGACTTAATTGATTTAAATGTTTTTGTCCAGACATCCCACTTGTCATACAATGCTAAATTTTCACAAAGGAGTTAATACATATAAAAGGCTAAAAGTAATGAATGGTAAGCAGTCAATGAATAATAGCTATGCTGCTTATCCTTATTTGTGGAAAAATTGTCCATAAAACTTTTCTTCCTTAAAATAATTTAACATATTTTTCCTATTTGCTATTTTCTTGATTTACCAAGATTAAAAATATATATAATTCAGCAAGAGGTTGTTAAAATATTTCAATAATAAATATTAAACAGCAATCTATGATAACAATAAAAACTGTCAGATTATCTATTTAAAAAAAGGAGAATTTCATAATACATGAATTATATTTTAATAAATGTGTTTTTAAAAAAGAAACATACTTAGTATGGACACCACAATAATTTTCTACCAATGTTTAGTTTATAAGACTTGGAGAGGCTAGGAAAATGAACTTCAGGAAATAAAGTAAATTCTGAAAATTTGTTAACTTTGAGTTTAATCAATATTTTAAAGTATAATACTCACAAATATTCACTATGAAATATTGACAGCTGAAATATGTCTCAAAGCTTAAAACTATATTGAAAATGTGCTAAAATATTTTACAATAATTATGAAAGTAATAGTGTTTTATTTTTTCATAAAATTTATCTTTTAAATATTAAAATTTAAAGTGTTGAATCATTCTATCAATTTAAAAATAAACAGTGCCAATTTTAATATATTACTGTTTCCATCAACAATGAGACTACCTTTAATTGTCTTTGATGAAAGAGTTATATCTTATATTTCTTTAGATCTTGTGCTGTTTCTCCTGTAAGCCACTGAATACAATAAAATATATAGTACTCTTTAAATACATAATATAAATATTTTGAATAAATATCATTATTATTTCCTAGTTAAAAAGTAAACCAATCACTTCTTTTTAAAAATTTATTCTTTTTAGTTATACATAACAGTAGAATGTACTTTGATATACATACATGGAGTATAATTTGCCACTCTTGCAAATGAGTCACTTCTAAAACTGGATAGTTTTGTAGATAAGTTTACTCTGTACACAAAATGTATTAAGACATTTAATTCCAATGGTCAAACATGAAGCAATTCTTCAAAAAATAAAGACATTCGCAAATATCTTAAATTATTTTATATGTTCTATTACTTTCGTTCTGAGTAACAACCACCCTGAAGAAACGACGGACTTGAGATTTCACAAATATCACAATGAATACTTTATTACACCACAAACTTTCTCCCTTCTCTCAGGAAATAAATTTTTAAAAATGGCAAAAGAAATCTAAGGCTGGTCGTGGTGGCTCATGCCTGTAATACTAGGGGCTCAGAAGGCTGAGGCAGGAAGAACACAAATT
Organism: Marmota marmota marmota; assembly: GCF_001458135.2. Classification (NCBI taxonomy): domain Eukaryota; kingdom Metazoa; phylum Chordata; class Mammalia; order Rodentia; family Sciuridae; genus Marmota; species Marmota marmota. Next base: position 48,406,346 of record NW_026000108.1, on the reverse strand, counting down.
TAAAGCCAGCCTCAGCAAAAGTGAGATGCTAAGCAACTTAGTGAGACCCTGTCTCTAAATAAATACAAAATAGAGCTGGGCATGTGGCTCAGTGGTCAAATGCCCCTAAATTGAATCCGAAGTACAGAAAAAAGAAAAGAAAAGAAAAAACAGAAATTTGAGGATTATTCTCTGTGAAATTGAAAGATACAACATGAAATTAAAGAACTGAAATATGATGTTTCAATGGTTCATCAGGAATGATAATGTGATCATCTCGTTCAGATGCGAAGCTAGAAGCTACATAGATAGCAGAGTAATAGTTTCCATTATTTTAGTAATAATGAGCTAATATATTAAGAGAGAATAGCAATTAGGTAGGGAGCTTAAGGAAACAATTACAAAAAAAGCATAACTTAAATTGATGCCCTGAGCATATAACCAAGAAGAAAAAAATATATAGTGTAATTATTAATCAAAGAAAATTAAATTTGTGAGAAAACATGGAAACTGATGAAAGCAGGAAGGACAGGTATCCAATAAAATATTATTGGAATTATTTTTATTTTCCTTCTCCTAGAACTAATGTTTATAGGGAAAAACATTTGAAATTCAATAATATTGAAATTTTAAAACAGTATTGCATGTAGATTAAATGTAATATTTTAAATAATGATATTTATAAACAAAAGTGAAAATATATTACTAGTTAATAGCAATTTTTAAGATCAATTTTTATTTTTCTATAAAATTATTATTTTAATTACTTTTAGCAAATGACTAGAAAAAAATTAAATAAGTTCTGAATACCTGTTGTTCCATATGGTCCTTATAGTTGAATATATTGTATTGAATACTCAATTTTTTTCTTCTGAAGGTGGATCTCATGAGTATTTATACTTCAATAAAATCAAATAAAATTTTGTATGCTACTTTGAGTTTCACTGTCAATTGAATAATCTGGGTATGTTGTAGTCTGCAGCGCCTCTCTTTGTTTTTCTTTGTTTGTTTGTTTTGATTTTTTAGAAAATATAAATTTTGAGGTAGCAGTACTCTCATACTATTGAAAAAATGATACAGCATGTAACATAAATTGATTTTAAAAGGATGTTGAGATACAGTTGTTATAGAAACAGAAATATTAATGTGTAAAATTGGATGTTTTTGGAATATGCATGTATCTGTGAATTCACCACCAAAATTATAATTAAAAATATTACAACCATTCCTAGAACTTTCCACATGTCCCTTGGTTATTCTGTCCTGATTCCACTCCTATCACTAGGGAGCCAATGATGCACTTTGTCTTACTGTAGACAAGTTTGTATTCTCAAGAATTTTATAGATATGAATCTTATAATATATATGTGCATGTGTGTGTGTTTTGTTTGTTTTGACCTTTTCACTTGATATAATTGTTTTGAGATTCATCTATGGTTATCCCTTCATCTGCTTAAGGATGTTTGGCCTCACTCAGGTGTGGTTATTATAAATAAAATCTCAGTAAACATGAGTAAAAATGTTTTTGTGTGTTTATTTTGCTTTCAATTCTGTTAGATAATATGTACTGGTGGAATGAAGTAATTATATGTAAATGTAAGTTTACATATTTTAGAAACTTTCAACTACTTTTAAAATTGGTAGTAGAATTTTACATACGATTTCATTAATGATAGTTATTTGTATAGTTGCATGATATTTCTAATTAGTCCATATCTCTATCATCAGTTGTACGGTCAGTCTTAAAGTTTAGACAACTTTCTATTAGGTGTTTAGTTTATGTCATTTTTGTTTAACTCATTCTTTCTAATAATTGGTTTTAGAACATCTTTTAATTCTACTATTTGCCATTCATATATAATGTATTGCAGGGGATATTTAAGTGTCTATTAAATTTTTTATCCAGTTTTATTGTGATCTTTGGAATGTATATTGTGTTTAATGTCCTATAAACATTCTGCATATTCAAAGTATATATCTCTGCAATTTTATTTTCTTCATTATCCCTGTTCCCACAAAGATAATCACTCTTTTGCATTTGATTTTTATCTTTTCTAGGCTCCTGTATAATAACTATTTTGTGTAAATTTTAGAATGATGCATATTTTCGTCTTACATGTTTCACTTAATTATATATTGATACAAGTTAAATTTTGTAGAAAATTTGCTGGAACACAAAAATGTACACTCATTTTTGGAGTGCACACACATGCCCTGTTTTTGCTGTATTTGTGTATGTGTGTGTGTGTGTGTGTGTTTTGCTGGGGATTAACCCATGTTTTCCCACATGCTAGGCAATTGCTTTACCTCTGAGCTCTACTCAGTTGCAGCTCATTTTCCTAATTCTATGATAGTTCTCTCCTATTTTTTTGTGTGTTTTGTATGCAACATTTTTCTGTTCTTATCCTATTATAAGTAACAACTGTATGCTTTCCTCCATTTACATATTTATTTATTCATGTATCATTACAAGGACTTAAATATTTATTAAGAGAATACATATTTATTTCTTCTTATGTTTCCATTTGCTGATTTCCCAGAGAAACTTCTAGATGATTGTTTTTTTTTTTCTGATAAATTCTTTCATTTGTAGAACATTTCTTTGTTTTTTTTTTAAATACACACATATGTATACCAAGAGAAGTATATTTATATACTGTATAGAAACACACACACACACATCCATTTGTATTATTCGTTTTTCACTATGAGAAAATACTGATAAAATTTAAAGGAGGAAAGATTTATTTTGGGTTATGATGTCAGAGGTTTCAGTCCATTCCTCAGCTGGTTCCATCATTTCTGAACCTGTGGTAAGGCTCTACATCATGAGGGAAGGGCACTGCAAAGCAAATCTGTTCAACTTTTGACAGCAAGAAGTGGAAAAAGAGTGAGAAATAGGAGTTATAGAACAAAAGACTCAATTCCTTCAACTATGTTCCAACTCATACAGTATCCACTGCTTCTCAAAGGTACATTCAGTTATGAATCTAACAATGGATTAATCCACTAATGATTACCAGGATTTAAACACTTTCCTAAGTCCTGCCTGTGAATATTATTCTATTAAAGACCAATCCTTCAACACATGAGCCCTTAGAGGACATTCCAGTTCCAAATCATAACACATTTTTTATACATTTTCTTCAGTATATCTTGCCCTTGTAGTTCTATTACACTACTATACATGATTGACACTCTTCCCCCCTCCCTCTCTCTCTCTCTCTCATCTATCTAAGGGAGATAAGGATGAAGTGCAGGGGAGTTAGAAAAGTCAACCTATTTTGCTACTTTGTGTGTATGTACGGATAAGTGACAACAAATCCCATCATTATATGTAAGTATAACATATCAATGGGAAACTATAACATATCAGTGGGAAAAAGATCTGTAACCTAGCATCAAGTATTCATAATAATGTCTGTGATATATATATATATATATATATATATATATATATATATATATATATATATATATAGTGCATGTTTTATATATGGGGTGTGTTAGTTACATATAGTGCAATCTTAATTTAATACTTCAGGGTATAAAACTTCTATTTTCAAATTGTTTATTGTGTAGCTCCCTTTACTCATAGTCAGATCACTATCTGGTATTTTTCTCAAAATTCTACTCATTTGTTCTTTTCTAGATACATTGAAAGTGTTTTTTAAAACACTAACACACACTGTTGTGAATATATGATGCTACTTTACAAGTCTTTTTTCCACGTTTTTTATTGTGCATTATAGTTGTATATAATGATGGCATTTGTTGTCAGTTATCCATACAGACACACAATGTAGCAATATCATTTGGCTTTTATGGCTCCCCAGCACTTCATCCCTCCATTCCCGCCTCCCACCTTTGGTTTCTTTCCTCTGTTTTACTAACCTCCTTTTGATTTGCATGAGACCTCTCTTCCTTTCTTTTCCTTTCCTCTCTAGTTTCTACAACCAGAAAACAAAGGACACTTGACCCTCTGAGTTTGGCTTATTTTTAACATAATGTTCTCAAGTTCCATCTATTTTCTTGCAAATGAAATATTTTTTTTCTTTATTGCTGAATACAATCCCATTGTGTATATATACCACATTTTCTCTTCCATTCATCTGCTGCTTCTTTAGTTTGTCTACTGTGCATTGTGTTGTTATGTTTATTTGCCTTTTTAAATGAAAGTTTACAGTGAATTGCAAGAATCTTAAGTGTACAATTTGGTGAGAGAATTTACTCTTGCCATTTTCAAGTACATTGCTATGCCTGTGACTATCTCTATAGTATTTTCCTGATTTTTAATTTTTATTTTTTTTTAATTTTCGACATTCTGTACAGTATGTCATTATATATGCACTCTTTTGTGTTCAATTTTCTTAACAATTTAGTTTAATACCTGATATATACATGTTGAATCTAACAGTTATTTATTTTTGTTGATAGCTAATTAGTATTTTTATTGTATGATTAGGTTGCTTCCTGTTTTCCTTTCTTATGATTTATGGTGCAGTAAATAATCTTGCACATTTGCATAAATATCTAGTAGTTTATCTGCTGCTTCCTAGGATGAGTATATATTTATCTTTCTAAGAAATTGACAAACTACAATTGGATCTGCTATTAGAAATATATAAATATTCCAACTGATTCATAACTTCAATATTTAATTATTGACAGTTTTTAAAATTTTCATTATTCTATCAGCTATATCTTGGTAGCTTATCATATTTTTAATTTGTATTCTCTTACTTACTAGTGCTAAACTATTTTTAATGGTCTTTCTGGTCATTTATATATATTCTTTTAGAAAATATTTTTTTTTCTTTTAGCCTACCTTAAAGACCCTTTGCTTTTTAGTGGGTGTAGGAGTCCTTTATATTTTTCAAATAGATCTTTTGTCAGATGTGTAAATTTGGCAAAAGAATTCTCTGTTTGAGTTATCTTTTTTGTTGTTATTGTTCTTAACTGTTAAAAAAGAAGTCTTTAATAATGAAGAATTATGGCATTATTTGTTTGTATTACTTGTTTTATACATCCTGTGAAACAATTCTCAATTCCTAAGTTACAAAAATATTCTAGATTTCCTCAGCAACATATTTTATTTCTTCATTCTTGTATTTGATTTCTTACACACATTTATGTGTCAAGTGAGAGACAAGATTGATGTTCAATATCTCTGCATGTTTTCTCAGTTGGCCCCAATCTTTATCTGAGTAGTCTTTCCTTTTTCACATTGAATTCCTTCTTATGCTTTCTGAAAATTAGTGTATCAATTCATTATATCACTGTGGGTTTAGTCCTGAACTATGATATTATATTCATGTATTTTTCCATCATTGTGAAAGTCCACAAGGTACCAAAATCTATATTTTTATACTAATAATTGATGTATTGTAATTCCTTAAAATGTGTACTTTTAACACATTTAAAACATTGTTTTGCTTATTCCAGATTTGATGAATTTTTATATATAAAAGAGAACTTTGAAATATTTTGTCTTTAAGTAAGAAACAACAATTACTTACCATATATTATGTTGTTTTTACATTGCTTAGTACATTTATCTTAATTCAAAAATGACTTATTTATTTACTTGTGACAAAGAATAATAGAAAAATTACCTCCAACATTCCCTTTCTCTATTTTTCCCATGGCATCAAGTGTCGTAGGACATTAATCCCAATCGAGCATTCATCTGACATTTATAAAAACACTCTTCTTGTATTTCAAAATACTTTAATATTTTACACAGTCATTATAGTTGGAGGGAAATGATTTAGAATAGAATTTACTTTGATCTCTTGCATTTTCATTTGGAGTGGTAATTAATATTTCTTTTTCTTTTAAATATCTTAAAGAGATCACTCAAATGTGTTTGTTTGAGCAAATGTGTTTCATAGAGTGGTCTCATTTTTATCAACATTTCATTTTTCAAAATGTATTTATACTATGTTTTACACTTAAAATTAATAATATTTTAGTATAAGAACTTTACATGAAGTAAATACCATTCAATGTTGTTGGTTTATTTAAGATGTGTCTTTATGAGCTTAAATTTTTATTTTCTAGTAGCTGAATCATTTGCCTGTATTAGTCACATTTTATTACTATTATTACAAAATACCTGACACAGGCTCCTTAAGGGGGGGAAGAACTTTATTGATCTTACAGTTTTAAAGATTCTAAGACTAAGATCAGGTTATCCCTCTGGTTTGGCCTTTGATGAGGGTGGCAGATAAGATACATCATGGTGGGAACACATTGAAAGGCAAGAAAGTGATTATATCTCAGTCTAGGAGCAGAGAGAGACTAGATTCTCACAATCCTTTCCAGGGAAGCCACAGTAACCTAATGACCCTCTGCCAGGCCCTTACCCTTAGAGGTCCACAATACTCACCAAGTAGTGACTGTGCACAATGGACTGTGGGGAATACTCAAACAACAGGACCACCCATTGTTACAAGAGAAGTGAGAAAGGAATCAGTCTTTTTTTAATATATATTTTCAGTTGTAGATGGATACAATATCTTCATTTTATTTATTTATTTGATTATGTGGTGCTGCAGATAAAACCCAGTGCCTCACATATTCAAGGCAAGTGCTCAACCACTGAGCTACATCCCCAGCCCAAGAATCAGCCTTTCTGCAGAGAAAAATGATACCAAAAAATAAACACAGCTTTTTAAATATAAAATTTGCATATAAATACTAATAATCTTTATGGGGTTTCCATTAAATGATACAAAATTTGTATATTTACACTGCCATGTTTAATCATGATGCAAATTATAGATAGAATGATCATTACTTAAAATACTTATAAATTTTCTGGTGCTATATAATCAAGAATTTGTTATATTAAGATAAATTGACATTCCATGCTAAAACAGTGTGTTATTTGTCTTTAGTGTAAGGAAGAAATCTATGCAAACCAACTTTGAAGCAGTCAAACTTCAGACTTTTAGTAGAATCACTATAGAGATTTAGTAATAATAAATGGCAACACCGAAAACATGAATTACTTGAAACTTACAAAACCTAGATTAGAATTTCTGTCTGATCTTTTAAGCCCCAATATTTACATTTAGGAAAAAAAAATGGCTAATGCTATTTTTTTTCATGGGAATATGAAAACTACATTTTATCACTTTAGTACCTTAAGTAGACTAGTTGTGCATTAGGATTCCCCCTTTCTCTTCCCTTAAGAAGGAAATTTAATAAATAATATACTGTGTACTAAGAAAAAACAAAGATTCACTCTTTCACTTGATGTAAACTTGTATCTGCTAAAGGAGACAGTAAGTGGACTTGTAATAATGAAGAAGTTTAGGATTAAAATGATTTAATTTTATATGTGGATCCATTAAGTAATGCAGAAGTTGGTAGTTCTTTAAGCTATATGCCCTGAAACTTTATATTTGCTTTAGAATAACATAGATTTTTAGTTTAGTGGTCATGGTCAAGAAAAGGAAATATAAAAAAATCTTAGCCATTCAATAAAAATAAATGTAATCTAATTAAAATAGATACTTACAAATCACCAAAAGGAAATCTGAATAGACTTTTTAACCAGGAAGAGTGGGAAAAGATTCACAAGATTTTTTTTTTTTACTTTAAAATAATATCACTTATTTTGTAATGTATAAGTGAAAAATGAGCTATCATAACACTTTTCTCCATTGATTCTGCCATGGTCAACTTAAGTTATTGAAGATTGTAACTGAAGAGTATAATGAGAGTACAGCTACTTTGAACACCCATGTTCATCAATACTTTAAATTAGCACTACTGTTCTCTCTTCTATTTTCCAAAACTAATTCAAATATATGTCACTAGGTTAACAGACATTGGAAAAGCAAGTTGGGGCACAGAAAAAATAAAGAAAGGAAACAGACTACCAGTAAAACAATCTAGTTTAGTAGGTGGGAAAGTTATTACACAAAGACATACAGAAATATAGATTGAACTGAATTCCAAAATCATGAGCTTATTGAATAATAAATATAGCAGTAAAATTATATCATTTATTTTAAAATAATATGGAATCTGTAATTACTTCCATAGAAGATTAGCATTAATTGATGTTCAAAATATACAGATGTAATTTAATTGTAGAAACAATTATCTCAAACAGTATGTGACATTTTCCATTTACATATATAGATGCATTTTCAGATAGTAAGTTTAACAAATAATATAGGGCTGGGGATATTCTCAATGGTAGAGTTCTTGCTTCGATATGTGAGACTGTGGGCTCAATCCCCAGCACCACATAAAATAAATAAGTTAAAAAGTTAAAAAGAGAGAGAAGGAAATTAAATAAGCAATATACAGTGTACTAAAAAAGCACAAAATTTAGTATAAATTAAAAGATATCAAGATTTCTGAAATGGCCAACTTGCAATACTGTGAATAAAATGGATAATGCTTACAATAATTAACTGTAATTCAATTTAGGGTTCAGTATCACATAGATGTGACAATCACCTTTTGGGATATTTATTACCTTTCTACAGCATATTTAAGAGAAAAAATGGAACATCTATGAATTTATGTAATTTAATTCTAATTTAACTCAGTACTGTGAGTGGCTGACCCAACACCAAACAGACATACAATTATTCCCTTACTAATGGAGTCCATGTCCTAATACAGAAAGCTAAAATGGTGAATCTCATTAATACTCCTTTGCACCTCAGAAATGGGAGTATAGCCAAATTCTAGAGACCTAAAGGAAAGTCCACTGGGTAGATTTTTAAGCAAATACGTGATGAGGATCTCTTCTTCCTGCCTTGTATGAAATTTGCTAAAGATGTAAAACCTATGAGAAAATCTTTATTGATCAGAGATGGTGATTATTGGGAAATAATTCCATACACCAAGAAAGCTACACAGATTTTGACTGCTTATTTTCACACCTGGGAAATATTTATGGAACTACCTACTCTCCAGATCCCTTGAAACATAAAATAATAAATTCACTCTTAATTTAAGCCCCTTTAAATTGGGTATTTTACTACTTTTAATACAAACAAACATGAATGATAATTGCTGAGAGCCATAGCCAAGTAGGAATGATGCATGGCATTTTTGGTTGAAAGGTGACACCACCAAGCCATTGAGATGATATGATTATGTTAAGATCTGCATTCAATTGGATATTAGACCCCTGCTGTCCGCCTGGGACTGCTACTTTGGAGCTCTAGCGGGACTCCTGGAGAGTTCCCATTGGTTGGGGAAGTGCAGTAGTAGGGAATTCCGGAGGAGGGATTTCCTGTTGGGGTAGTGTGTCCTGGGAGAGCGCCACGTGTGTGGTTGGGCATATTTCCTGGGAGTGTGTGTGGCATTGGCAGGAGTTTCAGAAATAAAGTTTGTTCCTGCTTGAGTGGCTCATGATTTTGTGCCCAACCAGACTGCGGCATTTGGTGGCCCATATGGGAGACGCCTGAAGCTCAGAGGTAAGTAAAATTGCTCGCCCCTGAGGGAAGGCGAGAGAATGGGTGACCATTTCAAAAAACAATGTGTTCTTGTTTTGATTTATTTTGTTTTTGTTTCAAGCTGCCTATCCCTAGAACTTTCTCAGGCAAACTGGGAGAAATGGTTGGCTCAAGGTTTGAAGTTGTTCAGCCCTGAGGAAGAGAAAATTGATACAATGATTTTTTTGTTCCATTTTTGTTTCATTCTGTTTTGGTTTTGTTTTATGATATCTTATTGGGTTGTGTTATCTTTATAGTAGATTAGAAATTAGTAAAAAACAAACCGAAAGAATGTTAACTAAATTGTTAGAGGTTCAGGCTATGGTAGAAAACATGTTAGATCAAGCAAAACAGAAGGTCTCTCGAGCTAGTCAGATAGAGGAAGAAAATTTAAAGGAAGAAAGCTTAGAGGACAAACAGCTATCTGGGGGGAGCTACAACAGGAGGCTGCTACTAACTACATTCTATCACCAGAGGGCGTAATTCAACCAACAGCTCCATCTATAGAGACAACTGAGTGGCCCTTAACCCCCGGAGTTGATAGATGGAATCCTGATGCAGGACCTCAAAGATTAGCATGCCCTGTACTTGAGCAGGCAGGAGGGCAACGAATTCACCGTGCTTTAGATTTCAAAACAGTGAAGCAATTAAAGGAGGCTGTAACAACCTATGGTCCATAAGCACCCTTCACTGTAAGCATGGTCGAATCCATTACCAACTTGGACATGACACCAGCAGATTGGGCTAGCATGTGTAAATCTGTGCTAAATGGAGGACAGTATTTGTTATGGAAGGTTGCCAATGAGGAATTTTGCACGGAGACAGCTAGGCGAAATGCATCAGCCGGTTACCCTCAAAGAAATCTAGATATGTTGTGGGGGAAAGGACCTTATGAGGGTCAACAGCAACAAATTGAATATGATTCTGCTATATATGCACAAATTGCTGCAGATGCAGTTAGGGCATGGAAGACTTTACAAGGACATGGAGATTTACAAGGTCAATTATGTAAGGTAATACAGAGAGCTAATGAACCTTACGCTGAATTTGTAGATAGGCTTATTCAAACAGCTGCCAGAATTTTTGGGGATACAGAACAAGCAATGCCATTAATAAAACAACTGGCTTATGACCAAGCAAATCGTTACTGCAGAGAGGTCATTAGACCATAGAGACATGAAGATTTAAACACATATATTAAATTATGTAGAGACATTAATGAACAAGGGCAAGTCTTGGCAGCTGCAGTACAATAGGCTTTAGATGCCAGGCCAAAAACATGCTACAATTGTGGACCAACAGGACATTTTAGAAGGAGTTGCCCCATAGGAGGAGGGTTTAACAAAGCTAGGTATCAAAGGAATAGAATACAGGGTATTTGCCCACGATGCCATAGAGGGAGACATTGGGCTAATGAATGCCATTCTCAAACCACCATAGAGGGTACTCTGTTATCAAAAAATAGACAAGGACAGGAGGTCAGCATAGAGGTCAGCTCATCTGATGACGGGTAAGGACCATATGTTGTATTGGACAACCTAACAGGCAGGGTCCCTAAGCCACATTGCTTGTTGCTTAATTAAACAGAAGCGGGGAGATGCTGAGAGCCATAGCCAAGTAGGAATGATGCATGGCATTTTTGGTTGATGCCAGCAAGCCATTGAGATGATATGATTATGTTAAGATCTGCATTCAATTGGATATTAGACCCCTGCTGTCCAAATGGGCCTGCTACTTTGGAGCTCTAGCGGGACTCCCGGAGAGTTCCCATTGGTTGGGGAAGTGCAGTAGGAGCAATTCCGGAGGAGGGATTTCCTGTTGGTGTAGTGTGGCCTGGGAGAACGCCGCGTGTGTGGTTCGGCATGTTTCCCGGGAGCGGGGGAGTTTCAGAAATAAAGTTTGCTCCTGCTTGAGTGGCTTGTGATTTTGTGCCCAGCCAGACTGCGGCAGATAATAGTCTTTAGAAATGGCTCATGAAGTTATTAAAACCTTGTAATATTAATTGCTAGAATTTCATAGCAAAAGATGAAAGATTTAAGATCACATGTATTATCTTCTCTAATAATTATTACTATACAAATAAAAGATATGGAGTATGAACAGTGAATGTTTATGAATTATTATTTACAAGCAACACTTTGTTTTTCCTGAATCATGACTCACAACATTAAAATAATAAAATTCAAGCAAGTAGAGAATATATGATTAGGAACAAATATATAAACACATACATATATACATGAATGGAAGTAAATTGGCATACACATGTATATATACACATTTATATGTATATAGACATGAAGGAAAATCAATTGGCAAATCTGATTAAGAGAGTTTACTAATAGAATTTCAGATAATAAAACTATTAAGACAGATCTATCATGACAAGATATATGAACATATCCACAAATTTGGAGAAAAGATATAATTTAAAAATGGGAGGAATAAATGTACTTTCTATTTATATACATAAAAATGAATAAATAGGAAATATTACATAAAAATGAATAAATAGGAGATACATAAAGAATTCTTGAAATGTTGACAAAAAAAATGTCATGCGATCTCCTCATTATCATCTGGTACTTTGGCACTTAATATAGCATTGAGAGCCATAAGAAATGATTATAATAAAGACTGGGAACTTTAATACCTCATATATTCCCAGTGATATGGTGACACTGGGATAATTCTCATCAAGAAAAAGCAATTGTTTAGGATGTGACTATGTTGGGAACTCTTCAGAAAGTATTCATGTTTTCACATTAGCCAAGATTAACATAATAATGAGGACAGGAAAGTTTCTGAGAGTTTGAAAAGCAAATTTAAAGAATTTCAGATAAAATAATGTATTCAGGGGAAGATATAAATATATTAATAAAATAGAAGACACTAAAATAAAATAATGAAACAATGAAACAATGATATAGTTAGAATCTGTCAGGGTTTAGAGGATGCAATACGCTTAGACTAGACACAGAGAAGGAAGGAAGAGATGATTTTCATTTGAGATTTTCATTTGACCCCAAAAGACAATTCAAAGATTTATTGACTCATAGAATATCAGTACATTTAGTTTTTATTTTTAATGCCATGTTCAGAAAAAAGAAGGGAGATTGAGTTCACTGTTAAAAATAGCATGTCAAAAATTGAAAGCCAAAAATGTCATTATTAATTGATTCTATCTTTAGAGAAAAGGGATACAATGATGAAAATGGAAGGTTTATAACAATAACAGAAGAAATTAAGCTTTCTTTCAAAAATTGTTTTGGAAAAATACTTAACTTGACATAAAATAAATCCCTTTCTTATTTTAGAAATATTTCAGAATTGTTGTCTTGGTAAAAAAAGCACAGTGGTTGGACATGTGATCCTATGCTTGTTTAACCTTTCCCACTTACTAATGTTGGTACTTGAAAAAGTTACTTATGTGTTTTAAACATTAATGTCTTTGCATGCAAGTGAATGCAAAGCACTTAGCCTAGTGTGTGACAAATGGCAAGCAGTTCTTGCTCTCAGCAAACATTATTCATTTAGAAATCAAAATTGAGTAGTGTTAAAACAATGATATGAAAATCAAAATGTGACAGACACAGGCTTTACCTCAGAAGTTTATAGTGCAAATAAAATGACTAATAATAAATTATACCAGTGCACCCCATGTTTTGAAACACGAAACACTGAATGAGCAATGGCAGGTTGTCTGGTAATAATGGGTCAGGAAACTTTCTTTAGAAATTTATGTCCAAGTTGGTGACAAGATGCAGATAAAAATCATCTAGAAGAAACAGTGGTCAAAGAGAGTGTGATAATTCAGGCAAAAGGTATTTGTTATACATTTGCCTGAAGGTACAAAAATTAAGGAAAAAAAATAATGAAACTCTGGATGTCAGGTTGGGATTGGCAAATGTGAACTTTAGAGTCACCAATAAATTGGTTCATTCTAAGTCATATAAAAAAAGGTTTTCACATTTCTTTAAAGTCAGTGGAAACATATAGAAGGGTTTCAAGCAAAGAACATGGAGAAGTAAGAATTTCCATGGAGATGTGCCTGCAATCATGGGGGAGAAGGTGAGGGAAATGGTAGTATCTGGATTAGAGTCCTGTCATTCAAAATGAGGACAAATGGATGGATTAATTTCAAATACATTTAGAAAACAAATACAGGATTCTTATTTAAATATGATCGATGGTAAAAAATAATGGAGGAAAGCAAGCAAGAAATCTATCTTGAAGACACATTGCTAAGAAACAAAGTGTAAAAAATCAGAAAAAATATTTAATATCTCTGACCATCAGTGATCTTATCAGTAATAGAGGTGATGGTACAAAATGATAAATATTTTCCTCTTTTTTCAAATTTCTCTGATTATTTAATTCTATATATATATATATATATATATATATATATATCATTCAGTATGTTCTCACACTGATAAATACTACTGTGAAGCAGATCCATACAACATAATCCTTATCCTTTAGCAATTGTCATATAAATAACTAAATGTAAGAGAATAAATTGCTGAAGTTTAACTTTGAAACACAAGAGGAGAAATGTAATCCAGTGTGAAAAATATCATACAGTTTCTGAGAAAGAGCAGCAGCAGTTAAGATATACCGCAAACGAAAAACACAAGTTGAAAGGTGAAATTTCCTCCTTAAATATATGCCCTTAAAAATTGGAGTTTTGAAACTGAGTAAGTACAGATATCAAAGAATTCTTTGGGCTGGGGTTGTGCTTCAGTTGTAGAGTGCTTGCCTAGCATGTGTGAGGCACTGGGTTTGATCCTCAGCACCACATAAATAAAATTAAAAAAGTAAAGGTATTATGTCCATCTGCAACTAAAAAAAAAAAAAAAAGAGGAAGATTCTTTCCTGTAAAACAGTAGCTCAAACTTGGAGCAAAGTACACTCAAGTACCTCATCCAGCACTTCCATGGAGTAGCTAAGATATAGAGATGCCTTCTTACACCACAAATAGTTCTCTGATTCAAACACTAAAAGTGTTAAAAGTTAGAATCACTTTTCTGAAGTTACTTTAATCACACTGAAGAAGTAAAATTTCAAATTTGGTTAAGCAGCTAGTCTCAGGTTTTTTTTTGTGTTGTTGTTGTTGTTGTTTGTTTGTTTGTTTTTTCCTGTGCTTCTGCTTCGTCAAATTCTTCCTGCATAGTGTTCAAATATTTTCCCCCTCCACTGTCTTAATTGCTTTATATTCTTTTTCAAAGTCTTCAGTGACTGTAGTAGACTTAAGGAATTAATTCTAATTATTAGCTGAATAGTCCAAGCCTTTCAAACCTGATCCAGGCAACTTCTTTTTCTATACCAATGTTTATATCATTTGTGTTGATAAATTGGTAGTTAGCAATAAATAAAACAGTGGATTTATTTGTTTGATTAGCCATTTTTTTTGCTCCCAATACCACAGATAAAACAACATTTCAGTTTAACAGGTTTTATATTTACTTTATTAAATCTAACAATTTATGTTTTATAAGTATATACTTATGAGTATTTGTATCCTCCAATATACTGCTATTGTTGACAGGTACGTTACATCTAAGTTAAGAATTAAAAACTGTGATTTAACTGACTTTATGAAAAAATGGCTTCTTTACATAGTGTATTTTCTTATATTTATTAATTCCAGTTATTTTCACTTTAATTTGTTATATTTTTATTAACAATTCACCAGCTGTGTTTAGTAGCAATATTTTTTATTAATTGTTCTACAGGGAAGTAATTTACTTCTGAAAGAACAGATGTTGTTCCATTAATGAAAATCTCTCTGTCCCTTCAGAGAGAATGAATGATGTTTATAAGCTTTAAGAAATGGATGAAGTGAATGCATATATGTTACTAAATCATTGTTTTAAAAAGCTTCAGACTATATTTTAATATTTTAAGTGATAACTCAAACATAAACTTTAATGGTATGTGTTAAAATCACACATTTAATATAAAAATGGGCAATTTAAGTTCAAATAATATATTTACATTGCCTTTATCATTATCAAATATTTTATACTCTCACCTGCATATAACTAACTGCTACGTATTTTTTAATAACAAGAATATTATTATTTCTAAGTTTTATTCACCTAATTATGCAATAAATAAGCTTAATTGTACTCCTTATTTAGTAAACACATTTTTATTTTACTGAGAAAACAGAAATAATTTAATGTATCTCTCCCCAATCTATAAGCATCTCTGAAATTATTGCCTTCTAATTTGTCTTCACTGCTGTTATAATGAAATACTACCTGACTTTATTTTCATTTGTTCATTCATTTATCAAATATTTATAGATGTCTTATTTGCTAATACTATAAATATGAAATGAACCTACAGACAAAAATCTACGACTTCGTGAAGCATATATTCTTAGGCTTAGACAGAAAAATAAACAAACTAAATGAGTAAATGTAATAATTTAGTGGATCAGAATAGGACAGGTTATGTTAATGCCCACAACCATCCTCCAAATGACAGTGGCTTAATGCACAGTAAGTTTCTTAAACTTCTAGTCATAGCTCTACACTCACCCTGGCTCTTCAGAGAAAAACGCTTGTGCTAACCATTTGGGTAATCCATTATGGAGTCATGTTAATATCTGCTTCAGTAATCACCAAGTCAAGGAGAAGATAATATTGAGAATTCTGTTTGGCTATTAAAGCTACCACCCAAAAGTGACATACATAAACTCAGCTTAGACATCATTGACCTATGCAAGCATGTCTATAGGGACCAGAAAGTAAAATCTTAGATTTTCTGTGAGAATAAAATCAAATTTTATTATTTATGATAAATACTATAACTTACTAGTCTAGTAATAAAATATTTAATTCAGTCTCTTTTCTGATACAAAATGGAAAAAACTTCTCCAAGATAAAAACTTAAATCCCCTCAATTTAATGCACTGAGCCTTGAATTTGTAGATCATGGTCTATTGATCAATCATGTTTGTGTGCTTCTCTATATTTATCTTGAACTAGTGATATTGCACAATTATATCCATCCTCATAGTGGTTTTCTTGATTCAAAGTTCTATGGAATTAAAATATGAGTTATCAGTAATGAACAGCCAATATCCACAAATGAGCTAAGACAAGATAATTGCAATAACAACATCATCAACAAAGGTAAGGGATTTGGGGCTATAACTCAGTGGTAGAGCACCTACATAGCACACATGCTATGTATGAAACCCTAGGTTCAATCCTTAGCACTGAAAAAAAAGAAAGAAAGAAGAAATAGAAAATATATAAAAATTGAGCAATCTAATTGAAAATTCTTACCAATTATTTAGGCCCTCTATGCTGGGAGTGGGAATATTCTTTGGCACTGATTGTGCACATGCATGGAGGTGCCTCCTTGTACGTTGCATGA
Source organism: Marmota marmota marmota (assembly GCF_001458135.2). NCBI lineage: Eukaryota > Metazoa > Chordata > Mammalia > Rodentia > Sciuridae > Marmota > Marmota marmota. Next base: position 48,389,502 of record NW_026000108.1, on the reverse strand, counting down.
TATCACTTGAGGTTCTGATCTGACTTGCTGTCATTTTCTGTTTGGTCTCATTTGAAATAGATGTTTAGAAATATCTCTAACATAAAGTATATATATGTTAATGATCATAAGGTTGACACTAAAATCCTGGATATCTGTATATCATTTTACTTCTCAAAGGGTCACAGAGGATTTAATTTAGGCAGGTAGTTAATATACCAATAGAATTCCCTTAACTTTTTGACAGATTTTTATGAGCATGTTACTGTTCACTATAATTACATGTATTTAAATTTTTGTCAATAGCCTGCCCTCTAGTCTTATCTAATTATTGATACTTTGAGATTATTATTTAGGAAGGTAGTGTAGGTAAGGGCAGTATAATATTGTGATTTGAGGAGCAGATTCTATTTTATTTTAACTAAGATGGTATTCAGAAAAATTTTATATTTGAGACAACATGTGAAGAACCAATTAAATTAGAATAAAATTGCAAGTTCAAGGCCTTGACATAGGCAGTATCATAGAATGAGCAAAAGGCCAGTGCAGCTGAGTGGAATGAGTGAACAGGAGAAACGAGCAAGATCTGTGTCGAATGAAAATAGGCATAGATAATGCAGGGTTTTGTTGGTGGTTATAAAATCTTTGACTTTTGTTCTGAATAAAATAAAAGAACAATGTGCACTTACACAGAGAATACATGAATATGACATATTAGATTTTTAATTTTCTTCCCAGTGTACTGAGGTTTAATTGACAAAGAAATTGTATACATTTAAGTTGTATCACATAATATTTATGCACACACACAAATAAGCTAATTTACATGCCCATGACTCACAGTTATTTATTTTTGTTATCAACATTTAACGTCTACCCTTTTAGCAAAATTTTAAGTATAAAATCCAGTATCATTAACTGTGGTCACCATGGTGTGTGTGTGTGTGTGTGTGTGTGTGTGTTCTCCAGAATTTATTTATTTTTTATTTATCCTGAATAATTGAATCTTTATATTAAAATATGTCTTGTTGAAAGTGAACTTCAGTAAGGACAAGATACAAAGTAAGGACAAGATGCAAAGCTAGATACAGAATTTTTAAAGCAATTCCAATATTCTACATGACAGATGGTGCTGTTTATGAGACATGTTCAGAGTCTGAACATATTTTGAAGGTAAACTTAAGAAGATTGGAATGGCTTTAGAAATTCAAAACTAAGTAGGTTGAAGTTGACTCCAAACTTTTGCTGCTATTCTTGATGCTGTCATTTTACATTTGCTTTTGTGATTCCAAAGAAACAAAAGGATGAACTTCCAATTAACTAAAATTTAAAAGGCAACAGCTAGAGATGGTTTTAAAGGAAACATAAGAATTTAATTTATGAATATGTTATGTTTGATTTGCCTATTAAAATATCAGGTAGCATTCTTGATTAGGCTGTTAAATATATAATAATAAAGACGCGAAGGAAATCTGAGCCAGGAATTTGAATATTGAAATTAAGAGCTAAATGTATTTTTATGATTATGAAACTGAATACAGGCCAGGGAAATGAATCGAAGCACAAAATTCTGGGTCACTTAAGACTCTAACACATCTGGTATTTTAGTCAGGTTTTTCATTGCTGTGACTCAAGGACGCCTACAGGACTACTATAAAAGAGAAAAGATTTATATGAGGGCTCACAGTTTCAGAGGTCTTAGTTCCTAGAGGTCAGGCTCCATTCCTCAGGACTGGAGGTAAGGCACAACATCAAGGCAGAAGTGTGTGGCAGAGAGAAGCAGTTCATATGACAAACAGGAAGCAAAGACTATACAGTCAGTCAGAAAGAAATGAAAAGAGAGCTGAACCCTGAAATCCAATAAATAATATTCAGTCAGAAAGGAATAAACTTCTATGTTACATTATTTTGTAATCCAAAGTAAAAAAAAAATGAAAAATGACAATTGGATTGGACATACATATTAGATTTAATAGCTCTTTGTTCAAATTTGACATGGGTGTCCCGGACTTTTAATAGTCAAAAAATTAGCTGATGATCATTTAATAGATGGAGAAAACATTTGAAAAAGTTCAACATGAAAATAGTGTCAATAGGGGGATCCAACATGGCGGCCGGCAAGGAAGCAGCACTTTCAGTATCTCCACATTAACCGGATCAGAAACACCCATTAAAACAGCTACATTCTACCTACTGAGGAACTTCTAGCAAAATTCCGCTGAAAGGAGACCTGCCAGGAAGTAGTAAGTTATATTAGAGGTGACAGTTGGCCCCAGACAAGTGAATCTTGGCCGGCCACGCGGGCGCAGAGGTCCAATCCCGCAGCCACCGCCCAACCGGCTCTGCAAGCGGCCCC
>NW_026000108.1:48353894-48382723 GCF_001458135.2 Marmota marmota marmota | reverse complement strand
CTCTCTCTCTCTCTCTCTCTCTCTCTCTCTCTCTCTATATATATATATATATATATATATATATATATATATATATAAAATCAGGGATGTTTCTAATAGCAAACTTTAATTTTTAATTAAATTTTAATTTTAAATTAATTTTAAATTTAATTTAAAAAGAAGCTAATTAAAATCAGACCAGAAAGGTCTCAACCAATTACGTAGCAGGAAGAATTTTCTATAATGTATTTTTAGAAGAGGTGATCCTTAAATATTTTGCTCTCATACAAAAATGTAATCCCCATATTTTTCAGTTGTTATAAACTGCAAATGAACATAGATCTTTCACTTTACCTTTTTAACCTAATACATGAACTGAGAAAGAACTCAAAGTTTTCCCAGAAGGAAGGAAAAGTTCTTGATAGCTACAGGCTTTCATGGACTTCACGTCATCTCTTGATCCACTTTCCTTTTAATATGAGTAATTCACCAAATAAATGTTCACTTTACATCCAATCATCACTTTGGTTTTGAAGCTGTCACATGATACTGACACTTTGTAGATGTAGTATGACTATTCCTGGACATATTCTTTTATTGATGAGACTCTTACTTTCTTAGTATCAAGCCAGTACAACTGACTGTCAATCAAAAAGTCCTAGTAAAATCTAAAAGAGAATAATTAACCTTTTAATTATTCTCATTATTTATATTATTATTGCACTACTCTTAATTTTAGTAGGATTTTGACTACCCCAACTAAACATTTACATATGGATGAATGTGGATTTGACCCAATAGGATCTGCCCATTTACCATTCTCAATAAAATGCTTTCTTGTCTCCGTTACATTTCTCCTATTTGATTTAGAAATTGCTCTTCTCCTACACCTACCTTGAGCATCCCAGACTAATAATCTTAAATTTACAATAACCCTGACCCTTAACCCCTTAACTTGGTCCTTATTTTAACTCTAGGCCTAGTTTACGAATGATTCCAAAAGTGCATAGAATGAGTTGAATATGATAATGAGTTTAAGACAAAATAAGTGATTTAAAGTCACTAGAATGAGTTATCATAATTATCAAAATTTCTATCTTTACCTTAAAATCTTCTTAGCTTATATAACATGTTTACTAGGCATATTCATCTACCAATCCCATCTAATATCATCTCTACTATGCCTAGAAGGAATAATATTATCTATATTTGTCTTATGTACCCTTGTAATTTTTAATATCCACTTCTCACTATCATTTATAATTCTCTTTGTACTATTAGTATTTGCAGCATATGAAACAGCAGTGGGGCTAGCTTTATTAGTAATAGTACCAAATACATATGAACTAAACTATGGTCAAAACCTCAATATCCTCCAGTGCTAAAAATGATTCTACCTACAATTTTACTTGCCCCTCACATGATTCTCCAAAAACTCAATAATCTGAATTAACTCTTCAATGCATAGTTTAATAATTAGCTTAATTGTACTATTAACATGAAACCAAGCAGAAGATAATGGCCTAATCTTTTCACTGACCTTTTTTTCAGACTTACTATCCACCCCCCTCTTAATCTTAACAACATGGTTAATACCCCTAATAATTACAACCAGCCAAAGTCATTTAGCTGAAGAACACTTAATACAAAAGAAATTATATATCCTTAGACTCCTCTCTCACTCTGTGAGGTGCAGTTATACTACACATATTTTTGGGATTTTTTTTTATGTTTCCAAGGGCTGGCGGAGGAAACAACAGAAATTTATATCTAAAACCTCTTCTGTTTGATCACTTTTATTTTGAAATATTTTACTTTAAAAAATTTTCCCTAAAAGAAATACCATATCTCAAATCTCCAAATTTAAAAGCAAAGAAGAACAACAGAAAGGATCTTTTCTATTATTTGTAATATTATTTTTAATATTTTTATTTTGATTTTCTAATGTTATAGTGTGGCTCCTGAAGCCCATTTCTAGGCTTATTCTCAGCAGGCATTTTCGTGACAAGGAAGATATAAATAAGAGATAAGAACAGAGAATAAAGGTCATTAGGCCTCTATTTACACAGTACTGCAAGAGCTACCTCTTCAGGGCCCTGTTATCACCTGAGACATTTAGAGCACATTATGAGTATTGAAGCAATCTTAAAGGAATGAATAGAAGACAGTTAATGGAAATACTACTAACTTTATAGGCACAGGTACAGATGGAGCCAGAAAAACAGAAGTCCGCCAAAACCCGGTGCAGGCATCATCTTCAGTACGTTGATATAGGAGTCAAGAGTCCCAAACTTAGGTAAAGCTTGAACTTGCTAAATTAGAAATAATCACATGGGCAAACGTCTTCCTGCAGGCTTTTGCTTACAATCAATTATGTTTTCACTAAGACAGGTAAAATGGGGACTCATCTGTGTAAACCAATTTGTTATATAATCTTTATATGCCCCTGTTTTAGAGTGTAAAAATCATACTTCCTTCATATTTTTTTTATTATTGCAGTTATATATTATTCATTATGTTATGCACTTCAGTTAAGTAAGGAAACCTACACCAGAACTGCTGATTACATAACTGGGATTAATAACATTATGCCTAATATCAACTTATAAATGATTTAATTGGACATTCAGTGATGTCAGTTTTGCATCATAAAATTTTTTTTCATGTACATGCTACCATAAATAAACTCATTGTTTCTTTTGCTAAATAAATATTATCTTTGTCACGTCTCTACTGGTTCAAATTCCCAGTTTTTCAAAAGACATGCTAATATTCCTTTCTATCACCTTATTTTTTTTCTACAACTCTGACCAGACATGATCTCTCAAATTACAACCCGGTTATTATTAACAATAGCTCTGAATGTTTATATCTCTTATGAAAATTTTTAAATTCTACTCTGTGCTTCCTTAATACAAAGCCCAATTCCATGAAGATTGTATTTATTTAAAGAAGTGGAGAAATATGCATACATATGTCTGTGTGTCTTTTTGTGTGTCTGCATGTAGACACACACACATATATTATTCATGAATTTATATGGTGATATTTTGAACATAGCTATATTACTAGTATATATTTATTAACCCAAATTTATGTTATTTCTATTTTTTGGCATAATTCTGGACAGGTCTATGTTGTCTTGAACATGGAGTGTTCTTTTGTGTGCGTTTTATAACATTATTCTATAGGAAATTAAATCTTATTTCAGATCTTATTTCCATGGTATTTCTTCTCATAGGAATTTGTACTCAATTACAAAATTTACCTTAAATTATAGCAAGTATGAATACATTTATAGATAATTAATATTGTTTAGATGCAATATTTACTAAATAAACAAAGTATAAAAAGTAGATATGAATGGTAAAAATCTCTATATTCTCTTTTGCTTCCTGGCAAATTAAGTGAGCATTCCATTTTTCTGTTAAGAAATAATTTAAAAACTCATTTAAACAACTGCTGGTATTCTAAAATTCAATGCTTAAACACACACTGTGCATCACATTCAGTAAATTAAATCTCTGCTCTATGTCTTTGCATTATAAAGCAGAACGCACCAACGAAAACATACACAAAGACAAATGAACTAATATAGTACATAATAGAATTTCAAATCAAGTCAAAATTAAAAGTCTAATTCAATAAAATAACACTGAATAAACAAAGATATAACAAAATTTAAACAGGCCAAGTGATTTGCATTTCTTATGTGTGCATTTTATAACATTATTCTACAGAAACTTAAATAGGCTTAATTTATCAGATAAAATTATTGGACTGTCAAGGGTCAAAGGTTTTTTTGTTAGTTTGTTTTTTGACAATCCTGGGAAATCCAATCAGGGCACTGAGTAGGCAAGTGTTGCATCCTTGAGCTTCATCTCCACACCCAGTTAATCTCATTAGAAAGATGATATTTTAAAGACTTGTCTAAATGTATTTATAACTTAATGCATTCCTTAAAGTAGATCAGGAGTCAACTAAAGCTTTTAAGTCTAAGAACATTACCTTTTTATCTGCAGTAAATTTCCCCACAGTTATTATGTTGCCTTGAAGTTTTGGACTTTTAATTTTACATTCTCCTGAACACACACACACACACACACACACACACTCATTTTGAGTGGGGTGTGAATATTTGAATGTATGTGTGTGTTCAGGAAATTAACAGGAGATACCTTTATTTTAGGAAGTGGTTATTACATACCTTGTTTTATAAAGCATATTGTGCTAAATTTCGTTTATTTCTTGATATTCAGATTTTTTTTCAACTTATACATAAAGACTAGTCAAAGTTTATAAAATTGTAACTTTGCATTTTAAGAATCAATATACTCTGAGCAATTAGATAATGCAAGTCAAAACCAGAAAATTCAATGATTCTGTGCTGTTCTATTTGAAAACAAGTGGTGAATTATCATTATTTATCTACTATCAATATTTACTTAATGTAATTTTTACATGAATGAAAATCAATAGTAGAACAAGAGAATAATAATTTAGATTCTACCTTTTTAGTATTATGAGTCATTAAAATTAAGTTGGGAAGTATTTAGAAAAAAATTTACAATTCTGATTGTATATATGAAGCAAATAAATTATTGTGAACCTTCAGTAATTATAAAGATATGATTAGTAATTTTTAGGGCCTCTCAGAGTGAACAAATAAATCCAGCAACAAATAGGAAAATGGAAGATAAGTGCCTATCTTATAAAACCCCCAAGAATAGTCACTGCAGGCTATAGTATCAACAAAAATGATTCACCAAAGTCCTTGCTCAAGTAGGAATGTGCTTCAATTAGAAAGCTTAAATTTCATACATTTTAGGAAAGGAGAGCTATTTTTAACACATATTTTTAAAAGTCCAATTGATTTTATAAGTTAAATTTGTTGTAATAATGTATAGAATACTTTATTCACAGTTACCTTGCAGGTAAAATGTCAATTCTTATACCTCATAACCAAACAATTCTGCTTTCACTATTCCTCCATGAAAAATATGGTCCTACACATGACAAAAAAAAGTGTATAAAGTAGTCTTAATCACAATAATGAGAACAAAAAAATAAAAACAATCATCTATCTATATATTGGATAAATTATGATATTCTGGCAATTGTTAAAATGGAACACTATGTAGTCATGGAAAGGAAGAATTTCAAAAAGTATTGAGAAAAATATGCCAGACAGAAGATAGTTTGATATGATTATATTTATATAACAATAAAACTCACCATCTAGCTATGTGTGTCTTATATCTAAATATGCAAAGAGAAAAGCGGGGTTAATCATGAAGTCTGACACAATTATTTGTGAAAGAAGGAAGAAGGTAAGTGATTAAGAAATGACTGTTTGGATGACATCTGTTTTAAGAGAAATAGGGTCTGGACTAGACAAATAGGATTATATTGGCATAGAAATTGTGTGGCCTATCTCTGTGGTGTTGTATAAATTCCATAGTTTGTCGTGATTCTAGTGGATGCCAGTTCAGGCAGCGAGCAGGACTGTGAGCTCTTAGCTGCCAACACTTAAAAATTAATTGATAAAGAGGTACATAGCTCTAGTTAAGGGAATCTGAGCAAGATGATGTCATGAACCATAATGAGCCTAGGGCATTTATAGTTAGATATCTACAAAAGGTTTATGACACTATCTTACCTATTTTCCGAGCCAAAAAATTATTTTCTGAGGTACCTGACATCTCTTTATAGATACATCAATTAACACCTCAAACCCACTATTTGCAATATTGTGCTCTCATTTTCTCTTGACAAATGTTCTTCTATTGCTGTTCTTGTAAATAAAACACAGAAACAACAACAACAACAAAACTACATCTATCCAGTTGTTCAAATTTTGAAGCTATTTTGCTACCTCATTCTGACATAACAGCTTTGTCCAATCCATTACTATAGCAGATGTTATTACTACTTACCTGTCTATATCCCCACAGTTCTTATCATTTTAGTTTATGACCTGATGTACTTATTGACATTTCTGGAACCTGTTCACTTAAGGACTTTCCCTAGATGACTCAGGTGACATACATGGCACGTTAGAAGTTTAGGAATGGAATAATTGTTTTAAGCCTCAGCCCCAGCCTTGGAACTGAATAACTTAAAAGTACCTTTTTTAGAGGCTGGGGTTGTGCCTCAGCAGTAGAATGCTCACCTAGCATGTGTGAGGCACTGGGTTTAATCCTTAGCACAGCATAAAAATAAATAAAATAAAGGTATAAAAAAGTTTGATTGGTGAGGTTTTATAGATTAATCCCTAGGCATTTTAATGAGAAATTTTCTATGCAATCTCCCAAAAACCCTCAGTAGAAATGAGATTCAGGGATCCACAGTGGAAAACATTCCAATATCACATCTGAACTTGAACCTTTTTATATTCTCATCACACTTCCTACCGTATCAGCCAGTCCTTCCTTGAGTAACATCTGAAAAGTATGTGCATTCAAATCTTAAGAGCATACTTCAGAAAAAAACACTAAGTCAATCAGTATTGTAAGAACTATACTTGTACATGTGTTTTAAGAACTAATGCCATTATATCTGTATAACATATTAGAAGTAATTGCTGGATTTAAAGAGATGTATTTCACTTTCAAATTAAAATACTAATTGATTTTCAAAATACTTTGTAAGAGATATGATGTGTTCTTTATGGTTAATTTTGCAACTTGTATAACAAGCATTTCTTTGAAAACCTGGACCAAATCTGTTAAGGAGATTATTCTATAGGCAACACCATCTATAGTTTGTATAATTATTGTGCCTAAAGTGTGTATCTGTATAAATGTTTGCATATCCCTGTCAAAACTTTGATTTTATCTAACAAAATCAAATTTATTCTGCAAAAAAAGAGATGGATCTTTGAGGTTAAACAGCTACAGCCTTTGAGAAATATGGTAATGGAATATTTTTGTTCTGTTGTCTCAAAATTGTTGAGCATGAAGAACTCTGGTAACAATTTGATGTAAAGAGGATTTCACCAATCTACTTAGGCCACTATTAAAATTTTTATAGCCATTCTTGTTTATGGATTTAATAATCTTGAGTTGTTTATTACATTTACATGTTCCCAGTAAATAAGGGACACAATAAGTATGAATCATTTAAGGTATGAATTATTCCTTCACCCTTTATCATTTTGCTCTTTGAGGTAAGGCTTTGTAGCTCAGTTTATCCAAACACTTGACTCAATCTTATGCATCACATAGAATCACTTTTTATGGCTTCATGCAGTGCCCTGGAAACTGGTTGTATCCTGTTAAAGAAAACATAACTATGACTCTTAGCACAGTGCCAAGGGTGATTGCCTGGTGCAAATCTTATAAGAGACTGTTAATAAGAATATTCGTCCAGGATCACATCCATGATTAAGAGTGTTCTTATCTCAAGAATGAAACAATGCGAAATATAAATTGTATTCTTCAATGTCAAAAAGCATAGTTCGAATGAGAATTATCTTTATTTTATAGAGTGAAGCTGTATTGTATGGATTAAAAGTCAATAATTTGGAAGAAAAAAAAAGACTAAGAAGTTCACAAGTCTTAAAAATTTTATTGACTCAATGCTTAAAATTTCTGTACTTTCTTTTATATTATAAGTATAGCTTTCTATCATTTCTCAGCTTGATTCACACTGTGGTAGCTTCCAAAGGATTATTTCCAGCATTCATTCTGTCTCTCTTTAAGAAATGTAAATCTGATCATATATTAAAGCTATCAGATAGATTACATGACTTTAGAATTAAAAACCAACATGTTTTACATAGTATAGAGTTTATTACTGTCACTCAGAAACTAGTCTTATATACCTCTATACACCTTCTGAATTGAAATGAATGGATCTGAACAGTACGTTTTCTGTATACATGAGCTTCTTAGATATGAATTACATCCTGCCTCTAAGAGGTGTTTCTATTAATGTGGGAGAAAACCTTGAGGTAAAATACCCTAACACAACATAATGCTATAATATTGTCAAACATGTTTGAGAGATGGTATTTGTGGAGCCAGAGTTAGCATTTCTTGTCTAGATGTCTATTATAGTTGAAGCAGTGGCACTTATGTCTGAGGAAGCTATGATCTTCTGGTCTTCAAAAATTGTCATTCATGAAGGGAGCTGTATAGACAGGTGGCAGTATCTGTAACTAATGCTTCTGCATTGATCCAGAATTTTGTAAGCTCCTAATTTACTATGTTAATTCTTTTTGTAACTGAAATAACTAGACTGATTCCAATTAAATAACTGAAATATGAAGATACATATAACCTGGCATTTAATTTTTTTGTATCTACATCCCCAACTTCAACATAAAAATCTCTCCCTTTTTGAAAATTCTAGTCATCCTGAATTTGTTTTATTTTATTTTTTAAGTAAATTAAATTTCTTTGTACATTGTGTCATGGGCTTCAAACTTTCTTTTTGCTTATAAACGCACTTTGCTAAACGTCATTTCAAAAATGCCTATTAGCCTGTTATCAGAGAAAGAATCATTTGTGCAGGGAACCCTTTATTAATTCCTATTTTATTAAACTGTTAATTAAATTATCTGATAAACTAAGTTTCTTTCATATAAAAGAAGCATAGAAATGTTCCATTTTAAGTTTAATTATCAAATAGTATATTACTCATAAAATCAGATAACATGTTTCACAGCCACAGCTTTGTTTAGTCTCACTTTCCTTAGAAGCAGAAATTCAATAACTTTGGTGAACATTCACTTTTGATAAAATATTTAGAAAGGATAGAAAACTACTGATTATTGAGATTTGTAATGAAGAGTTTTGTAATGAAGAAGTTAGGAATGGGATTCATGGTATGTTCATCCTGAAGTTGGGATTTTAGCCTTGTGTAAGGACAGAGGTGCCATTAGGATAGAACTTGGAAAGAAAAATTTGGATGCAGACTTTTTAAGGTTATTTACTGTATTTCAGAAATTAAGAAGTTCATATTTTCTTCCTGAAGCAGAAGACTAAGGAGTCTGTTGGTATAACTAGAGTATCAATTTAAATAGAGGAGAACTTACTAGAAATATCTACTTTTAAAAGAGAAAGGTAGTTGATAAAGAAAATAAAAGACCAAGAAGTAAAAAATAAGGCCCATTTCAGAAGAGAAATAAAGTATTTTCAGAAACACCAGTCCAGAAGGTGGAATGAACAAATGGTTGCATATTTTCAGTGAAATGACAGAATTTAATTGATACAGAATCTAGATGTTATGGTATGCTCATGCTTTGTGTCATAATAAGGCAGCAATGGTGCAGTGTTGACAGTATTGGCAAGAGCACGGGCTGTAAGTGAGAGAGAGAGAGAGACAGCAATGGATGATTCCTTTTTATTGTAAATCTAAAACTTCATACAAAAGATAGCAGATATTTGAGGATAAATGACCATAAAATCAGACAATGAAGTTTGAATTTAAATTCCAGAGTTGATGAAACTCGAGTATATTAGATTTCATCTTTTTCATTAATTCTTTTTCAGCCTCAGTTACTTTGGCATGAATTGGGTCACTTGCTTTTTCCTGAACTATTCACCGTGACTTCGATTAACTCAGGCCCTGAGCATATGCACATACTCCTGATTAACTGGGAATGAATTCTGACCTCACCACTTATGGGACTGAGAGAGAAGAAAGAGACATTTCCTCACAGAAATTAGATTATCTAAAGAGGAAAAATTGGGTGGTGAATGTGCTTTAATCACAATAAGCCCTGTATTAAACTGAATTTATCTATGTATTCTTAGAGGAAAAACATAGACACTGCCCTTGACTATGGCATGAAAGAAACAGGTAATGTTTAATTTGTAGTAAAAATAGTAAACTGAAATGATCACGTTTTGAAAAATACAAAATAAAACAAGGATTTGATTTGCTCAACAACAAATTTTTACTCATTGCCTCCTGTGTTTCACAAATTATTCTTGATGATTTGATATATTAATGGATAAGATAAACATTTTTTCTGATCTTCTGGAAATTAAATTTTAGTATTAGATTGACAAAGAAGGACAAATTATACAATCAAAAAGTACATTTTATGGTAGTTAAAAAGGTTATGATTGCTATGGGGAAAATGAAAAAAGATACAGAGGTTACAAAGCACAGGTACAGGCATGTGCCTTGCCAAGGGGCACGTTACATTTGTAAATAAGATGATTGGAATATGCTTTGTTGAAAAAATAAGACTTCCATGAGTGGGACAAACTGGGAAAGACGGGCCTGTGAATGCCTGGGAGAGAACTCATTCTACATAAGAGATGGCAGCTGAGAAAAATCCATGACCTGGAGTGGGCCCTAGTGTTTTAAAGAAATAGGAAGAAATCAGAAAATGTGGCTGGGGCAGAGTGTTCAAGTGAGAATTAGAGTGATAGAGTCAGAGTTGTTACCACATGCGATGTCTTGGAGGGTCTTATAGAACAGAGAAGGGCTTTGCTTTTATTTTGAGAGGAATAAAAAAAAATTATATTTAAGAGGTTTTGAACTTAGGGGGGCCTTGATCTGATCTTGTAGAAAATATATTATTGGAGAGATTACACATAATTTCGAATACGATGGTATTGGTTAGTTTTAGATTAAATAGAAAAAAAAAGTGTCACCCCAACAGTCCATATTTGACTGGGTTGAGTCTCAGAAAAGTTTCAGAGAGTGGCTCCTGCTCTCATCGAAAGGCAGTGCCTAAACCCATTTGCTTTCTTCAGAATAGCCCTTCCTTCTATTTCAGGTAAAGGGATAAATTTGTAATGTTGACACTAGGGATGCACTTGCACCCAGAAATAAAAAATCTTTCTAAAGTGACTTCCTCCTATGAAAATATTTAGTGTTTCCTTGTGACAAAACATGTGCAGTGTGAACTATGTAGTGGGAGTAAAAGCAGCTATCAATCAAAAGCTGCTACCAACCAAGGCTAAGCAACTTGCTTCACAGAAAGAGGTTCTAGACCAGGAGATGACTGAGGGCATTTGATGCTGTAGTATCTACTAGTGTTATCTCAGACATTATGGAACAATAAGAAGGAATAGGTTTAGAAAAGACTAATATCTTATTGCTCACCTTTTTATGTTTTAGCGTGAATTTGTAAATATTAAAAATAAAACAAAGCAATAGAAAGTTTTTGAATGATGAAAAGTCATTACCACACAAAAAGTGGAATGAAATAGATGAGAAATTTAAAACTAAATCTTCACTCATTATCACATCATCTTTATAAATTAGCAAGATATGGTGGCACATTGCTTTGTTCTCCAGTAGTATTATTCATGAGTGTGTTTATATATTTAAAATTTGCTGTTATGACTTTTTCCAAAATTAGTTAGTTGCTACATTATATTTCCCAAGTTTTTTAATAGCTATATATTCAAAAAGAGGGTTTAGCATATAACTGGAAATAAAAAATTATTTTAAAATCAAGATTCTACAGCAGTTTATACATTAGTAGATTATGAACATTTTATCAATAAGCACATTCAATCAAAGTTCTTTGTCTTCTGTTTCCTGATATCTATATGTGGTTGTTAGTATTAGAAAAATAACATTAACAAGGTAGAGAATTGGCAATGCCTTTTTCAGTTTGTCTAAATGATTTCAAGTTGATTATACTTTTTCTCCACTAGCATATGCTGAATAATGAATGTATAAATAAAGATATTGAATAATGAAATAATGAATATAATGGGTTGCTTAAAAACAAGTAAGTCTTAGATCTGTTAACCTATGGATTGTATACCTATTCACTGTTTAACCACAGTTTCCACTCCAAGGTATTTGTTTTTATTTTTCATTTTTACAAAAAAATGTGTAAAGCTTATAATTAAGAAGACTCTGAAGAATGATAATTGGGATCCAGGAAAATTGGCAAAGATAAATTGTGCTATAACAGATGAATATTCATTTCCTTTTTGAAAGATAAAATATGTCAGTCATCTGGTTTATATCAGTTATATACATTAATTTGAAATACACATTTCTATATATACATATCAATATTTACATTGAGTTTTATTTAGAAAATAGTTACATAAACAAAAATTTGCAATATATTTTGTGAAAGAAAAGATTTAACAATAATAAAAGCAAAACATCATAACGTGGTCAAAAGACCAGATGTACAAGGGAAGTTAAGGGGTTCTGATATGATAATTATGGTTAGTTCTATATTATTTTATGTTCAATATCTACCAAATAGATATTGAATGGAAGGAAGAAGTGGGGGATAAATGGCTGTTGATGCTTCCTTCCTTTGTAAATAAAACATTAATTCAGATTTCATAAAACGGTTTTCTTAAATGTGTAAACATCCCACCATTTTCACTGTAAATTTTTAGGGAAGTAGAATGTGTAACACTGACTAAATATGTTGCCTTTTTTCACTATTTTTATTGTATATACTGACAGGCCACATTTAATGATTTCCTACTTATATAGACTTTTCAAAAGATTGTATTTGAGAAATTTCTTAATATTTGTATATTTTGTCATCTAATGTATTTATTGACCATGTATAAAATATATTATTATGTAATTCAAATAGCTACCATGACAATGCCTTCATTCAAATAGCTACCATGGCATATGGTTTCTCTCTCTCTCTCTCTCTCTCTCTCTCTCTCTCACACACACACACACGACATATAGTTTTTTTCCATAAAATTGTATAGTTCAAAATACAAAAACAAGAAAAATGAAAGCCACAGATAAGTATGCATACATAGATATTATATAGACATGTAAAACATGTAATTTATTTTACAATGAGCACTTGTTAACATTTTGAAGCCTCACTGAGGATGGGACAAACAGAGCAAGAGGAATAAGTACTTACATAAGAATAAATTATATAATATATATATATATATATATATATATATATATACACACACACACACATTTATGCACACACTCATACATATCTGGAATGTATCACTGATAAATATAGAAGAGGGGCAATTGAGAGCAATATAGTTTCTTATTAAAATGTATTGGAAGAATCTAGAATCCAGCTATAAAGAGAATGCTTTCCCACAGTTATTGTTAAAGATACAATTATGGAGCACATAGTATGGGGCCTCCCCTCCGGGAATTCCTTATTGTATGCTAATAATTATGATATATAACTTTTTAGAAGGGGCAAGCTAGTTTCAGAACATCCTTTATGGATTACTCTCATCCTAGATGAAGCAGATGGTTAGAATACTGATGGCATGCTAAACAAAATATGCTTATCCCCAGAAGCAGACCCGATAATCTAAGCAGTTCCCCAAAGTAGTGACAATCTGGGTCAGATTTAGAAAGGAGGCTGGGGATGTAGCTCAGTGGTGTAGTACTTGCCTAGGATGAGTGAGACCCCAGGTTTGTTCCCTAGCATCACTCACAAAAAGAAATGAATTGCATTTCCATGTTCCTTGGGCTACTAGAACAAAACCCTCTAGAGTCTGCATGATTTTTCTATTATAGAAGTTATTTATTTCAGTCAAGTTTTTTGCTTAATGTTTATTCTGTTCTAGTCAAGATTAACTGTAATGCAGGGTTAACCAGCTACTCTGGAGCCATGTATCCTTTTTCTAATCAGTGGAGGACCCAGAAGAAATGGCTGGTACATTTTTTTAAAGGTCCACCTGGTGAGATATTGGGGAGCCTACTCAAGTGGGAAGAACCAAGAAAGAACAAGGCTTCTATTAGCAGGATTAAGAGGATAGCATTCTGGGCAATAATCAGCTCTGTTAATGTGATCTAAGAATATTTGGTAGCAATCATTTTCAGCAAGTTCAATTTGGTAGAACCAAAGGCCTATTTCTAAACTAGGGAACCACTGCTGCCCCAAATCAGGGCAATGTGAATTGAAAAGTAGCTGGCTGTTTCCCTGTAGTAAGTTGTTTTTAAGTCCTTTGGGTATAGTATGAGAGAGGAATAGCTGGGTCAAATGGTGGCTCCATTCCCAGATTTCCAAGGAATCTCCATACTGCTTTCCAAATTGGCTGCACCAATTAGCAGTCTCACCAGCAATGTATGAGAGTGCCTTTTCCCCCACATCCTTACCAACAATTCTTCTTTTTTGTATTCATAATAGCTGCCATTCTGACTGGATTGAGATGATATCTTAGAGTAGTTTTGATTTGCATTTCTCTGACTGCTAGAGATGATGAGCATTTATTCATATATTTGTTGATTGATTGTATATCCTCTTCTGAGAAGTGTTTTTCAGGTCCTTAGCCCATTTGTTGACTGAGTTATTTGTTTTTTCAGTGTTTAGCTTTTTGAGTTTTATATTCCCTACAGATTAGTGCTCTATCTGATGTGGGAGGGGTAAAAATTTGCTCCCAAGATGTAGGTTCTCTGTTCACATCAAAGTTTGTTTCTTTTGTGGAGAAGAAACTTTTTAGTTTGAGTCCACCCCATTTATTGGTTCTTGGTTTTAATTCTTGCAATATAGGAGTCTTATTAAGGAAGTTGGGGCCTAATCCCACATAATGAAGATTAGGGCCTATTTTTTCTTCTATTAGACACAGCCTCTGGTTTAATTCCTAGGTCCTATAGGGACACAGCCACTTCAATGTTTTAGCAGCACCATTTACAATAGCTAAACTGTGGAGCCAACCTAGATGTCCTTAGTGGATGAATGGATAAAAAAATGTGGCATATATACAATGGAATTTTACTCAGTATTAAAAAAGAACAAAATCATGGCATTTACAGGCAAATGGATGACATTGGAGAAGATAATGCTAAATGAAGGCAGCCAATCCCAAAAAAACAAATGCCAAATGTTTTCTCTGATATAAGAAGGTTGACTCATAGTAGGGTAGGGAGGGAGAGCATGGGAGGAATAGATGAATTATAGATAGGGAAGAAGGGTCAGAGGGTAAGGGAGGGGCAGGGGATTAGCAAGGATGGTGGAATGTGATTGAAATCATTATACAAAGTACATGTATGAAGACTTTAATTGGGTGTCAACATACTTTATATACAAACAGAGATATGAAAAATTGTGGCATATATGTGTATCAAGAATTGTGATGCAAAAAATAAAACAACAAAGTACATGTATAAAGGTATAAATTGGCATGAACATACTTTATATACAGAGATATGAAAAATTGTTCCCTATATGTGTAATAAGAATTGTAATTCTTCCCACTGCTGTCATATATTTTTAAAAAATACAAAAAAGAAAAATAAATTTAAAAAAAGAAAAGTATCTGGACTTTGAAAGACAACACAGAATTAAAGTAACAGCAAGAGGCAAAATGACAGAGATGCCCAAATAGCCCGTCCCATTACAGGTTTGGTTTAGCAGTTTCTTAGTTCAACCAGCATTCACTTCAGAGGGTTTAATGTGGCTTGCACCTCAGTGCAATTCTTCCAGATGTCATTGTCTGTTTTTCACTCAGTTGCAGCTGAGTCTCTGAACTCAGGGACTGATCCAGATGTTATCAGTCACTTACCAGCAGAACAGATCTTAGAACAGCTTCCTCAAATCCTACCTTTGCAAAAAAAAAAAAGGGGGGGGGGCTCTATTATCAAATAGTCATTTTTTTTTTCTTGTCCATTATCAGCTGGTAGAGGCACCATACAGAGTTTGTGGCTTATTCTGCTTTGCTGGCACTCTCTCTGGCAGTTATATGGAAATCTTAAGGCCTTGGCACTGTACAGTGCTGTAGAAGGGGCAGGAAAACCTGGCAGAGTTCTCTTGAGAGTGGATCCAATGAAATCTGTCTTGAGAGGAACTTAATCTGGACCCAGTCACAGGAGTAGCTGATGCTCAGTTGGCTGGAGGGTACTGGGAATGCTTCACATACAAGTTTTAGTGGGGATTTGAGTGATTTGTCAGAAGCAGGGAAGTCCTTCAAATGTTCCTTCTGCTCCACAATGCTGGAAAGCAGAAGGTCTTCTCAGATTTTGTTAACTTAAATGAAGATAAATTCCAGCCAGGAACAGTGGCACATGCCTGTAATCCCAGCAATTTGAGAGGCGAAGGTATGAGAATCACAAGTTCAAAGCCACTTTCAGCAACTTAGTGAGACCCTAAGCAATTTAGCAACATCCTGTCTTAAAATAAAAAAATAAAATAAAAAGACCTGGAGATATAGCTCAGTAGTCAAATGCCCACAGGTTCAATCCTTAATTCCAATAGCAAAAAGAAAGAAAAATAATTTCCCTGGCTTGTTACCTAATATTTCACAGAATCAATTAAATGGTTGAAGAATTAGTTTTATAAAGCAAGGCAGAAACAAGGGATTATGGACACCAGGAAAACAAGCTAGTGAGGATGCTCCCTGGGGTGTCTTTATAACTCCATACAGCCAATGTAACTGGGCTCCTGCATTATCATTGCACTATTTTCAACTCTTCTGTGATTGTGTGTTACTATTTTAATTTTTGGAGCCTGACTGTATCACTTTATTGGCAAATTGTGGATCACAGACATCTGTGGATGAAAGAAAGAAATTTCTGAGATCCATTTGGTGCCCTGTGTAGAAAGATAACTACAAAATGGCCATTACTAGAGAAAGAAGAACTGGTCTTAAATGATAAATTTATTAAGTATTAAGTTCAAACTTGTATGCCATCAAACACAGCTTAAACTTTCATTTTTAGGCAATAAGAATTCATAACTATGTCTTAAGCAAAATATTCTTATTAGAACTGTATCTCAGCAAAAACTTTGGCAAAAATGCAGATGATAATACTGTAACTCTAAATATCTATTCATAGAGAATTCAGGAGACCTATAAAATTCTTGAAAACAGATGATAAGTGTCTTAACCACCATAATAATGGTGGTGGGATTGGGGAGGATGAAAGATAAAGAATGGATTTAGACCTTATTTTGAAAGTAGAATTTTGGAGAGTTTGTAACTCACTGGGTGTGAGAGATAATAGAAGTGGAGAAAAGATAGCATAAATTTCTCAACAAAAAAATTGAAATGCTGATAAAAGGTAATTAATTTAGTTTTGTGCCTACCATAGTTGAAATATACTGTAGATTCAAGAATATCCATATATCGATTTAGAGTTTGGTGGCAGAAAAAGGAAGTTCACACATACAGACCTTATTGAGAGCTATAGGTTTGAGAGTCTTTCCCATAAGAAGTCCAAAGACTCCAGAGATATACTGAAAAAGAAGCCTGTAGAAAACACAGCATTAAGTGAAAAAAAATAGTAAATTAGTTTTTTGGTGGAAGCTAAGAAAACAGACTGAATCAATCATTAACTTAGCATTATCCTAACCTCCTTCAGAGTTGCAAAGAGAAATCATTATTACAGCATTGAAGAATAAATTCATGGCCATGAAGTTTAAAAAGTATTTTTTCTTTATTTTTTTAGCATAAAGAAAGTTAAATAGGGCTGGGGATGTGGCTCAAGCTGTAGCACACTCGCCTGTCATGTGTGCAGCCCGGGTTCCATTCTCAGCACCACATAGGAACAAAGATGTTGTGTCCGCCAAAAACTAAAAAATAAATATTAAAAGTTCTCTCTCTCTCTCCCTCTCTCTCTCTCTCTCTCTCTCATGCTCTCTCTTAAAAAAAAGTTAAATAAATGGTAACTTGAATAGGAGGTAGAGATAAAGAAAGGCCATTCAAAAACATAACCTTACAGAGTAATTACAATATAGAAAATTGATTCTCTAATTCAGGTTTAGTTTAATGTGATTAACTTATTTTAAGGAATAGGTTCATTTATTATTTGAATTATGTACCAACTATTAAGAATTCATAATATATTACTTATTCATTTATTATAAGTTAATGTTGAATGATTAAAATTTTCAAATATTTATGTTTAACTACACATAATGCATAATGATGAATTAGAATCCTATATTTATGGGTTATTCTTGAATTGTATGCAAATACTTCTTTGCAAACAAGCACAATATAAAATAAATTAATATATTTGAAAGGTAATTATTTGACATAAAATAAGATTTGAACTTTAGAACAAGCCAAGAGATAAGAATATATTTGTATAATAATCTTTAGCATTAAATGAGAAGTGATATTTTTTGATGAAAAAATATATTCACATAAAAAAGGAAAAGTTAAAAGACACCACTAAGGGATAAGTTATTATATTCAACATTTGTAAAGATAAATTCTCAACTGTTATTTCATCCTTTTTAAGTTAATGTTGAAAACTTAATCAAACAAGCAAAAAAGAAAATCAGTATCCTCAAATATATAGTTATAATGGTCCTAAGAATAATTATAATTGTATAATATATAATTATATAATATGTATAATGTATAATATGTCTTAAACCATGCCCAACTTTCCTACCAAAGTACAACAAACTGAAGTACAAGTTACCAATGTGCCAAGGTTTGAGACACCAGCTCACCGGGTGAATGCTCTTGGTCTTAAGCAGCCTTGTTTACCTGGTGTTTTCTCAAAAGTACATTATGGAGGTGTTCCACCATGCAAAGTATTTGCAAATTACTGTTTTAATTGATAAAATGTTTGTTACATACTAATAACCAAATGCTTTTTCCTGAAAGAGTTGAAAATGAAATATCAACTATTAATATTTTTCTTATGATGAAACCATACATGATCTGATATCAAAGTTATACACATAATGAAAATGTAAATAAAATCATTCATCACTCCTCATTTTAAACAATAGAGACATTGTAAATATTTTGAGTCATTTCTTTCAAAGAGTGTATGAGTATGTTGGTGTCTGTTTAAAAAGCCTAGATGTATTTGTTGAACTAATGAATGATTATTATAGAAATGAAAAAAGCAACAGTATAGAGAGCTGAAATTTGGAGGATTTGGAGTCTAGGATTTTAAATCTGATAATATTAGGTATACTATGGGGGGAAAATAGTTTGCATTATTAATAGGAAAGATTTTTATAAAATGCTCATTAAATGATGCTTATGTCAAAGTTTTATCCTTGCCAGAAGCACCAAGAAATGGATGATTAGAGGCAAAAAAATCACTTAATTTAAGGTTGGCATATAAAGAATTAAATTTATGTCAAGAATAAACTATTATGACAGGTGTTCATTTGTTAGCATATTTCATTTTGATTATATCAGACACAGGATATATTATTATAAAGGAATATAATAACAGGTATTGTATTTAGTAACAGTTTCTCTAAATTAATTTTAATCACTGAATATGTTTATACCCAATAAAATAGTTTTTATTTTTATTTGAATCTTGTAATTCAATGCCTTTACTACAAATGCACATTTCCGGAGTTTGTGTACATAGACGTATCTTCTAGTCTACTTTCTTGGAGAAAATTCACATAGGTTATTAGAAGAGCTCTATGTGTGCACTTCTCCTTTTTTCAGTCATCTAGTGATTTCTCTGTAGATGGCATTTGCAGAACATGTGCTTTTATACTAATGTCTTTCATGACTTCATAATTTTATTGAACCTTGCTGTGACTTGAAATATTTATTTTATAAAGGCAAAGAGGACTATTATGATTGTGTTAAAAGGGAAAACTAGGCACATGTATTTCATTAGATATAAGCAGGTAGATTTGTCTTTCTTAAGAACTTTTGATTTGAATATAGTTCTGGTTCCAATTTACTCCAAATATATTATTTTCTCCTTTTTAAAAATGCTTTTATGTAAGCAGAATTAGTTTATTGAATTCTTCAGTTCTGGCACACTATGTTCATTGGTTAGAGTAAGAATCTTGTTATATTTTGATATCTTATTTTTTTTAGAATTTCTCATAAAGATGTTATGAATATACAGATAAAGCCACTGTTATGTATTTTGTGGCTTAGATGTATTCAATCAAGTGAATCCATAAACACATCACTTTGAAGTGGCTAAATAACGTATACTTTGTTTTAAGAGAAATAAATACAATCCATATGATAAAAAAATAAAGCATTGCATTCTAAAATATTAATAAGTCTTGCAAATTCAGAGCACAAAACTGAATATTCTTAAAAAAAATTTGCTCAACATTACTGTGTTTTAAACTTACATTTCAACCCTCAAACACACACACACACACACCTCATGTTTGTGTTTCTAACAAAAACTTGCCATATATATGCCAAATACACACTTGGGAGAGAAAAAATAGAAAGTTATAGGTAAAAGAAAATAGAAAAGTCAATGATGAATTTTAGATGGCTTGACAATGTGAACACATAATGCTTCCATGAAGAAAAAAAAAAAAAGATTTCAGGTTGTGTTGAAAACACTAAATGGTGTTTTGAGTTCATTTTGACTTTCATATGAAATAACTAAATGAAGTTAAGTAGGCAATTGGTTATACTAATTAAGTAGTAAGGGAGAGGTCTAGATTAAAGAAAAATTAGTTGGAAATGTCTAGCATTTAATTGGTATTTTTAATCATAGGAATAAATGAGTCTTTTAGGGAGAAACTTTTCCAGAGAGATAAGTACATATCTAGTCAGTCATTTCAGAGAGGAAAAAATCAAGAAAGATAAGAATATGTGGAAAACATTATTTTTAAATTAAATAAATGTAAACATTTGATGAAATCCCTACAAGTTGAGTAGTAGTATTGAGTCTATTTGATAGGAGTTTAAAATAAATTCAATCCATGAGGTTATGTAATTTTTTTCCCAAAAAATCTGCACTTGAATAGATGTAAGAATGAGAAAATTTATATTTGAATTAAAACATTACTAAAACATTTTAGGTAAGAAAAATAAGATGGGGGCAGTGAAATGGGAGAGAGAATGAGAATATTGATATTAAGGTGGTTTGTGAAGAAATACATAAAATGGCTAATCAGGTATTCTCAGCTGAGCAAAAATGATAAGGTATATAGGTAATAATCTTTATGTTAGTGAAAAGTTAGTTCTTAGTAAGTACTTCTCCTATGAATAAACGAATTAACTTTCTGAAACATATAAAATGTATACAAGTTTAAAATACTGTCTGATAATGAACAGTCACATTAATATTTATATCTTTAGCATTAAAAAGTAAAAGGAAAATCTTTCAGTATCCTAATGAATTAACAGAGACTTTTGTGTGTGTAAAGAAGTTGATATTTCTCCTGTTGTAGATAGATGGTGACCACCTATCTATCTACAACAGGAGAAATTGAAAACCAGTTTTCAATTCTGGTCTTCAATTCTGATCTTAGGTTTACAATTCTGATCTTAAGATTCACCAATTTTTTTTAAACCTAATGAAAATATTCTGCTGAAATGCTTGTATAAATAGTTAAATAATAACATGTTGAATTTTAGCAGAACTTTTAAGTAAATCTAATAATAATACTCACTTTATTGACCATGATTTAGGTGTTTTAAAACACCACAAATAACTCAAAGCAAAGCCGAAGGCAATTTTATTCTGACAAATAAACTTTTTTCAATTAATACTTTGAATAAACGGTGTATGTTTCAGAAAAGCCCCCAAATGCCATGAATGAATGCACAGGCTTATGGCTTAGATTCAGTTGGCATTTCACTTGGAAGCCAAATCTTATTTTCATAATCAAGGCCTCCCACAGAAGACTCTTCTCACTTTGGAAATGTGCCTGGTTCATCTAGATGCAAGCCAACTAATTGGTGGGACAACAGATGGGTCTATTCAATTGATATGCCTATCTGCCAAATAAGACTAAAAAGCCTCAAACCAAAATAATACAGCCACCAAACTCAGTGCTTGATCAAATTGGACATACAATCATAGAAAACTTTAATTCTTTTTCATATTTCTTAATTGTAGGATATTAGAAAAAGAAAATTATCTAATTTGGGACAAAACTCTACAGAATCCTGCTATGAGGAAGAATGTTAGAAACCTATTTAATGAAAATAAATAAGTCATAAAACATGAGTGACACTGGTAATTAAATAACCATAAGGCTAGCCAAAAATTGCTTTGTATTTGTTTTTTTTT
The DNA here is from genome assembly GCF_001458135.2 of Marmota marmota marmota. Classification (NCBI taxonomy): domain Eukaryota; kingdom Metazoa; phylum Chordata; class Mammalia; order Rodentia; family Sciuridae; genus Marmota; species Marmota marmota. The sequence continues at coordinate 48,360,865 of NW_026000108.1, read as the reverse complement.
AATTGAAACTGTAATACAATATGATAGCCAATAATCACAGTAGTTTTACTTGTGTTGACTCCAAATAATCTTCTTGCTGCTTTTTTTTTAAACTTTAGAGACTCTTTTTAATATATTACAAAGATTTGGGTAATTTTATAGCAAAATAGCAAACTCTTTTCAATTTGTTCATGAAATATTCAGTAAGTCAATAGGTCTGTGATTCTCATCCAATTATCCTTGAATTGCAGTAATTACCCACTACAGGGTACAGATTCATAAAGATAAATTCTGAATTATTTGCTTGAGTTTGATGTCCATTTCCAGACTGACAACTGTGGAAGGTTATAATGGGGAGTGCTTTAAATTTGTGGAGATTTTTTTTTCATGTTAAGAGGGTGGGTCAGAAATCATAAAAACAAATAGAAATGAATGGAGAAACTCATCCATGTATATTGGTTTAACTATCAGGAGCCAGCTAGCTATTATAATTTATGGAAATTATATGTAGATATTCATGAATCCTTTGCTGTGGACTCCATTTACAAACAAAGTGCTTATTTTTGCTGGTTTTTCATAGAATAGGACCATCATCTCTTAGTTCTACATGGAACATAGTCCTACATAAAATGGATTTATTCTAATTCATAAATATATCAAAAGTTACCTTCTTACTCTTGGACAACCATCTTCTAACATATAAAGCCATGGCTTTTATAAATTACCAAAAATAAGCATGAGTAACTACTTTTAATTGCCACCCTAGATCACAACAATATTTGATAATAATAAAAAAATGTCTGGTGAAGTTTAGAAACATTTCATGGAATATTGCATTGTAAAATCTTCTTTGTGTCACTGCCTATTTTTTTAAAATAACTGGCAATACTCTTAAAAAAAAGGTAAACCATGATGCATGACTAGTCTTTTCTCTGTCCATATTTCTACTATTTCTTAAACTTTATTTTAAGGAAACCTATTGCCTTCTAAAAACTGAAAATAAATGGCAAACTAAGAAAATAAATAATATTATATTTACAGCAAGCTTTAAATTAATAGTAAGGTTTTCCATAAAGTAGTAATAAATCTAATTGAAGACAGTGTTAGAGAAAGATTCAGCTGCATTTTTAACGTTGTTAGTTAATTTAAAAGAATGATGATAATTTACATTGATATGATTGTTTCTGTAATGATTTTATATCAACACCAAGAATGAGAACTCATGAATATATGTGTTTTATTCTGCATGTACAAATGCTCTTGTGGAGAGCACATGTAAACAGGGAGAACTGTTTCATAATGTGTGCTAAAAGTGTGATCTATGGATGAAATTTACTTCAATCAGTTAATAGTAGTAGAGGAGAATTAAAAACAATGGCAGGATTCTGACCATATTTTGAAAGTAGAGCATTCAAGATTTTCTGATTGTTGTGAGATAGGAGATCAAACATTTTCTCAACCTTTGAATTGTCTTGTTGGCTGAAGCACAACAGTCAGGAAAACTAGAGATTTCCCCAAATGTGTTTCAATTCAGAGAGGCAAAATATTATCCTTTCAAGATGAGAGATGGGCCTCAGATATCTATTTCATTTGTATATGGATATCATGCCCTATTACACTGAGTTCAAGTTTATCAATTGGTAACCAATAAGTTTGAAAACAGTTCAATAGCTGTATGCCATATAAAAAATATTTTCATGTTCATAACTTCATCCCTGTGTCTTCCCCTGATGCTCATGTCTCCATATCCAACTTCTAACCTAAGATCTCCATTTGAATATCTACAGATTTAATCCATTACAAACCAAGTTATATTTTCTCTCACTATTAATATCAAGCTTCTTTCACCATCCATATATTAATAGCAGTGGAAAGAACATACTTTCAGTTCCTTAAACTAAGACATTGGGATTATTTTCTCTGTTGTTTTTGTATCAAAGGATTATATTTCTTTAACTTCAAAAATTGTGTCAGAGTCCAGGTTCTGTTTTCCATTGTGAAAATGTAGGTAGAAGGAAGTACTGCTACTAGGCTACAAAGAAGACAGTTATCATACTGGCAGAAAAAAAAATATAATCCCAAATGTCATAAGAAAGTCAACTGGTTATTACATACATAACAGGGGAAAAGAAGGAATGCATTGAGACCCATATAATCAAATGAAAGGACTTTTGTGACTCTTTTGTCTGGTTACAACTAAAACCTACAAGGGTAAGAGTCACAACATGATAAGATGCTTTGATTCAGGGATCATAATTCTCAATAATGTAGATTTGGTTTTCTCCTCTTGGCCAACCAACTATAGCAAAAGTGTTCCTATCCGAGGTAAAAAGCAGTCTATAGTTTTGGGTGTCAGCTTAATCAACTGCAGGAATGGAATATTCTATTAATCCTGTCATCTTGTCTCTTATATTTTTTCCTAGAAATCTACCCAACCAGAATCTTGGAGAATCTACAAGTAGATGAATTATGAATGTAAAAATTAAGTTCAACTGAGCAGATTTAAATGGGTGCCGGCAGCAATTTATCATGGTTCTCTTTTCTGCCAGCTATATCTATACAGCAGGTGCTATGAGTGTTGCTTTCTAATGATTCTCTTTCTTCTGGTGCATCCCTCTTTGAGAATTATTCTTGTTTTAAATATGCTGCCACCCCTTCAAAGAGGTAACCTTCAGTCTTTGGCAGTCTGACATGGAGTTACAAAACATTAGTTACTATGCCCTAAAGTTAGATCAACTGTGGTACTCCAAGGTATCAAACTCTCGCTGAAATGTCATGCTAGCTTAACTATTTTGTACTTCTGTAGCCTGCTTATTTCTCTTCTATTGCAAGTACTCAATCAAGTAACTCCACAAGCAAACAAATAATATACCTCTTACACTATTTCTAGGAAATTCAAATCAAACATAACTTTCTTCATAATCTATTCTAAAATGTATGTGACAAAAATAAGAAAATGTACAAGGAGATATAGGAATTAGGGGATTGTGACCAAGGGAGAGATGGAAAAGTCTTCAGACAAGGAGGATCCATGGAAATTTGTGGAAAACAGATAGGCAAATGATATAGAAGATGCACCAAAAAACAAAACATCTAAAGTCTCTATTTTAGTGTTTATTTATGGTGTATTGCTGTGTATATCAAAACATCATAGACTGGAAGGTTTATAAACAATAGAAATATGCTTCTTTTGGTTCTTGATACTAGAAGTCTGAAATCCAGCTGCCAGCATGATTAAGTTCTTGGGAGGATCCTCTTCTATGCTTCAAACTGCTGTCTCCTTCTATCTCCACATGGTAGAATTTCATTCCTGCCTTCAGTGATCCAGTTTCATGATCAAATTATCTCCCAAATTCTCCACCTTCTAACATAATCATAGTGGGTATTAGTATTTCTGAGTTTTGCTGAAATGATTTATGAGTTTTGCTGAAACACATCCAATCTACTGTAGACCCTGCATTGGACCAAGTTTTCCTTCCTTCCACGAGGGAATTGAACACAGGGTGTTCTGCCACTGAGCTACAATCCTAGCACTTTAAAACTTTAAGAGGGTCCCCCTGAGTTTCTCAGGCCCACCTCAAAATTGTAATCCTTCTGCCTCAGCCTTCTGACAAATTGGATTTCCTTAAATGGTGAAAATAGTAGAATTCCCAATGCATTTGATAACAAGAGAACAGAACTGACCAAGGTGCAATGACTCATGCCTGTAATCCCAGCTACTTGGAAAGCTGAGGCAATTGTCAGTCTGGACAATGAAATGAGACTTTATCTCAAAACAATTTTTTTAAAGGGCAAAAATGTAGCTCAATTGGAGAGTGCGTCTCTAACATGGGTGAAATCTTGGGTTCAATCTCTCATAACACCCTCCCCCATTCAAAAAAGACTAAAATCACAAGTTACACTTGTGATAATTATATGGAAACATAGTTGTATTTATAAGAAAGTAAGTAATGATTAACTCCAAGAGAATAAAAAGTCAATTAGGTACGGAAAATTATAATAATGTTATATAGCATTCAGTTGTATGTAGCATTCACACCTTTATATTTTGAACTTCCTGTATATTATCTTTATGTTTTTTAGATTAAGAAATTAAAATACTTTAATTCAAATAACTAAACAATTATATATTTATATTTTAATTCATATGTTCTTATTACCTAATTTTTGAGCTCAACATGTTCAGCCCATCTGTTTAGATATACTTGTGCTCTTATATTGTGTTTCTCTATTCTTTACTTTTTTATTCTTCCCTAATATTTTTTCTTGGAGTAATTTTCTCTATTTTAAATTTTTTTAGTTAAAAAATAATATTAAAATGAATATTTTTATACATTTTTGAAATGGATTTCATACTTTTTAAATGGAATGCTAGGTAAAACATTTGTTTCTTTCTTGGTAACTACTGTCCACTGGTGCTGATAGTGTTATTACTTGCAAAAGTCATTTTAAAGGTTTTTCACTTGCTGCCTTGAAAATCATCTTTATAGCTTTGATAGTGTACAATTCTACCATATGTGAAATATATATTGGTTTATATTTTTTTGGTGACCTAGGACTTTTTTATGCTTTGTGTATTTATAAAGAAATAATAATAATGAGACACAGAGACGAGGTGCAGAGGCAGGGAAGGTGGCAGAGTGGCTTCTTGTCCAAGTGGCCACATTTATTTATAGGTTACATTAGATCATTAGTACCATGACCACATTATTGTTTAGAGTATCAGTGAGGTTATTTATTTCTGCAATTACATTTCACAGTTACAATACGCAATGTTAGGAGCTTCGTGAAGTTCTCAAGAAAGTCCATTGTCTGAATTTACTGTTAGGCGGGCAGCTCCAGGAGCCCTGGAGCTTGGTGAAACATTGTAGTTATATAGCAAACAGTTTCTTCTAATCCCAGGAGCTATGTGCCTGCAATCAAGGTTGAGGCTTGATGAGGCTCTAACACAGAGGCATCTCAGGGCATTGCCATACCAGCTAGACATAGCACATATATTAGCTATATTATTAGATTCTAAAAGAGATTACAGGGCACTCTAAGGGTGGAAAACAGGGTGCCTATTACCCCCACACCCAACCCCTGGGTGTTTTCTCACCAAGGGGACACTTTCCTGTACATTTCCGTGATGAGAATCCCTGCATGTATCCACTAAGATGTCTCTTTTATTAAAATATATATTTATTATACCAGGATTCTCTATTAAAAGTTTCATTGCCCTTATATTGGTCCTTCTTACCTTATCTGCCAAACATCTTCACTTCTTCTTCAATAGTTTCCATTTTTACATTTCTCTGTGTTGCATTTTGCTTCATTTCTCCAGATCCCTTCCGACTTTATTCACTCTTCTCTTCAAGTGTGTCAAATCTACCACTGAAGCCTATCAATTTTAATTTTATATATTATTTTTTATTGATAGATTATCTAAATTTTGGAGTTTTAGAAAGTTTTATTGGTTATTTTAAAGAAATATGGTCTTTTTGATACTCTCATGTCATAACTAAATTTTAATTTCTTTTAAACAACAATAGTAATGATGTAAGAATCTACGATATATGATTTTTGTATCTGAAATAGCTCCAAATCTGGCATCACTGCATGAATTATTCATCTATTTTTATACAAGAAAATTTGTGTTATTTTATAATTCATGACTTTGAGAACTTTCCAATTTTTTAAAAAATGTAATTATTTAAGCTCTGAGTTTATACTATTTTCTTCCTCGAGACATTTGCCCTTGCTTTTGCCATGTGCCTATGATAATTAAAGCAGCAAGATAATTTACTTTTTTGTGTGTATGAATGTGACTTTGTAGACAATGTGAAGAGTGTAATCTAATTCTAGGTCCTCCTGAAAACCAGCCCATAACCACACAATTACAGGGAAGTATTTTCTTCCATTTTATGCACCCTGATTTAATCCAAATAAATATTCTTAGTTTTGACTCTATTGGGTAATACTTTAATTTTCTTTTTTTTTTCTGGTTTGTTTAGTGTCTTTTAGCATGATGCTCAATACTTGATCTCAGGTTGAATATAGTAATTTCAACCATTCACCATTTTACATATTAAACTTATTTGTCAGTTCCAGGTGGTAAATTGAATTAAATTTCTAGGATATAGTAGAAAAAACATTTCTCTCTAAATATGCACATTTACTTTTTCATTATTGTCTGACAATTTTTTTCCATTCTTATAAGACTATCTATAAATTTATTCATTGGTAAAATATATATTAAACCAAAAGTTTTTAAATTTTGTGACAGAATTTTAGCTTGTGTATTCCATCAAAATATCAGAAATCATAGTTTTCAGTATACATTTTATTAATGTTTTATAAAAAAGAAAAAAAATTATCATTAATTCCTTTTCTTTAAGGTCTTCTTTCTTCTAGTACCCCTGTGTCTGACATTTCTTATTCTGATCTCTATCTTGCTAGCTACTATTCTTGGTCAAACAGACCTTCCTGAATATATTTTAAACTCTATATTTTCTTTTTTATTGACATAATATTTACTGTATCTATTAATGAGATTCCATACATGCATACATTGTGCATGGATGAAATCCAGCCTCCCTTTTTTCAACTTCCCCAATTACAGAGCATTCCAAATCTCTAGTAATTGCTATTCTACTTTCATGTTGACATTTTTTATCTTCATGATATGAAGAATAGTACTTGTCTTTCTGTATTTAGTTTATTTCTAGTCAATGTTTTCTAGTGCATGATTTTTTTTTCTCTTATATTTTGCCTCAATCTCATATGAAACTCTCAAATCCATAATCAATGCCTCACTTACAATGAAACCAAGGGATCAGAAATGGAAAAAGTTAAAGCAAGTACATCCAGCAAACTACTGAAGAAACCAACAAAATTTACATAATAGGAAGTTCAACATAGTATGTTCATAATTTTCTAATACCTAAGCTATTCACTTATTGATGTTTCTCCATAATCTTTAGAATAAACTCAAATTTCATAAAATGTCACAT
>NW_026000108.1:48341394-48348894 GCF_001458135.2 Marmota marmota marmota | reverse complement strand
CACTTTGTAATAGCTTCATTTTGAAAAAAAAAGACAAATGAAGAAAGTTTTGAAAGATTCTTATTAGAAACTCTTTTAAATTAAAACTTTAGTCATTAGATCTCATTATTCAAATAACTGAATTTGCTACACTGCATTCACCAAAAAATATTGAGAAACTATTATATGCAAGAGACTATAATAAAGGCTAAGGATATAACTATAAATAACTCAGGAAGTTAAAACGACATTTTAGTGGCATGTGTAAAGAAACAATCAGGCAAAAAGTGGTGGACCATTCCTGTAATTCCAGCAGCTCAGGAGGATGAGACAGGAGGATCACAAGATCGAGGCCAGTTTCAGAAACTTAGAAAGACTCTGTCCCAAAATTAAAAATTAAAAAGATACTGGAGATGTACCTCAATTGTAAAGTGTCACTGGGTTTGATCTCTAGTAAAAAAAAAACTAATAATAATAATATAAAACAAAACACACACACACACACACACAAATAAATAAGAGTTTAAATCTGGGGTTATACATGCTCTCAATCAAGATAAGCTATGAGAGCCCTTGAAGAGCCACCAGAGGCTTTGGGGAGAAGAGATGTATCCTAGAGAATTAGCAGCATGGTGAGAAAATTTTACAAGAGTTATCCAAAGAAAGAATAAATTTTTTTCATTCACAAAATAACTAGTATTTATTAACACCAAAATAAAAGAGACTTGGCTAAGAAAGTTTAGTGTAGTGAGAAATATCACTGGGTTTAGATCTGAATATTCATGTAACTCAAGTTTTTTTTAATTTTTTTCCTTGAGATACATTTTAATCTGCTTTACTAAGACAGCTTTAAAAGTTTATAAAAGAATTCTGGGAAGATAAGTTTGCACATGTACATTTCTATCTCTATCTTCCCTTTCATTCCCTTCACAGAGTGATGTATAAAGTTTAGATATTACGGAGTACAGAGGATGAACCAGTGGAGTAGATATATGAGATTTTGCATTTTTTAGATATCTCTAGAAGAGTAAAAGTTAACATGAGATCTGATGCAAAAGTAGCATGAAAGAAGGTTACATCTTGCTGAAGGTTTGTCAGCATATTTTTCACGCTAAGATCTAAGGCTTTTGAAATTTGATTTCAAGGCCTTGATAGACCACAACAGTATAAATTAAGGTATGCAAACTGAGAAAAAGTATCTTCTCCTTCTTACTTACTGTCTGTAGTCTTGCAAGACCTAAACAACTTCTCTTACCCCATATAATAGTGGCTACACTGGTAACCTACAATATTGTTTCCAATCTTTGCCAAAGGGAACCCAGGAAGACAACCACTTAAGGTGCCCTCACATTCAGCATACAACTCCAAGCTCTGTTTCTGGCAGAGCATCCTATTACTCAAATGTAACAAAGCATTGTCCTCTCCTCTGGTCTTAAGCCAATGTGCATTCAATGTCAGCATTTTATGCTTTATTCTCCTAAAATTGTTGTTGTTAATTATTCTGGGATTTAAGATATGGCTGACTTTGCCCCTTGTTATATTCTAAGAAAATGGAGCCCTGGCAGGCATCTAGAAACATGAACTTCAGCCAATGGAATAAAATATGTTAGTTTTCTTCTTTTATTTCCCTCGTTCTTATTTGACTCACAATATCAAAAAGTCCAGTATCTTTAAAGTATCTGTATAATCAGAAAGAACACAATTGGCTGAACCAGTGGTACTAAAAGAAAACAATCAGATGAAGATAAAAGAAATTGCAACTTATTTGGCAATACTCAGTAACTAAAAGAAATAATATAAACGTTTCATAATTTGAATAAATAGTAACCAAGACATAGTCAAAATAGCTATCTTCCTGAGTTTTATTATTTGGCAACAGATGATAGTTTAATCTATAGAAAAGATTCATTTAAAGCATAAAAGGCTTTTCAAATTCTTATTTCTAAAAAGAAGCAAATTAAAAGAACAATAGGAACATGTAAACATACATTTTTAACACTGAAAACTAAATGAATATGGATGAGAATTAAAGGCCACCAGAAAACTTCTGAAAACATCAAATTAAATGAGTAGACTGTGTAATTTGTGAAAAAAAAATAATACCCTGTACTTCAAAATTTTTAACAGTAGTTTAGAAGCTTAAGCCATTATAAGAACAAATTCCAATAAAAGTATGCACAATTGGTATAATAAGATTACAAATAAAATACATTTAATATATATTTGTGAACTCATGAATCTCAATAATATAGAAATATCAGATTCTTTCTCTTACAAATAAAACATTTGTTTATTTTACTATCCATACTTTAGAAGTAATAAAAATATTTTTAAAGATAGAAACCAACAATGAAAAATGGAAAGAAAAAGATGAAATTAGCAACTAAATTTTTTCAACACATACTTGGAAGATGGAAGGCTAATTGTAGAATCAGTGCTTGCCACAAAGTAGTCCATGCAGACAAAGATCAAGTAGATCAACAGTAGCATAAGAATGAAGCACATTTTAGGAGACAAGATATCAAAAAAAATGAGCTATCTCTGGCACAGCAGAAATTTGAATAAGAATCAAGGAGAACAATGACAGGATAGGGTTCTAATCCATAGAATAGAAATCATGTATGTGTTAAACCAAAATTCTTGAGAAAAAGAGAAATAACAGGGATTATTAAGCCATAAGAAATCTTAGCCAGAAAGAAAGGACAGGTCCTTGGACAATTTCCCTGGGCTATCTTCAGCAGGACTGTGTAGCGGTTAGAAAAAAAGTCATGCATTCCTGAAAACCCAATGTATTTTATGATGAAAATTTGGGAAGAAGAAAGCATAAATTGCTAATGCTAAGTAGGGAAGGTTTGGATGGGAGGGTGGTCTTCAAGGAGAAGGAGTTGTATCTTCATGATTGGCCAGAGCTATAAGCAGAAAGATTGTGACTACACATTGATGGTGGTCCTCTGTAGTTTTGAGTCAAGAGTTTTCACACACATTTAGGATATTAAGCAGGCTAGTTTTTGTTGCTATTGATGCTGTTGATCTGAAGCTGTTGGCTGCATTGTTTCTCTTCTTTTTCTTCTTCTCTATCTTATGGCCTTCTCACGAAATTAAGGACACTTCTGAATTTTACTCATCATATATGATATATATTATTTTTCCAAGAACCAAAAAAAAAAAGAGAGAGACTTTCATTCTCAGTGAGAAAAAAGGCTTGTTCTCTGAAAAAAAAATAAAATCAAGATAGCTGAAAAATATTACCTCCCCACACCAACATGGAACAGAATTTAACAACCCAGACAGAAAATTTGTAACTTTTTAGAAAAACTTCATAGCTTAAAAAACTTCCACAATTTGATATTTAGGTTGCTTAATGGCCATATTGAATAATGTCTTTTCACTGGAAGAGTGACTAAATTCTGGATGTTTTTAAAGCACTTTGTATATACTTAAAATAGGTTTTGAAATTTGCATTTCAAATGTATTCATAAAGCTTTGTCTGTAGTGCAAAAGAGAACCCCCCAAAAACACAAAAGAGCCTAAATGGATTAATGTAAAAGTAAGAACTTTTAAAAACATTATCTCAGCAGTGTTTGCCTAAATTTTCTGCAAAAGAGGTTGGATATCCTTTGACTTTTAAATTACTGGATGATGTTTTCATTTACTTCCCAAAGCAATGATAGCTATCCAACTCTAATTGGCATCTGTCTTGTGCTCTGACTTTCTTATATTCCCTGAAGCCATTTCCAAAACAATCAGGATTCTAAACCAGTTACAAAATAGAACTGTCATATGAAAACAAGATAGATTGCTTAATTCTTTTAATGGTTCATGTGATGGAAACATGGATAGTGTAAGCACAATTAGATAGAATAGTGTTTCATTTTAACCAATGCAGTTGTTTAAATCCTGAGTTTCTAAAAATTGAATATTTTAGTGAACTTACTATGATTACATTAGAAGACCAGGCCAAAGAAAATTCTGGCTAAGGTTTGTCAGAGTCAAATTCATAAAACTCACAATAGTTAAGCTAAATGAGATATATATTGAAGTGTAAATATTACAGATTGTAAAAGAACGTTAATCCTTTAAACCTAAACTGAAAGAAAATTTAGTTCACACTTGGTTGATATGCTTCAGTGAACAGATCTGTTAGCTCGTTTTATTTATTTTTGGATTAAAATATAAAAAGGAAGAAAATTTAATTTATATTGAACAGTTTTATATTTAAGAAGTTATAAGGAAGTTTTAAATTTATTCTTTTCCTCTGAAGCTCCAATAATTTTAGCCTATGAAATAAACTAACAATAGAGAGATGACAGAAAAAGAAACATACATATGTCATTATGTGCCTGAACTTGGAAGACACACACATTTAGTATGAGACTACAGGAGGAATAAGATGGCTAAGCATTAGTTGGAGCTTGAAGGAATAGAGGCTTGAGTTCCCCAGGGAAGAGAGGTACATAGGCTATGGATCGTTATGAGAAGAAGAATAACAACATGCAAAGTTGTCTTGTTATACATGTGAAGTTTCTCAGATAACATATGACAATCTCTGTCTGGGCCAGATGTCAGACCTCCAATCTTTCCTTCCTGTGGAAAGATATTTCCTAGACACAAAGGGTAATATTAGATAGACATTCTGAATCTACCTGTGTGCTGAATGCTTCACTAATGTAGAAAGATGGAAGTTTATTTTTATGAAAGGGCAGCTTTCAGACCCTTTTCTTTTGTCTACAGAGATATATACCTTCTCCAAATAACCAACTCACAATATGTAAAAGAAATGTTTGGTTTGGTATGTTAGTCCACTTTTTTTTTTCACGATGACCAAAATACCTGGAAATAACAGTTTATAGAGGAAAAAATTATTTTGGCTCATGGCTTCAGAGGTCTCTCCATAGGTGACCAATGCTTTGCTCTAGGCCTGGGGTAGGGGAAACATATGGCTGAAAGGTACAGTAGAGAAAGCCTATCAGCTTGTGGCAGCTGGGAAACAGAAGGGAAGGGAAGGGAGAGACAGACACAGAGACAAAAACAGAGGTAGAGGCCAGGAAAAAGACAAATCTTTCTAAGGCATGTCCCCAGTAACCTACTTCCTACAATTAGATCCTGTCTCTTAGTAGTACCTCCAGCTAATAAGTTGATTAATTCATTTGATAAACTGAAATCAGAACCCTCATGATACAAAAATTTCTTAGAAGCTCTACCTTTGAATCTTGCTGCACTGGGGACCATGCTTTCAACACATGAGCTTTTAAGAGGACATTTCATATCCAAACTATTATAGGTAGGATATTTTACTCTCCTACAAAGTCATTATGATTAAATAATTTTTGAATATAATTGAATTGAATTTGAAAGATTGGTCTTCTTAAGCATTTCTTTCAATTGTATATTACTACATACTAAGATATTCAATTTCAATACAAATGCATTACATTCTTAATTTTTTATTCACCATATTAGGAGATAAGTATACATATACTGGTATGAACTAAAGTTCTTGGAAAAGTCTGAGTCTATATTAAATAACCCCTGGACTATTTGACATTGGCTGCTTGGAACATGTGAATGGTGATATGGAATTTTATACATCAAGATCTGAGATTATCTTGTTCCTACACTTTAATTGCCATTAATCTTAACTTTTGCATTTGAATAATCTCCTGTTAGGTAATCTTCTCAGAATGTTATCACTAAGTTTAGCAGACCTCTAGTTCCACCAACACTGAGGCTAAGAACACCATAAGATAATATCTAAAACTTGTCCAAAAAGTTGCTCACTTTGTTGGAAATCATCTACTCAAGGTTAATGGGATATGTATTGATTCATCTCTCTTTTTTTTTTTGGCTTTATGACTATTAAAGTTCATAGAACCACTTTTGCAGTGGAATATGTCATTAGGGTAACTTGAATTAATGCTCCTAGATCAATATCACACCTATTTGGCTCAGAGTAAACCATTTTCTTATTTTTATAAAGCAGAATGTTATTTTATGTTAGCACTGGAATTGAATGCTCAAGATGTGTTCATTTAATATAATAATTAATGGGAGTAAAAGAAAGAATCAAATGTATGATAGAGAATCCAAAATATGAACTTTTAGCAAGAGAATATCTGAAAGTTCATTTGGACTGGCTAATTCATATGAACTAGCAAAAAAGAAATCAAGTAGCAAACTATAAATAATTTAACTTCTAAATAGTACTAGAATTTTAAGCTCATCCAGTTTTTTAAATAATTATTTTATATTCACTGTAAAGACTTCCTTTGGAAATGAAAACTCAAATACTCAGAGGTAGATGAGAATATGTGACAATATTCTACAATACAGTATGTTCAGGATGACAAATAAAAAATATTTAAAACAATTTGCTTGGTAACAGTTGTTTTTATGTTTGTACTACTCTGAAATAATCAATTTGACAAAGGAAATAAATTTTGTTTGCATTTTTTCCATGACTGAGATAAAAATATTCAAGTAAAGTCTGACTTATTTTTTTTTGTGTGTTATTTAGCTTGCTGTTATGTTTTAGATACTGGTGTCCCCCAAAAGCTCATGTATAAGGAATTGCAGGACCAGTCAGAGGTAAAACTATTGAGTTATGAGAGCCTTAACCCAATCAGTGAACTGATCTCTTGATGGGGATTAACTGAGTGATAACTGAAGACAGGTAGGGTGTGGCTGGAGGAGGTGGGCATTGGGGGCATACTTTTAGGGTATATATTTTGTATTTGGTGAATGAACTCTCTCTTTTTGCTTCCTGATTATCATGTTAGATGCTTCCCTACAACACACTCTTTCTCCATGTTGTATTGCCTCACCTCTCAAGCTCTGAGGAATAAAGTTGGTTGTCTATGGATTTCTGAAACTGTGAGCCCTCAAATAAACTTTTTGTCCTCTAATTGTAATTTTTATGTTTTTTATTCACAGCATCCAAACAGCTGACTAAACACTTGCCATCATTTTGCAAAATTCTTTGCTTCTGTCCAGATGAGTTTTTAGACTAGACAAACCATCCTTTAGTCATTGTGAATTTAACACATTCTCCAAGACCTATTTAGTTTTCCTCCTCTGATATCTTCCATATTTCCCCTGAGACATAGAGATATCACCAAGCCTTTAATATCATCTTATTCCTAAGATCTTGGACTTTTTGATGATAGACATTTCTTATTTTATATTTTGAGAAGATTGGAATTACTAGCATAAAATATGTCTCCATTTTCCTTTTAAAATGTAATAATACATTTCATTTATAGGTGAAAAAATAGAATTTATCACTTTAAATCATTGCTCTATTTCTTTATGATCTATTTAAATCTTTATACTATGATCTATTTAAATCTTTATATGCTATGTAATAAAATGATAAATATTGAGCTATAGATGTAGAGAACTTGTGACCCTGTATTTAATCAAAAATAAAAAGACAGAGTACTAATGCAGATATATATACATCTCTCATTATATATATATATATATATATATATATATATATATATATATATATATATATATATA
>NW_026000108.1:48338246-48341385 GCF_001458135.2 Marmota marmota marmota | reverse complement strand
TATATATATATATATATATATATATATATATATATATATATATATATATATATATAATGAGAGAGGGTGAGGTGTTATTTTATGGGGTGTTCAATGGAGACTTTATTGAGAAATTAGACTGAGAAAATGTTATTTGAACAAAAACTTTAAGGAAGTAAGGGGTAATACCAACTCATTATTTTTGGTGAAACAATTTAATCCATAGCATGGTTATGTTAATTGTTTTTATAATGTTGCAAACAAAATATTTGCAAGATATTTCATGGTTTCAGAGGATTCATCTATGGTTGGGTGGCTCCAAGGCAGAAATTTCATCATGGAAATGCATGGTGGGGAAAATTATCTCAGTTTATGATAACTGAAAAGTAGAGTGAGAGAGAGAAAGAGACCAGGGAGAAGATACACATTTCCAGGGTACAACCCCTGTGACTATTTCCTCCAAAAAGTTCCACCTTTGAATATTTCCTCTTAGTATTCAATAGATTAATCTATTTCATTAACTCACTGGTGAAGTCCCTGCCCCCAAGTTTCAATCAATAACTAAGAGCCTTACCTTTGACCTTGCTGCATTGTGGACCATGATTTCAACATGTGAGTTTTTCAGGAGCATTCCAGATCCAAACCAAAATATCCATCTCTTGACTGCAAAAGTCCATACCCACCTCACAATGCAAAATTCATTCTATCCGTCTCCAAGAATCCCCATAATCTTAAGAGTTCTATCATTGTTCAAAAGTCCAAGTCCAAAGCCTCTATGACTCAAGAAAAACACTTGGCTATGAGCCTTTCTAAAAATAAAAAGTAAAACAAGTACATGCATTCAATATACAATGTCACAGAGTAAATATTCAAATTCTAAAATGAAGAAATAGGGGTATAGAAATTAGGGATAGGATCAAAGCATGAATAACATCCAGAGAGTCAGATAGGCGGTATAGTATTTCCATGTTCAGCATCTGGGACATGTGATGATAAGATATGACCCTAAATGGCTTGGGCAACCCCACATCTATGGTCTTACTGATTGTAGTCCATGTGGCCTAAAATCTGTTATATTGTTATACAGGTATATGTTTCTGGACTAGACATTCAATATTCTAATTCTTAAACGGTTACAGAAAGTTTGGTTATGACAGTCTCAAGTCTAATCCACACATAGACACTCACACATATACATGTATATATATACACAGATTTAGGTAAAAAATTAAGTGTAAAGACCTGAATTTGTATTAATATACAGTTATCATGTTATAGTCTATGTGAGAGACGTAGAGGCACTTAGAGACCACTGTTTCTCAGAATCTGAGACTTTTCTGGAATGCTAAGCTCACCAGATGGTCTTACAACTTGGCTCCATAGTGAGAGATTGTTCAGAATACAGGTTGGCATAATGTGTGAGAACAGAATGCAAGACAAAGGGAAATGATGTCCTGCTTACAGATATTTGCCTTTCTCTTGAGAAAAGAAATATATAGAATTAACAAGATTTCTTCTCTGGCTGTGGCATATTTTTCTGCCCAATTATTTGAACTGGGTAAGAGCAGCCAAATGTACAAACATGAATCACTCAGTTTCTCTGTTCACATGACAAGAAGCTGTTTATACACACATGTTTCATGGGAATTCCACCTTAAACATGACATACTTGGTTCATGACTCTGATAACCACTCATAGAAATAAAGTTATATGTGATATATTTTCCTCACTATTACAGAAAAAAAGAGTTAATAAAGATAAAATAAAAATTATTGAAATATTGCACTGAGAATCAATGTTATTTATATTATTTCTTAAATTCAGCAAATACATTTTTATATAAGCCTATGGAAAATATTTTAATATCTACAAGTGTTTATATTAGAAAATATAGGATATGGTATTACCATTGTGTTGAAATTAAGGAGGTGGTTTTCCCTTTTTCCTAGAAACTTTGGTTGTATATCTAGAGAATCTTATTAGGATATTAGGTAAACACAAAACAAAACCAAACAGTACAGTATCCGGCAGTGTGTCTGGCACAGTGATAAATAAGCCTTAAGTTTTTGGAGCTGAACTTATTAAATAGAGTATAACTCTGAAATTTAATTATGTATGTTATAAACTTTGGCATAAAAATAATATAAAATTTTAATTAATAGATTTGATGACCTTACATTTATATATATTTGGTTATTTTTCTTTAAAAAGTTTTTGGTTTTTTTCTTTTTAAAAAAGATTCAAATACATTTTTTATATATTTAAGGTATACAACATATTACTTTGATATACATATGCATAGTTAAATGACTAGTATAGTCAACCAATTTTATAAATCTACTACCTCATGTAGTTTCCTTTTTAAAAATTGTTTTAGGAAATAATCATCTAAAATCTATCCACTTAATATACCATATTTCTTTATAGACCAAAGTTAAATATCTATATAGCAAACAGCCTTGAAAAATAAAAGTGGTATCTTGCTTCAGGGCAGAGAGTTGGTTAGACTCTCACCCAGGATAATAGATAATATCTCCCAGAGAGACAAAATTTTGACAGGTATGTATGTAGATCATCTCTTTTATAAGATGGAAGATACAAAGTGGAGTCCTGTCAAATTCATTCAGTTTATTTTTAAGCAACTATTATAAATTCATCTCTCAAAACTAATATACGCAGGTGAAATGCTATATAATACAATGTGCTAAAACAGGCATAAAGTAAGCCTTCTGTTGACAAATTAAGCAGAGGGTCATTCTAAGTAAATTGATGTTTAAAGAAAAGCAAATGTAGTCACATACATTGGTGCATGCCTATAATCCCAGTGGCTCAGGAAGCTGAGGCAGGAGAAATTCAAGTTCAAAGCTAGCTAGTAACTTAGTGAGGACCTGTCTCAAAATTAAAAATAATAATAATAATAATAAAGGGCTGGGGATGTGGCTCAGAGTTTAAGCATCCCTATGTTCAATCCCCGAAATAAAGAAGAAGAAGAAGAGGAGGAGGAGGATGGGGAGGAGGAGGAGGAGGAAGAGCAGGAGGAGGGGAGGGAGGAGGAGGAGGAGGAGGGGAGGGAGGAGGACGAGGAGGAGGAGGAGGGGAGGGAGGAGGAGGAGGAGGAGGGAGGGGAGGGAGGAGGAGGAGGGAGGAAAGGAAAAGTGT
>NW_026000108.1:48289674-48338221 GCF_001458135.2 Marmota marmota marmota | reverse complement strand
AGGAGGAGGAGGAGGGAGAAAAAAGTGTCTAAATGTCTACAACAAAGTTATTGAAAGAGAGTAAGAGAAGCAAACAACAGAGGAATAATAGCTTATGAATATCAGGCAAAAAGTGGGCAGAGCATCATCCTAAGAATGTGGGAAGTTATTGAAGGATTCCAGTGACATCATAAAATCAATTTTTTAAAATATAAATTTTCCCTTCTCAGAGAAGTGATTGTAATGAGGTCAGAGTGGATCTAGGAAAGTCCAAAGTTTATTGCAAAATTTTCTTGAAAGCATGGACACACACACACACACACACACACAAACATATATGAGAAACTTGAAATTAAGGATTAAAGGCTGGCAGATTAAAAAAGGGTGCCTTATAGTGATGATAATGATATTCTTATTCCAGATTAACCGTGTGGAATCAAGAAATGGTTCATTCAAAGTTCTTTTTCTTGTTAAATTAACTGGAAATGTGGACATGAACAAACTCAAATTGAACTTCAGATGCCTGCTATATTGCCAGAACATTTTTCTTCTAAAAGATAAGTATTTACTCATTTTAAAAGTAAAGAAATTATTTGTTAGATTTTGTTTTAGAAAGATGGAAGAATTTGAAGCAACATTTATAGCAGGGAAACAGTTATGAGGCTACTAGTATGGGCTGGGTGAGAGATAAGATGCTATTACATAAAAAATACTGTGTTATAATTTCTGCTTAATGGTAAATGAATAAAAAAAGTAATGTGTTTTCTCCATCAAATCACTAAAGAATAAATTTATAAGATGTCAAGTTCATTACATTTGAAACCCAGATTTGCAGATTGGTATGAGATTACCTTGGGAATAAAACTATATTTTATCATTTAAGAAATAGGTCACAGAACCTGGGCTTTAGATACACGTGTGAAATATATATTTTTTAATTGCATGATCTAGGCAATTAATACTAGGATGAAATAAATGACAGGAAATACAAGAGTTAGATGAAGCCCATTTGTTTCTCCCTAAGGAAGGCACAGACTTCACTTGCCCTTTTATTGCTGCAGACACCGATAAAGGCAAATCATATGAGCAGGGCTAGTGATTTGGAATGTCTGAAACTAACAGATGCAGAATGTACTGAGCAATTCTCTATGTGATGATTAAAAATTCAGTAAAGTAATGTGCCTGTCACATTTAATGGAAGACAACATTCAAGATAAACAGATTTGTGTGCACATTTGTAATACATTTCTTCTCTTAAAGAAGGACTGGTAGCACACAATCTTCACATTAAAGTAAGCGTAATTCAATGAAAGTTCACACTTACACTCGTAAATAAGAGTTCTGACTCACAGGCCAATTTGCATAGACTTTTGGAAAGTCTATGATGCTAAAATAAGCAAAATATAACTAGAATGCTGAAAAATATCCAATTTAATTAGTGAAAAATTTTGGAACTGCCAGCTTTAATTTGTTTGTTCAATATAATTTTATCTGCTATGAAGAGTTGTGATAATCACACTTCAATAGGATCATAAAGTAAAATTTAAATTTGACCAATTTTGATGAAGATTCAGAATGCAATCACATAATAAAATCAAAGGACTTCACTGTTTTGATAAAATAAGAATTTTAAGGTTATCTCTAAAAATTTAAGTATTTGTTCTTTGATTCTTTATCAAAATTTACTTATAACCTATCAATGTAAGACAAAGAATTGTTACTAATGGAAGAGAACTTTTAGGATTTTAGGAGGACCCCAATTCAAAATAAGAAAATAAAAACACTTCAGAATTCTTAATGGTACCTTTATCAATAAAAGAGTGAATTTCCAAGTACTAAAGGAGTTCAAACTCACAATCATAGCATTATAGCATTATAAAAAGAACCAGTCTAACACTTTTTAAAAAGCTTCCAAATAAGTTGACTTTAATGTTCTGGGGAACCTAGGCTTAGAACTCTATTTGTTCCAGAATCACAGAATGATTCAATGATGGAAGATGTACTATCTTCTAACCGGTTTAAAGGCTGAGATCTGAGAAATTTTAAGACTTTCAAGAACAATTGTTTTATTTTGCACCGTCCCCAGATTTGATGCAGATTTATTTGTAAAAATACAGAATAAAACAAAACAAACAAAAAATGAATTAAATATTTACAAGAGTAATTATAGCATTTATTTTCAAATAATGTGAATCTTAGCAATTGAATTAAACTTTTTTCTCCGCAAGTAAGCTTTATGTTGTTTAAAGGACTGCAGCTCCTTTGCAAATGAGATGCCAGTTGTGAGGTAGCAAACAGGGCTGAACCTAAACGCCTCACCTTCCCATAATTGAGTTTGTACTGACGAGAGCTTTGCACCTATAACTTTATTTTTTAATATTTTCTAGATTTCCTTGAAGTTTTTTTCATTTCACCTGTAATTTTTCTTTCAAGAACCAAACAAATGAACACATTCATATACATACACATATTCTTACTGTCATTTGATTTACTGGAATTGGTAAAATAGATTTTTTTTGTTAAGAGCCCTCAATGTGCCATTATAAATTGTCAAATAGATGAATAATATATAGTATTTATTATTTCTAAAAAATTTTGATGAAAATGTAAGAGTTCCTTCATATGAGGAGGTAGAGGACTTAATGGAGCCATAAGATTTACTAAAATAATGATTAATTCAGGTATTTAGAAAAAAATAAATTTTTGATGTTTTATATTACTAGAAATGACATTTTGGAAGAACATCAAAAGTTTCAAATTTAATGTATTTTAATGTACTTATTATAGACTATGGTTTAGTTCGGCTTTAGAAGCAGAAATTTTATTTTGTTACTGCATAAAGTGATCTCCTATTCACAAAATTCACATAAATAGAGATATATCTGAGTATGTGTGTTTATTTCTCTGTGTGTGGTATTTGAGCAACTACAGCCACATTTATTTGATAATTCAGGTCTATGTTAAAAATCCAGCAATATATTAACATTATTGAGTATTCAGTCTTGATCCTTCAAAATCACTTTTTAAAAAATTATCCCAGCATGTATTCTTTTTTAAGAATTTATTTTTAGAGCAGCTTAGGTTCACAGAAAATTGAATAGGCATAGATATTTCCTATGTATAGATATCAGATCCCACACAGGCATAGTCTGCTAGTTCTCCAAATCCTGCATTAGGGCTTTGCATTTGTTAGAATTCCTGAGCTTATATTGATACATTGTAATCATTGAAAATTCTTAGTTTACATTAGAGTTTTCTTTGGGGGCTAATTGGATGGATTTAGCCAAAAGTATAATGATACATCTATTATAGTGTATCCCATATAGAGTATTGTCTTTGTTTTAAAATGTGTGTTCCTGTGTGTTCCCCCTCTTCCCACCCCCAACATTAGCAACTACTGATCTTTTTACTGTGTCCATACTTTTGTCTTTTACAAAATTTTGTGTAGTTGGAATCATATCATTTGTGCACTTTTAAGATTGACTTTTTTCACTTTTAAGTTTCCTGCATGTTTTTCCATAATTTGATAGATCATTTCTTTTTAGTGCTGAAAACTATTTAATTGCATGGATGCACCACAGTATTTAGCCATCCAGCTACTGAAGGTCATCTTGATTGTTTCAAGTTTTGGCAATTACAAATAAATATCTCTGTGCAGAGTTTAGTGTGAACATAAATTTTAAATTCTTTTGGCCAAACACCAAGGAGCACAATCACTGAATCATATTAATTTTATCTTTGTAAGAAACTGCCAAACTATGTTCCAAAGTGGCTGTACCATTTTTCATTCTCAAGAGCATTAAATTAAAACTCCTGTGTCTGAAAATACTTTCCAGAATATTTTATTGTTGTTGTTAGTGTTTCAGATTTTGGCAATTCTAATGGATGTGTAGTATTATCTTGTTTAGTTTACATTTTTCTGATTACCTGATAAGAAGTAATTTTCGTACACCTCTTAGCAACCATGTATCTTTTATAATGGGGTATCTTTTAAGGTGTTTGGCCTGCTTGTTATTCTGACTGATGACTTTCTTTTTGTTGAGTTCTAAGAGATAGTGTGTATTTTAAACAACATCCTTTATCTGATGTAACCTTTTTTGTAAATATTTTTCCCAATGTGTCTTTCTCTTTTCATTTTTAAAATACACAGTTATCTATGTGACATTATATAAAAAACTTCAGGGACATATTTCTTCTAATCATCAAAAGTTCACTATGCAATGAATACTATAAGTGCTATAAGGAGAAGAGTTAAAAATCAAAGATCATGTAGCAATATTTCATTATCCATTGAGCATATTTCTATGTACCTGGTACTATAACATGTGTATACTATTTTCTTTCTTTCACTACACCTAAAATTTTATTGCTGCTGAATCAAATAATTATTAAATTTTTGAATGTGTAATGTGAAGTGTTTTTTTTTTTCATGTTTCTATGAGAGATTAATTGATTTTTATGCTCTTGAAATACTAAGAGATTATAATTCAAGTACTAGGTTTCTTCTTTTTGACTTTGGATATTACTGAGATTAAATGAAAATGTTTATTACTTTTATGAAAATTGGAGGAAAATAGAAGAAAATTGTGCAATAAACATAGGGCTAAGCCTCTGCACTACACCATCCAGAGGCTGAGATTCACATGAATGTGGAAAGATTCCTGTAGTGTGCACCACACCACAGGGACCTGAACCAATCACATCATTGTGTTCCATGAACCCTATCATATCTGTTTTAAGAATTCTACTATAAAATATCTTGTCTAAATAATACTATAAATTTCACATTTTCAGCAAAATATAAACTTGTGTATTTGGGTGAACATGTTTTCTACTAAAATTTTTAAAATATTTTTTAAAAGATACAAATTTTCCAAAACACTGAATTAAATGTGCTAATATACTAAGAAATAGGAAAAAATAAAGAAGGCAATCTTTAAAATCCAAAAAGCAAATACATTCTCTGGGGAGAAGTATACAAAGGAGAAAAATATAATGTAAATATCACACAATACAACATCAACTTACAAAGCACATTGATATATGAGGCTTGAAAAGTGGTTGTGAGCTTGGAACTTGGAAGACAATTATTTGGAATTTATAGCTTGGAATTTAATAGTGATAGTGTCAAAGTAAAACTTGAAAGTATTCTTTCTGCCTGGTAAGTATGATAAAAAAAATACCAATTCTGAAATAAATTTATGACAGTGCATCGTTTCTGATGTATCTTCCTAGTTAATGTTTCTTTGGATGCAATGTAATTTTGAAATCTCTCAACTGAAGGCGCATAAATTGATAAAAATGTCAAATAATGTTTTTAGAAACAATATTCTTAAAAATAAATTTATGTTCTGAATGTAGTCATTTACTTTTCAAAACGCATTGTTATTTTGCTTGAATAGTGTAAATCATGTTAATTCTCTCGAGTATTCCATTCAAATAGCCATTTTAGTTTTATTTATTTGTTTCTAAATATATTCTTACAAAAGACTGTTTAGTACTTTTTAT
The DNA here is from genome assembly GCF_001458135.2 of Marmota marmota marmota. Taxonomy (NCBI): domain Eukaryota; kingdom Metazoa; phylum Chordata; class Mammalia; order Rodentia; family Sciuridae; genus Marmota; species Marmota marmota. Next base: position 48,332,734 of record NW_026000108.1, on the reverse strand, counting down.
CAAACATTTATATTGTTCCAATAATATTTGTTTCCATAGGAGTGAATAAAGGCAGAAAAGATTGTGCAATAGATTAAGCTTTTTTTTGAATATTTGTAATCTAAAAAAAGAAATATTAGTTATATGAATGTATATTTTCTTGGTTTCTCTTCAACATCTATTTATCTTGGCATATGTTATGCAAGTGCAATTAAGGAAAACAGAAATCTATATTGATATAATTTTTAGTAATATAAACTTTTATCTCATTTCATGTGAAACATTTAATCAAAATCTTGCTGATGATTTTTAGTCTAAATTCTAAAGAATAGGAGGTAACTTCCAAATGCAATTGGTATTTTTAAAACTGTGGTCTGTAGTTATTCTTTATATTATGTGGACATATCCAAATGCTATAGTAATTCCATCTGTTGAAACTCTTTCTTGTGTTTGGTCATGTTGTTATCTTTTGAATAGAAGTAGATATTAAACTGTATATTTTTAATTTGCTTTACATTTCTTTCAATAATATATTACATTAATATACTCAGAGCACAAACTCTCAAGTAGCATGCACAGGCATTAAAAAGTTAAGCCTTGCAGAATGTGTAAATTACTTTCAAAATAGTTATAGTTCATTAAATATAAATGATAAAATTATTTTATGTTATCATTCATTTTGTGATCAGTAAGATCTTAATGTTCATCAAAAAATAAAGGTACTTATATTTCTGCCTACTTCTTTTCTGATACATTTACTATACTCACCCTTACTGGAAGAATATAAAAGCAATTACTCAAAGAAATACATTGTGGGAAAGAATGCTAAGAAGAGGGTTTTCTGATATGACAACATGGCTACTCTTTCTGACATTCTTATTTGATTCTTAAATAAGGTTTTCTTAACTAGTAATTCTTACATTTACCTAATAATCATGCCTGTGAACCTCTCTGCTACTGTATGCTTGGTAGATCATTATTGGATAATATGCAAAAAAGTTTAGTAGTAAATCTAGAGCATGAACTGTAGATCCAGGCTCCTTGGGTACTCTTGCCAACTTGATGACTTGTTGCTGTACAGCTTTGGACAAAGACATTAAACAATTTTTATATCAGTTTCATTATCTGTTTAACATTATATTATATTTTTCATAAGACTCTTAGGTGGATTCAATGAGCCCATCCCAGTGTTATATTTTCTGTTGGCCATCATCATCATTGTCACCTTCACCATCTGAATTTTATGCATGCTGAAACAGTGAATATATGTAACAATCATACGTACTAAGGCTTATTTTGAACAATGTCTCTGTATCATGATTAGAGTACACATGTTTAATAGAAATTATAAAATCCCTAAGGCTTTTGTGAGGTAACATGTACAAACCATAAAATCACTCATCTTAAATATACAGTTGTATGAATCTTGACAAAAATAGAATCTTGAAAAAAAAATCATCACAATCAAGTTGAGGAACATCTCATTATGTTGAAATGTTCTCTTATATCCTTTGCATCACTTTCCAACTTCAGCCCAGGCAGCAACTCAACTGTGGAAACAGAATTTCACATAGATGGCATTATGCTATATGTATTCTCATGTGTTACTTCTTTTTCCTAGCTCAATAGTATGGGGATCCATTCATATTTTTAACAGTACTTCATTCATTATTATGATGGAAATTTCCAAGTGTGTGAATGTTATGGTTTAGATATGAGGTGTCTCCCAAAAGCTCATGTCTTAGACAACTCAAGAATTTTCAGAGGTGAACTAATTCCTAAGGAGACCCTTAACCTAATTAGTAGATTAATCCAGTGATATGAATAAACTGGGTTGTAACTGTAGGCAGGATATAATTGAAGAAGATAGGTCATTGGGGGCATGACTGGGTTTGTATTTTGTCCATGGTGAGTGGAGCTCTCTCTGCTTCTTGTTGTCATGTCCTGAGCTGCTCTCCTCTGCCAAACCCTTGCTATGATGTTGTACATCACCTCACACTCAGAGCTTTGAAGTTGTGTATGGACTGGGTCAAATAAACATTTTCCACTCTAATTGTTCTTGTCAAGTCCCTTGGTCACAACAATGAAAAAACTGACTAATTCAATGTGAGGAAATATGTTTCATTTACCTTGATTGGAATACTTAGAAGTAGAATTGCTGGTTTGCACAGGAGGGCATGTTTACGAAATGTTTTCCACTGTGTCTCTAATATTTTCAACTTCTTCAGCATTGAATGAGAGTGTTTAATTGGTTACATCCTTTCTAATCCTTTGAAATGATCAAATTTCTAAGTGAATTCTGATGCATATGTTTGGGCATCTAATTGTGGATATAATTGTAATTTTAAGTTAGCTAATATCAACTCCATTAGTCCTTGTTTTCTTTCACGTGTCATATTTAATAAAATATTGTTCAAATATTTTACTTTTTAATATATAGTTTTTACTCTGTATTCTGTACTTAACCAATAACAATCTCAATTATTATAGCATTCAGAAAGATTTCAATAACCATTAATTATGGTCCTACAACTTTTCCTCTTCAATATTGTCTCATCTATTCTTTACACTGTATACTTCCATAAAATTTCAGAAATAATTTATAAATTACAAAAATGCTGAGATTTTTACTGAAATGCATGAAATTTATTACAATTTAGGTACAGATTAATTGCCGTAGAATATTCGGCATTTCTGAACATGAGCACAGTATATCCTTCCTTTATTTTTGTTTCTATTTATTTCAATTAGTAATGGATTATAGCTTTAGTCATATAATAATCACATCAAAATACACTGCCTTACAACAACCATCATCTGCTAGTTTATGTGTCAGACTGGTCTGATCTTGGCTAAGCTTTCCCATGCACCTGGGATCAGCTGATAAATCAACTATATACTACTTCCTCTAGAATGGCCAGTCTAGAACAGCTTTTGTTTGCTACATGTTTTCTCATCTTCAAGCTTCTTTATATGGCAGTTGCAATATTCGGAGACACAGGAAACACATGTACAGACTATTAGTCACTGTTCATGAGACACATTATGTCATCACATCAAGTTACAAGACCACACCAGGTTAAAATAATATGGAAGCAGTTTTTACATCTTGATGAGAGACAATGAAAATCACAGTGCAAAACATATGAATTCAGAGCAGGTATGGTTATGGCTGCTTTTCCAGTTATGTATCACATTTGATAATGTCAGAACTTTCAACAGTTTAACTCCATCTTTCCACTTGCTACCTTTCATGCAATTTACATCCATCTATTTCTATGTTCATCTAACTTTTAAGACTCTTTCGTCATAGTCTTGAATCATGGACATTCAACCTGTGTGGTTCACAGAATTTTGCCATTATCCACTCTGATCTTATTTCTTTCTCATATCTACTGTTTGCCCTTAGGCTTACAGATTCCTTTTAAAATATTTAAGGTATTATGTAAAATAAAAAGCACTCTCATATATTTTTAATTATATTTTATTTGTCTTTATTTTTAAAGTCATTTTAAATCAGGATAGAAATAAAAGTTTTAAATTTTTTTCAAAAATTTAAAATTTGAATATTCTCTTTTCTTCATTACATGGTTTCTGTTGACAAGTCAGATGCCATTTTTATTGTTGTTCCTTTGAAGACTTTTTTCCTCTGACTGCTTTAAATATTTTCATTTATTTTTCTTTTTGAAAATTTAACTCTCATTTGCCTAGATGTAGCTTTCTTTAGTTTAAAACAATACTTATGGAAACTATTTTAGCAATGATATCTTCTATAATTCTAATGTCCTGTTTTCTTCTTTCTTTTTTTTTAACTTCTGGGACTTTAGTTGAAAGTAGTTTTGTTTTACTTTTTATCTTAATACACATTTATCTTATTTATTTTACTTATTTTTTTCCTCTTTTTTATTTTGAAATCATTATTATTATTTTCTATGTATTTTCCATTTTATTTAGTGGTTCATAATAGGAATGCATGACATTAGGATTCATTTTGGCATAATTATGAATGCATGGAATATAATTTGCTTCAATTAAGTCCCAAGTACTTCCCTTCCCCCTACTCCCATACCCAATTCCCTTTACTCTACTAATTTTTCTATGTATTTAACTTTTTTTGGTAAAATTAGTGCCTTGTAAATGTACACAATGGTGATATCACTGTAGTATATTCACATATGTATATAGCAAAGTTAGGTCAGATTCATTCTACTGTTTTTGACATATCCCATCCCTCCTCCCTTACCGTCAATCCCTTTCTACTCTTTTTTACTTTAATGGAATTTCACATTTTATTTCCTCTCTCTCCCTCTCTCTTTTCCCCTATTTTTGGAATAATTTCAGCACACCAGATAAAACATTCAACATTTGGCTTTCTGCATCTGGCTTATTTCACTTAGCATTATAGTCCCCATTTACCAGCAAATGACATAATTTCATTCTTTTTCGTAGCCAAGTAATACTCCATTGAGTACATATGCCACATTGCTTTATCCATTCATCTCTTGAAGGACACATAGTTTGGTTCCATAGTCTGGTTATTGTGAATTATTCTGCTATAAATAATGATGTCACTATGTCCCTATAGCATGTTGATTTTATATCTTTGGGATATATGATGAAGTGTGGAGCTGGGACATATGGTGGCTCCATTTCTTGTTTCTTGAGGAATATTTATATTTTTTCCAGAGAGGTTTGTATTAATTTGCCATCCCACCAAAACATATGTGTACCTTTCCCCCAAGAGCTCATCAACAATTATTATTTTTTGTATTATTGATGACTGTTATTTGTCTGAAATGAGATGGAATCTGATTTGCATTTCCCTAATTGCTAGAGATGTTGAACACTTTTTTAACGTGTTTGTTGGCCATTTGTATTTCTTCTTTTGAGCAGTGTTTAGTTTATTTTGCCCATTTATTAATGGTATTATTTATTTTTCTGATCTTAAGGTTTTTGAGTTCTTTATATATTTGGGATATTAATTCCCTCTCTGAGGAGCAGGTGGCAAAGATATTCTCTCATTTTGTAGGCTCTCTCTTCATTTCTTAATTGTTTCTTTTTCTGTGCAAAAGCTTAATTTGATGACATTCCACTTTTTTTTAAGTTTTATTTCTTTTGTTTTAAGGATTTTGTTAAGTAAATTGGTTTCTGTGCCAATATTTTTTTCGTTGGGTAACATTTTGCAGCATTACATTTTCTTCTAGTAGTTGCAGAATTTCTGGTGCAATTCCCAGGTCTTTAATCTACTTTGAGTTGACTTTTGTGAAAGGCAAGAGCTAGGATTGTATCTTCATTTTGCAACATGTAGATTGCCAGATTTACCAGCATTATTTGTTAAAAAGACTATCTTTTCTCCAATGTAAGTTTCTTACACATTTGTCTAATTATATATATGTGGATTTATCTCTGTGTCTTCTATACTGTTCCATTAGTCTTCATATCTCCATGTCAATACCATGTCATTTTGCTGCTATAGCTCTGTAGTATAATTTGAGGTCTGGTATCATGATGTCTCCAGCATCACTCTTTTTACTCAGGATTTCTTTGACTATTCTGGGTCTCTAATTTTTCCAAATGAATTTTAGTACTGCTTTTTCTAGTTCTGTGGAGAATGTCATTAGTATTTTGATGGAGATTGTGTTTAATCTATCTAGTGCTTTTGGTAGTATGGCCATTTTGACAATATCAATTCTGTCTGTGCAAGAACATGGGAAGTCTTTCCATCTTTTGAGGTTCTCCTCAATTTCATTCTTCACTTTCTATAGTTTTCATTGTAGAGATTCTTTACATTCTTTAACAGATTAATTCCCAGGTTTTTATATTTGTATTTTTTATTTGTTTTTTAATTTTTTTATGAAAGGGGTAGGTTTTCTAAATTTCATCTAGCAGATTGATAATTGGAGTGTAGGAAAGAAACCGATTTATGTATGCTGATCTTGTGTCCTTCTACTTTACTAAATTTATTTATTAGCTCTCGAAGTCTTCTGGAGGAGATTTTTCGGGGGTCTTCTGTAAATATAGAATCATGTTATCAGCAAACAGGAATAATTTCTCCTCTTCTTTTTCTACTTGTATTCCTTTAATTTCCTTTCCTTGCCTGATTGCTCTGGTTAAAGTTTTGAGAACTACGCTGAAGAGGAATAATGAAAATGGACATCCTTTTTTTTTCTTATTTGAGGAAATGCTTTCAGTTTTGCTCTGTTCAGTATGAAGTTGTCCTTTGTTTGTCATATAGAGCCCTTACAATGCTGAGGAATGTTCCTTCTGGTTCCCCAGCTTCTCTAGTGTTTTAAATATAAGTGGGTGCTCTATTTTGCCAAATGCTTTTTTCTGCATCTATTGAGATAATCATGTGGTGATTGTCCTTATGTATATTTATGTGGTGAATGAAATTTATTGGTTTCTGTCTGTTGAATCAAACTTGCGTCTGTGAGATGAAACCCAATTGATCATGGTGTACTATCTTTGTAATGTGACTTTACATGCAGTTTGCCAATATTGTATTAAGATTTTTTGTGTCTTTATTCATTAAGGATATTGGCCTGAAGTTTTCTTTTCTTGATGTGCTTTTGTCTGGTTTTGGTATCACAGTGTTACTAGCTTCATAGAATAAATTTGGCAGTATTCTCTCCTTTTCTTTTTATGGAATAATTTGAGAAGTATAGTTTTCCTGTAGATTGCCCTAGTGTTTTCCAATATTCACTCTATTGTTAAATACGTCCTATTATTTTTAATTTTTGATGTCTTATTGAATTTTTGATATTTTAATAAATCTTTTAAAATATTAAGTTTTCATTTCTATAGTGAATGACTATCTTTTATTCTCAATTTTATTTGTTTTTTTTTTTCTTCATTAAGGTAACAGTTTTTGAAAAAAAAATTGTCTGATAACACCAATCCTGGTCATCTTTGGTTTTGTTTCAGTTGATTTCTTTTATTTTAGATTGTGCCATATAGTAAAACCTGTTTTAATTACTTGACAGTTTAATAAATAATAGATATTACATATAAAAATTTCAGACACTGTTGTGTTAGCTTTTCGTTGCTATGATCAAAATACCAGAAAATAACAACTTGAGGATGAAAAGTTTATTTTGAGCTCTGGTTTCAAAGTTTCAGTCAATGGTCAGCCAAGTCCATTGCTCTTGGCCAGCACATCCTGGCCAAACTGCAAGGCAGAGAAAAACTGCTCAACTTATGGCAGCAGGGAAAAAGCAGGGGAAGGAGGATGGCTGTAGGAAAGGGCAACTTCCAGGGTACACCCACAGTGACCCACCTCCTCCAGCCATGACCCACTGCCTACAGTCACTACCAGGTCAGACCATTCAAACTACCATTGACAGATTAGGTTACAGCTCTCATATGTTAATTATTTCACCTCTGAATATTCTTATACTAACATAGGAGCTTTGGGGGTACAATTCATATCCAAACTATAACAAGTATTGTGTTTCTTTGGAGAGGGCTTAAACTTTCCTTCTTTTTATTTAATAAGTAGAAGAATTATGATTTTAAACTAATGAAGTGGACTGAGCTGTAGTTCGGTGACACATTTAATAGTGCTTAACCTTCATCTCCTCTGAATCTGTTCCCAGTTTACATTATTGTGGGAATACAATTGAAAGCCTAACGAATTCACTGGCAGACACCAAGTTCTCTAGGGCAAACTTGACATTGTTTCTGAGGGGTTCTGGCTTAAGATTTAGTCTTCTGCCTCATCACCCTTTAGAATTTGAGAAAGATCAATTTACAGTTCCAGGATCTTCCTATCATAGTAAACACTTGGCCCTTCCACTCTGGGTTGCTCCAGTGGTTCTCTGATGATATTTACTCTAGTGACTTCAAATTATATCTCACTTTTCTGTTAATTGTTTTCCTCAATGGCAGATATTGTACATGGTAAATTATTGTATATTGTTTAGAAGTAAAATAATATCCTCAGGCAGTATCCAATAGTTAATTGAGAGCAACCATTTGATAATATCTCATTATTATTTTCAACCTATCAATGTATTTTTTTTTCTACCCCATGGTCAGTTTCCAAGAGAAACATAAGAAAGCTCTTGTGTTAAAAAAAAATCAACTTTAAGAACACTCAATGACCTTCAACATTTATTTAAGACATACATTTCATAGTGTTGACCCTTGTACCAAAAGTACACCATAAAATCTCATTATTGAAGTTATTCTGTGATTAATGTTCTCATGTAAACCTAGTTAGTGTGATTAAATTGCAAGGTCACATAGAAGCAATGTTTCAGTTTATAACTTTATTTTTATTTCACTTTTGAAAATGTTTTACCTATGTTTACAGCAAATAAATGTATATTAATCAAATTTACAAGAATATATGCTTAAAATTAATATTGAACATCAACATAGACGTTGAAGTAGATGCAGATTCCTATGAGGTTTGTTTATGCCATTTTTAATAGCTAAGAGAAAAGCGATGTTTGCAAACAATAGCCTTTTTATTGACTTTATGAAATCTGCAGGTCACTACTGAAATTATTGATCATTAAAGGAAAACAAAAAATACTTTCTTATATGTAAATCTGCTTAGAACCTAAACAAAATTGTAAATCTAACTAAAATGCCTTTCTCATGACACAAAATACCTCTCTTATGATTCTTACCAATGTTCTATGATATGTTCCAACAAATTTCAATTTTTAAACAAACCCATTCAGTCCTGTCTTTGTTTTCATTCTGCAAGCTTGTTCATTTTTTAAATAGTTTGTTTCTAATGTAAAAATGTGCATGTTTTAGGCCACATTGTTTTATTAAACTTTACTTTGCAAAATGACTGCTATATTGTTAGGGGGAAGACAGAGGAAGACAGAGGAGAGTGGTGAGAACATGAGGTTAAGGAAATAATTTTATACAATGGGCCCACTCTACTGACCCCCACATGATTTATTTCCACGAAGCAATTTACCTGCAGCTCTGCACAGCTTTAGTGTACAGGCTATATCACATTCCTCAGCAACCTACTTCTTATCCACAGCATAAATGCCGATAAATAATATCAACAAGAGGAACCCACGGTACCCTGAAGGGGAGACTTTTGTCACCGTTTTCACAGACCAGATCCTAAAACTCAGAGAAATAATTCCTCCTAACCAAAAAATCTGTAAGAATTTAGGGTTAAGAATTTAATTACAGAGTGGGGGATATAGCTAAGTTTGTAGAGTGTTTGCCTCGCATGCACAAGACCCTGTGTTCAATCCCCAACAGCATAAAAAAAAAAATTCAATTACAGCCAGCCTATGTAGGCCAAAGTGACCCAGAGTTGTCATGGCAGTGGGAACTTGAAAGTCTTATGTCATTCTACTGTCAATCAAAAGTCAAGAAGTGGACGTGGGTGGAACTTTCTGGAAACTTCTCTGGGATCCCCAGTAAAACTGGAGTGCAGGAAAGTCATGCTGTCTCTCTTATGAGAGGACCCACTCTATCCTTTGAGAGTGTCCCCTTTCCCTTTTCCTACCTCTTCTACAAACTCATTGCCTGTTACTCTGAGCAAATGTCTGAAATTATTCTGACTTGATTGCAAGAATCAGAATGTGAGTATAGGGTTTTGATGCTGCCTCAGTTTCAAAGAAGGCCCCAGTCATATAACAATATGACCTAGAAAGAATGATACATTTTTATTTCATTGTTCCTGGCTGACAACTGACATTTGCATCTCAAATAACCTCCTAGGAGAACATTCCTGCCATCTTTAATACTGGCAGAGTTGCTCTTTTCACATGATTAATTTTAATTTAGAGAAATTCTTGCCAGAGTATTTTTAGAAATTCTCTGAATTAATGCAAAGTATGATAACAATACTAAGAGAGGATTTGAAACCAATAACAAAATTTGGCTTATTAGTATTAGTTTCAAGTGAATTTTACTCTTCATAAAAATTAGTATAAAATATCTGCAACTTTTAATATAGATTATGATATATACAAAGATACTAACTTTCGCTAGAATAATGAACGACATCTGGACTTGTACATATAAACAGTCTACAAGATATTCCACATTCATGAAAAATTAGTCAAATGTCATTGTTGTGAATATCATATATGAAGGAAAAATAAATGACTTATGACAATTCTGCTCAAATTCAATAAAAACTCATGTAAATTAAGAAGTAGAAGACAATGTTGAAAGAATGCAATTAAAACAGTTTTCTTTGAAAGGACAATTTATAAGATGGGTTAAGGGGAGCACAAGTATTCCAGTAACCTCAAACTAGTAGTAACTAAGCCATCATCATTTTTAAATCTGATTGAACAAGTATTGGAGTGGTCAGCACCCCAATACAGCAGGTCCCTGTTCAGGAGGTGTGAGCCACCCAGGAAAATAAAAAGTTTGCAATAATCAATAGGAAATAAAGACAAAGCCAAAGATTAGATTTATAAAGCCCAGCAGCTGATCGGTCTTCCAGTCCTGATGGGAACTGGAACTGAACAACAGAAAAAGGCCTTGATTCTGTATTTAAGGGGGAGTAGATCAAAGGCAAGGATAAGGTTTCAATGGGAGGAGTCTTCTCAGTGTGGCAGGGGTCTTGTAGTAAATCGGTAGATTGGCATTTGACAAGCTACACCCACCTCTGGCAGGCTATGCTTGAACTTGAGCAGTCAGATAGAACACAGCACCATATGATTTAAGCTTTCTCAAACCACTGGATTCCTACTGGGAGTTCCCAGAACCAGGCTTCCCTGCCTAATGGCTCAAACATTGCTCAGCCTACTCATGGCTTAGTTCTCATATGGGTCATGAATGACTTCCAGCCAAAAAGGGAGAAAAAGTTCCCAGAATCTGGATGTGATGAGGAAGTCCTGTGAAGTAGGACCCTCTCAAGTCCACCTCAGACTGAAAAGACTGAAATTAAAGGATTAAATATACGACTTTACTCTGCAAGTCATTACAATAGGCTACATATTGACAAACTGATCAGTGAAGCCAGAGCGTGGTTAATCAATGAAGATCAGTTTCCCAGTGCTGAAACAGCATGAAGAATGGCAAAGAATGGAATTGGAGAGGCAAACATTAGAATAACAAGCAAAAAAAAGTAAGTAATTTTTTGTGAAATTATTGTGACTAATAACAAAATGAAATTTGGCATGTCAATATTTTTCTTATCAAAATTTTATGAGTGGAAATCCCTTTGACCAACTATATTAGTAAAATCAATTAAGATTAGTTGGGGAATGCATACTCACTTTAATTCATATCTAATGCTTAGGTTAAACATGAGTTTTTAATATTGAAGCTCAATATACTCAGGATGATATACATAAATTTCATTAAGCATAAGCTGTCAATAATTTCAAGAGCATGAGTCTTTCATATTTTAAATTAATCCAGAACGAGTAATTAAATTTATCCAATAAAGTGTTTGATTAGATTACATCACCCATTTTCAGTTTTGCACATTCTTTATAAAAGTTGATCGATACTAAATACTAGAAGTGCCAGGAAGATGAAGAATTTTATCCCTGTGACAGTCTACATTTACCATTCTAAGATTTTCTCCTCCTTTCCAAAATACAGAGATTCTTTTTTTTTTTTTTTGGCAAAGTGAAAGTAATATAAATAAATACTAAAGTCTCATGTGCAACATTTTGCTAATTAAAGCAATAAATGTTTGAAACTAATATTGATTTAAATTATTCCAACCTTGCAATGACTAAAAAAAAATGTAAATCATACCCAAATGTTTAACATGTACAAATACTCTTGCATCTGCAAATATCTCGTAACTTAAAGTTTTTGTATACAGTCTCATTTCTTAAACTATTTTCAAGTGCCATCCTTCAACTTTTATTGTAGCTCATTCAGGACAAGAGTTTGCATTTTCTCTTTCTATGTATTAAATCATACCTTATTTTTTCACCTCAAGAGAAATTCCTCCCAGAAATTCATTCTCTACCTGAAAACTGATACAACCACAGAATGAATATCAGTGACTCTTTTTTCTGTTATTTTTTTCCACTCAACTCTGCTTTCATTCTATAAAGAAGTTATGTTAAATACATAATATTTCTCATCCTTTTGATTTTTCCACAATGTCATGGATAATTCCTTACATAGGAAACTCTACTTTTGACCTCTCTCAGATAGACATCTTTCACAAGTGATAAACTCATCCAGAAAAACTTAGTTTTCAAAATATCTTGTAAGTGCTGCCAATTACTTGAAATAATCAAAATCTCAATATTGAATCATATTTTAGATAACTAATAGAAATGTCTTACATTGGAAGTTAAAAAATGTGACAAAATTTTTTTTGGTAAAAATTATTGCATTTAATTTTAAAATTACCTTCCTGAATCTTAGGAAGCATAAATTGTGCCTAGTGAGTAGAAAACCCTTCTTTAAGATGCTTTCCTGTATCTAAGAAGAAACTTTTAAAAATGATTAAAGACCTTTGTAAAATGTTATTTTGTTATTAAATCAATAAAATAACTGCCGTTAAATTGTTTCTTTTGTATAATATATTTTCTTTTCTTTTTATTTTTTTTTTGAAAAGATAGTAATAAAAATGTTAGTATATAATATTTAATTGTATCTACATTTGTGAACTTATGTAGAATTGAGAAATATGCTAAATTTTTACTTCAAAGTCACCAACTATATATCTTTTAACTCTTATCTTTACATAAGCTATATTGCAAAATTGGAATGATTAGTTGTTCTCAGCTTCTCATACTTTCAGTTAGAAATTTAATAATTTACCCTGCTTTCAACTGCTAGTCCTTACAGAAAAGTAATATATTGAATTTCATCATTTTGAATTATTAAATATTTCCTCATCTATTCATCAAAGAGAAACCTGAAGATTTGTACACATGATTTCTCATATTTAATGGAATAGATCAGAATCAATGGAAAATAAATAATTTAATATGAATGATATAAAAGCAATAAACCGATAATCATTTACTGGAATTGAGAACATAAATTGAAAATGGAAAGTCAGGTTGTATATGAGAAGATTTTGGATATTTATGTTGAATTAGTTGATAAATCAAGTAAAATGCCAAGATTAATATTACCAGTATCTCATTCTTTAACATGAGTCAAATCTTGTCATATATAATGGAACACTAATAGTGAATAGTATTTTAAGCTTTCCTAAGTGTTGCCTATTCACCTCTGATCTGTCTACTTAAATTTATTTCAAAACCTCTATATGCTTGATACATTTAAATGTCTTTAAACAAATGAAAGTATTTACTAACTGGAATACTAAAATTTTAGTAAATTCATTCATCACTTAACATATTATGGTTGAATAATTTTTAAATAATAAATAATTTCATGTATAAAAATTTTAGAACACTGTACTTCCATTTCTCCTTTCCTTTGTGCTATATCACTCATACATTTTTACTTAACTTATTTCATAAACTACTATATCAATCTAATTATTTTGCTTTAAAAGTATAGAATCTTTTCAAAGACTTTTATTTTATTGGAAGAAAATGCAGTGTCCTATTTTCAGTTCTCTTTATCCCTTTTGTAAATCCAAATTTTCCTCAATATTCAAAATTTCTGTGTATCTGAAAAACGTCTTAATTTTGAAAAAAGTTTTTTTGCTAAATAAAGATTTCTAGTGTTTTGGGGAGGCTCTTCACAAAACAAACAAAATTCAAACAAAAGAGAACTTTATTTACCTGGCCAGGAACTGTCTCCCACCCGTAGAGACTGGTACTCTGTGGGAAAACAGCAATTTTCTGGCCTGTGTCTTGGGAATTTAAGGATGTAAAAACCACAAATCAGGGTCCTTTCTCAGAGTCATGAAAGCAAGCAAATTACAGAAGCTAAAAAAGGCAGTTAACTTTATCTCATTTTCAGTCTGAACAAGTGTTAGACCACCATATCCTGAGTTTCAGCTGAGCAGGGGAGATAATCTATTTTAAATTCATGTAGACCCATAAATGTACTCAAAACCAGGATGCAGCAGCTCACCACTATCACCACTATATTCTGAGTTGGGTACATTCTGTAGGGTACAAAGTACAGTAAAACAGGTTTTTGTTGTTGTTGTTGTTGTTTTGCTTTTTTTTTTTAAGAAGACAGCTTTCATTTCTGTTTCTCATAAATGGGTCATGTAGCTCCTTCTTCATAGGAGCAGTAACAGAAAAATTCAGATGGAGTTTTACTGCCACACTTTTTGTTCACATAGCCACAGTGACTCTATTCTCACTATTTCATTACTGGTAGCTTATTTTATGCTTGCACCTATCTCATTTACTCATTATTTTACTACTGATATCTAAAAGCCTTATGTCTACATGATCAAGCTAATACAATTGTTCACAACTATATTGATTTAACCTTGTCTATATCTATATTAACCTCTCAGCCTATATTTATCTATAACTATACTGGCCTACTGCTTTATACTTATCCCCTTAAACTGTTCTATATCTTATTTCATGTAGCTTAAATACTATGTCTTACAGTTATATAATTATCCTGCTATTACTTATCCTTACTCCTGATGAACTTATTCTCTATGCTTACTTCTTATTACTAGGGCAGTTTAACATTATGCAGCTGATAGTACTTGTTTTTATTATCTTATTTTATCTTATCTTATTCCCATAATATTTAACCTATGTCTATGACTTATTGATTATATCGATCAGTTCACACCACAACCCAAGTTTTAAAGAGTTTTTGCCCAATTTTTAGTTTTTTTAATTTCAATTTTTTATGGTAATGCAGATTGAAACAAGGGACACTCTTTCACTGAACTATGTCCACAGCACTATTTTATTTTCTAATTTTGAGACACCATCTGACTAAACTTGCTTAGGCTGCCCTCCAACTTGTAATCCTGCAACCTCAGCCTCTAAAGTGGCCCATTTGGTAGTTTTTATCTCAACAAATTTAAAACATTTTATCACACAAAAATAAAAATAAATAAATAAATCTTTAACTAAGATTTGTTTAAAACTTCAACTTATGATTTTAACTGAATAAAAATGCAAAAAAGGAAATACCAGGAATATTTATAATGCTGATTTTTAAAATCTTATTCAAATTTGTAAAATAAAATTGCAGAAAGTATTTTGCAGATAATAATCAGCATATTAAAATAATTTCATTGCAAAATTTGATATAGTTGTTATTGTTACATTAAGGAGACTCTGAATGTAATAGTGAAAGTCCAGCCTAAGGGAAAAATTATCTGACTTATAAATAGTTGAAAATAAAGACTCATTAAATATTAACAGCTAAAATATACTTGAGAATCTAAAGATATGACTTATTTTTAAAATTTGATTTATTTTTTCAAGACCATCACCTTGAAAAAGAACATGCCTCTATTAAAAAATAGATTTTTAAGAAATATGCATACATTTTTAAGGGAATTAAAGGTTTTTTTTCAAAGTTCTTTAGAACAATTTGATTTCAGAATTGCTTAATGAAATAAAAACAACTGCTCTTATTATGAGTCATAACTCTACCCAATAATTATTTAATATGTATATCTTCTAAAAGAATGAATGAATACAAATAAATTCTTACCAAGATTGTAATGTTTTGCTAACTTATTATAACAAATTAAATTCACAATAATGCCAACAGCAATAAAAATTGGATTTTGAGTGTATGCTTATTCAGGATTATTATCCCTGCCATCTTAAATTCAATTCAAAATTATATTGCATTCTAAATATTATGCTAGATATAAGATAAAAAGTTAGAGACATTGGTACAAAAACTAAATTTTGCTAAACTAAGGACTTGCACTTGATTAAATTTATATTTTTGGTCAATGAATTCAAAATATTCATTTTTTGATGTTAATTAATTATATTTAATAAAATTTAATAATGTTGCAAAGATTTGTTAACCCAAAGAACATTGAACTTTCTCACTAACTTTTTATATCAATCATACTGAAGTATTTTATATCTATTATTTATTAATATGATATTTTAATCTGAATTTAAAAATATGAGACAGAAATAATATCATTGCACAAACTAGTGCTCAAAAAGTAAGTACATAGCAATTTATAAAAGAACAAACCTGATTAGTGATAGTTTGGATAAAGTTTCATTTTTAAAGAGATTTCATATTCAATTCATTCCTGGCAAGCAATTATGTATATAAATCTGGATTGCTTCATTTTTTTTTATTGATTGTGATTGACCAAATAATGCCTTTACATCCCCTGATACTCCCATCTTAAGCCCCACAAATCTATAAATGTTGCATTATTTACAAAAAGGGGTTCTGCAAAGATGACTAAATTACAGGTCTTAGTATGGGTTGATTTTACTCAGTTACCTTGGTAGGCCCAATGTTATCACAATGATCCTTTTAAGAGGGAGAAAAGAGGATAAGAGTGGTGGGAGGATTTATTGATAGAACAGAGGTCAGAAACAAATGGAAACGTAAAAGTTGTTAAACTGCTAGTTTTAAGATGAAGGAGGGGTCACCAGCTAAGAAATGCAAGCAGTATGTAAAAAATAGCAAAAGCAAGAAAATCAAAATTTTCCTAAAGCATTCAGAAGGAATGCAAACCTGACAGAAATCTTGATTCTAGCCACCTTCAGAAAAATAAAATTATTCTTACTTTTGTTGAACTCCCAAGTTTGTGGTAATTTGTTGTGGAATAATTAGGAAACTAAAGCATAGTTAGGTACCACAAATTGAGGGCTATTCTGAAAAGCACCAGGAATTGTGGAAGTGGCTTTGGAGGCATTTAGCATGCAGAGAATGGAAGATTTATGAAAAACATGATAGAAAAGCCTAAACTGCCTTGAGTTGTTAGAAAAAAGAATGTGAATGTTATTTTATTCATATAGATGCAGACTAAGGACTCAAAAGAAAGTGTAGACAATAGTAGGGAAGATCTATATGATCTTAAAGAATAAATCATCACAACAGACTTCATAGAAATACAGATCTTAAAAAGGGTGCTGGGGTGGGTTCAGAAGGAATGAGGATCATGTCATTGGAAACTGGAGAAAAGAGCATACTTGTTATACAGTGGCAAAAGCTTAGTAGAATTTAATACATTGAATTATTCTACAATTATGTGAAAAGCACAATTGTAAGTGATGAAGTCAGATATTTATCTGAGATTTCCAAGCAAAGTACTGGAGGTATGAATTTGATCATACTGCTTATAATAAAATGTGAGAGTAAAGAGACAAATTGAGAAGTGTTAAGCAAAAGAAAAAAAAGGATATGATAAATTGGAAAATTCTCAGGCTATCCAAAATGCAAAAGGCAGTAAAACTAGGATATTTGCTGTCAGAAAAAAAGTGATCTGGGAAAAAGCCCAGTTTGTGACTAGATAGCTTCTGCTATTCCTTTGTGGGTGGGGGAGTCACAGCATACACTCATAGGGAGGGTTCTATGAAGAGATTGGGGATCTGTCTCATGAATGTACTCTGCCATCCCACCAGAAGTCAAAAATAGAGCTGACATTATCTAGAAAAGACCCCTGGAGGAGACTCTTGCACACTGAGTATATTCCTACAGCATATGAGACATACGTGTGAGAAAACTACTAGGATCTTGGGAATCTTGCAACAACAGAAAAGCTGCCAACACAGATCTGAAAGGGTGGCAAGAATGAAATAAAAGAAGGTTGCTGCACATTAAACATTCTAAAGGCAAGAAACTTGGTGATGAATCTAAATCTACTTCACAGCATAAGTCTGAAAAAATTTCTAAATAAAAAAATAAGGATGATTTCTTGGGTACAGACGGGATCCCTAATGTCAAGGGATTATTCTCAGGTTTTCAAACATAATATTGTTTGCACTCTGTTTTTGAAATTTGTTAGGACTAATTAATTCTTTTTTCCTCCCATTTTCAAAAGGGAATATCTGTGACTGGTAGCCTAGGCCTGTCCCATCATTTTATTTTGGGAGCAGATGACTTGAGTTTCACAGGTTTATTGATATAGAGGATATTGACCTCAAGTAAATTACAACCAGAGCCTCTGTTTTAGTCAGATTTTTCACTGTTATGACTAAAGAAGCTGACCAGAACAATTATAGAGGAGGGAACATTTATCTGAGGGCTCATGGTTTCAGATATCTTTGTCCATAAAAGGTCAGCTCCATTTCTCAGGGCTCACGATGAAGCTGAACATCATGGTGGAGAATGTGGTAGAGAAAAGCTGCTCACCTCTTGCAGATCAAGAAGCAGAGTGAGAGATTCCAGCTCCAGATACAAAATATATACCCCATAATCACACCCCCACTTAACCACTTCCTCCAGCCACACCCCACCTGCCTCTAGTTACCACTCAGTTAATCGCACCAGGGATTCATTCACTGAATGGGTTAAGACTATCACAGCCCAATCATTTCTCCTCTGAACCTTCTTGCATTGTCTCACACATGAGCTTTTGGGGGATGCCTCATATCCAAATGATATCAGCTTCACATTTATCTAATTTAGATCTGGGACATTGAAGCTGAAGACATATACATGAGAGTTTGGATTTTAAGTTGGTACTGTAATGAATTGAAAGTTTTGAGTATAATGGGATGGAATGGATATGTTTTGCATGTGACTTTGATGTAAATTTTTAGGAGCCAGAGGAGGAATATAGTAGGTAGAAGAATGTATCCCCAAAATACCAACATTCTAGTCCCTAAAGCCCATGAAAACAAAGTGGATTTTCCAAATAAAATCTGAAAATCTTGAAATGAGGATTACCATATATTTTCTGAATGGTACAGTGTAACCATATAGACCCTTATACAAAGAAGGCAGGAGTGGCAAAGTCAGAAGTGTGATGACAAAAGCAAGGATCTGTAAGATACTGAAATTTGAAGATATTGTGTACTTTTTGAAAATAGAGGGAGGGGCCACAAGCAAAGAAATGGCTCTAAAATTTTAAAAAGACAAGAAAATGTATTCTCTTCTCTATCTAGTACCTCCAGGAGAAATATAGCCTGACCAATAAATTGACTTTAGGACTTTTGATTTTCAAAACAATAAGATAATAAATTTGTGCTGTCTTAGCCATGAAGTTTGAGGTAATTGATTGTGCAAACATTATGAAACTACTACAATAATATAAAGAACATGAATTGCAGTCTACATAATTATGAATCTCTTTTATAATGAAGAAAACAACTAATTTCTCAATGTAAAACTGCATTAACATCATCAAAAAGAAAATTAGCTCTTTATCCATTAATTTCTATAGTCATAAATTAACAAAAACGAGTTATCACAAAACAAATAGCTTCAGTCTAATACTTAATTGAGAAGAAGCTTTTAAATGGATATTGAAAAAAAAATCTTTAATTAAGCAGCTGTTAACTTCCTTGATCACATGTAAATAAAAAAGATGTTTCTGAAATTGATTGATTATGACTATATTTTTATAAATGTAGAAACCTGTGATGCATATTGATGAAACTTAATCTCTTTGTTTTAGGAGATAAAAGTTATTCTTTCAATCTGATATTTTTAATTTCATGTTTTAAAATATCAACTTTAGTTTGAAACAACAAAAATTATTTTTAAATCAGTAAAATAAAATTTAGAAAAAGAAAAATACAAAAAGCCAAAATATAATTGGAAAACTCCAGTCAATCTAAAAATGAAATATAAAGTTTCATATGTGCTAAAAAATTGACAAAAGTATTTTTTTTCTTTAGTTATTTATTTTTTAGTTTTAGATGGACATAATATATTTGTATTATTTTTATGTGTTGCTGAGGATTGAACCCAGTGCCTCATGCATGCTAGCTGAGCACTCTTATCACTGAGCCACAATCCCAGCCCCCAGGAAGTCATTCTTCATTCATTGTTTCACCAATTATAAAGAAACAATTAGGTTTCAATTATTAGCTAGTAAGACAGCTAACTCCTTTTAAACTCTAATTTCTTTCAGCCATTCAAAATTTAACTTAAGTTATTAAAACCTCCAGGGTGAAAAAAGAAAATCCTTCCATTACCTCCCATGCTAACTGATTTATATTTTAAAATCATTTCTATGAATTTCCAAAAATTTTAGGAAAACCTTTGTTATGAAACTTTTAAATTTATTTTTGTTTTCTCTTAGTTTGAATAAATTATTACTCTAAATATATTTCTCCATCTAGGTCTAAATCATTAGCTAATTAAATAAAATATACCTTGAGATAATAGTTCAACAACATTGAAAAAAATAAACAAACAAATAAATAATGTAAAGGCAATGTTTTTCAAAAGGCATATTGACTAATTTATGTAATGATTTTACAGTCTTTCAAAATTTCATCTTGACACTTTCAGAAACGTCAGTGTGTAGTGTTCGTGTATGTAGTCTCTTTACCAAGGTAAACTCTCAGATTGTGGATGCATATTGGTAATTTTTTATAAATAATTAAAAGGTTTAACTTTCCTCATTTATTTGCTTGGTTTTGTTTTTCTTTCTGTCTCTGTATTGAATATATTTATTTGTTTTAGCACATTCAAAAATATCCATGTGTTTGTCATTACTCTGGTCATGGAATTGCCCTATCATTAATTTATTTATTTATTCATGCCACTTTTGGAAATATTATTTATTTAATGTTATTTAAAAGTCTAG
The DNA here is from genome assembly GCF_001458135.2 of Marmota marmota marmota. Lineage (NCBI taxonomy): Eukaryota > Metazoa > Chordata > Mammalia > Rodentia > Sciuridae > Marmota > Marmota marmota. The sequence goes on along the minus strand of NW_026000108.1, from coordinate 48,312,186 downwards.
AGTAATACAGGAGAAACCTCTCTGTCTAAGGCTGCATTGGTACCTATGTTATACTCTAAAAAGATCCTTTCCTCGCTAATAACTGTAAAATCATATTTTAGTGGCAGTACATGCCAATCTAATATACTTTCAAAGTATCCCTCCATGGCCACAAAATTCAGAAAAATAGCATATTTTAAAACTTGGCTCATGACAGTAGCTCTCCACTAAGAGCCAATTATTCTGGAATATTCTAGTACTAAAACGAATCGCAAATACTTCTCATCCACTGGAGCCTCATGAAACAATTTCAGGGCAGAAATGCAGTTTAGTTGAAATAACAGATGGAATAAATGTCCCCCCTGAACCCAATTTTGCAAATATTGTGGTTGCCATCCTGCTTATGATACTGCTTTGCTCTAAAAAGCTTTTTTTAAATTTTTCATAGTATTTAGATCAAACATATTTGCTTATATTAAACTAGAAATACAAAACCAAGAGTTTGAGATTAATTTATACCCAAACTTTGACTTTCAGATGACAACTCTTGAGAAAAACTGTCACAAATTGTCAAGTCAAACCACTAAGATTCATTCATTTTTTTGCCACTTACATTCTATAATTCTGATATTACAGTATTCTTAATGGCCACTCATGGTTGATGTATTCTTAATGGCTACTCATAGTTAATAAAGCATATGTATTTTCTCTCATATGCTTTATTAACTATGTTAACCTATTTTACATATTCTTCACTAATGGGGGTTATTTTGACTTTAGCATATTAAATATACATTTCAGAATAAATAATTTCTCAAACATGTTCTTGTTTCCTTAATCATTATTTTTTGTAATAGATTTTTTTAGGGAAATTATGAGTCAGACAAGTAAATTGTATATAAAATCCTCCAAGTGTTCAGGTGCTGTATATCCATCATTTCAGTATATATTTATATTCAGTAAGGTAGATAATAGGTTGTATAAGGAACATGAGGTTCAAAAATCTCTTTTTAATTGTTTTCTTTTTGATTTACACCAGAGTAGAGTGTATTTTGACACATTATACATACATGGAGTTGAAGTATAACTAATTCTGATTAGGATCCTATTTTTGTGGTTGGACATGATGTGGGATTCACTGATGGTGTATTCATATATGAACATAGGAACGATTGTACAATTCATTCTACTGTCTTTCCTATTCCCATCCCACCTCCGTTCCCTTCATTCCCCTTTGTCTAATCCACTGAATTTCTGTTCTTTCCTCCATCCACAGATTGCTGTGTGTTAGTATCCAATAGCAGAGAGAACATTAGGCCTTTAGTGTTTGGGGATTGGCTTATTCCACTTAGCATGATAGTCTACAGATCCATCCATTTACCAGAAAAAGTCAGAAAGTTATTCTTTTATGGTGAATAATATTCCATTATGTATATATACCACATTTTCTTTCTCCATTTATCTGTTGAAGGGCACCTTGGTTGATTCCATAGCTTAGATATTCTGAATTAATCTGCTATAAACATTGATGTGGCTGTGTTACTTTTGTATGAAGATTTTAAGTCCTTTGCATATATAATGAGGAGTTGTATAACTGGGTCAAACTGTGGTTTTCCAGTTTTCTGAGGAATTGCTCTACAGTGCTTTCCAGAGTGCTTGCACGAATTTGAAGTCCCACCAGCAATGTGTGGGTACAAACTCTTGTCTTTGTTTACACTATGCTAAAAAGAATAATTAATGAGGATTAAACTCTCTTTGGATACTTTACTGTCTCAGAAAATTCATATTAGAACAATTATAATTCTTATTTTGAAATAAAATTAATTTGTAAGTCTTTTCTTTAAAAATAGATTTCAAAATCATTGTCTGCAGACTGAATTTGTATTCATATTTTTTTCTTTTCTCAGTACTTTCAAATAATGACCTGCATTTAAATGAGAAAAAATGTCATTCCATTTCAGAACCCAAGACTGTCTTGAAAAAATAATGTATGACAACATAAAACAACAGCTGATGCACATCATCTGATAACATGTGTGATCTGTCATTCACTTCACTCAGCATTTACTTGTACATTTAGTATAATCCTGCATATTTCTTTTGAGCATCAATTTCTTTTTATCCTTGTATATACATCTTTTTGCTTCCTCTAGAAATCCTTTGCCCCACTCCCACCAGATGGCAGGTTATGCTTACTTCCCTGACTGGAACATGGGAGAGAAACTGGAAGAGGTTTATGATCTTTAAATTTAAATACGAAGCACAGCAATCCAATTTAGCAGCGTATTGGCATTATCTCCATGTTCCAGGTTGTGATGTATAACTTTGGAACATAGATAATTCTAATTTTGTTTCCTCTGTGGTCACAATCTCCAGTTCTTTGGGACAGACATATTGAAAGAAAGGAACCAATTAAAGAAAAAGGGGGAAAAATCAGTAAATGGAAATAAAAGGATAACAAAAAGATCTAACATGCAAACCCTTTCTTGTTTAAAGTTGTCTCACTAGCCACCATCTTGAGGTTTGATGATTTGAGACCATTCAAATAATTTCATTAAAACTGAATTTGTCGTTTGTAAACAAAAATATTAACAAATATGTATATAAATGCACCTTAGGGAAGTTTTGTCTAAGGTTCTACATCAGGGGACTGTCTAAACATATCAAAACATAACCAATTTATCAGTATTGTCAATTTAGTTAGTCAAACATAAATTTGACTAGCAAATACCATATAAAATGAAGGAGAGAATTGCTCTTAGTACACTCACTGTTCTCTATAACTGTTTAATGAAAACCTTGTTATCAAACAATATGCTCATGGTTATAATGGCTAATATAGATCTCAGATAGTTTTTTAAGTGTGTTGTATGTTTTAATTAATTTTCTCTTTACAAAATTATATTATTATCTCTATTTTCCTGTGAGAAAAATAACAGTAAGGAGTTCAAGTGTAAGTCCACAGGTATTGAAGGTAGAAGGCAGCGGAATTAATCTATTACTTACTAGTTGAGGAGCCCCTGATGCTAAGTACTTCATTCTGTTACTTATTGTGATTAACTTCATCTTAAAAAACACATTTCTAAACAGAAATAAGGACTGGAGTTATTATATATCAAAGATTAAATATTATTAGCATTAATATGTTAAACTATAAGTAACTTTTATCATGTGTGTGTGTTTAAACATATTTACTAAAATGTTATAATCAACAGCAACTAATCACAGCATGTTAAAGATAAATATGGCAGAGAAAATTATCAAATAAGTACTTTTAGAATAATGTTTCCTATTTGGAAAGACATAAGATTTCTGTTAATATCTATAGAGTCAGTAAGTATTCAATAAATAAATGGGTAAATGGTCAAATAACAATACTCTTTCAGAAAGAGTATTAAACTGATAATTTTGAAAAATTGAGCCAGTACTTCTGAATCTTAGTTGACTTCATTGTTTTATAGTAAATGTGCTACTGTTTGAAAATAAAAGCTCTCTCACGGTCTAGATTACATTTAAGTATAAAATTGTATTATTGCTGTTATTGAGCTGTATTCATAAAAGGCTTTATATTGATTACTTTTAATGTATTTTTTTCTCATGGCATTAAATAGAAGTGAAGATCAGCATTATTTCATCTTGCATTATTCTGTTGTTGAGTGAGGGCATTTTCTCTTATTAAGAGGAAATACATTATCACCTCTTTATTAGCCAAGTTATTTTCACCTTAAGAATTCTATATAATTAGGCAGAGTTGGTAGTGCAGGTCCATAATCCCAGCAGCTCACAGGACTGATGCAGGAGGATCCAGAGTTCAAAGCCAGCTTCAGCAAAAGAGAGTGCTAAGCAACTTAGTGAGACTCTGTCTCTAAATTTAAAAAAAAAATGATAATAGCGCTGGGAATGTGGCTCAGTGGTTGAGTAGCACTCAGTTCAATACCCAGTACCACCCCCACCAAGAAAGAAGTCTATATAATTATATAGTAAAGGACTATTTTGCCCCTCATAGCTTGCTTGTTATTAAATCATATTTATTTTAATCAAACCTATAGTTTGCATTATAATCTGTTTGTATTTCTGTATTTCAAACATACACATATATATGTATGTATCTTTCAGAGTTCTAAATCTTTCAATATTTATGAATATATTAAATTATGAATATATTATAATTGATTATTTCTATTAGGCACATAATAGAAAATCAAAACACACTAAATTATAGTTAAAATATGATTTATATAAAATAGCATTTTATACTAAAAAATTGTTTAAATAAAATTCCTTCAAAATACTCTTGCCAAAAATCTGTGTAATAAGTTCTTGGGAAATAGAAATTTCTTTTGTTTACTCGATTACCTTCCCAGTTTTAAAAATGAGACACCCTACATTTCTTTTTTTAAGTTAATTATACATGTAATGTGTCTATCATGCTCATATAACAGTAAAAATTGTTAATACTATTTAGGAAATGTAATTCATGCTATTAATTCCAGCTTCTTTACAATTTAAAACACTTAACTTACTTTTTTCCTTGGGAATACTTCTGCCAGACTGAGTCCATTTATCTAAATTAAATTTAATTTACTTCTAATATTCATGCCTCTAAGTACAATATTATTATATTGTACTCAGATTTCTCCTACTTGGAGAAACCACAGATTTAATCTTATAAATTTAAACTCAAAATGAGTATCAAGGTGCTCAGTCACATTTGAGACAGTCCATTTGAGAAATTTAATATATAGCTTAAAACTATTTATATATCAGAAACATTGCAGTTCAGTGAACAACATACAAAATTGGTGAAATATAAGAGAATATCTTTATTCTTTGAGCACATAGTGATCAATAGAAACACAGTTTTACAAATATTCACATTTCTTTTGTTCTTCAAGTGATACTTAGAGCAATATATTTTATGAAATTAGATAATTAGGGTCAGTTTAATATTGAAGTAGTGAACTTCTTCAACATGTTGGTTTAATCAACTCCAAATCATAAAAGATTTTCTTTTTTTTTAAAGAGAGAGAGAGAAAGAGAGAAGAGAGAGAAAGAGAGAGACAAGAGAGAGAGAAAGAGAGAGAGAAGAGAGAGAGAGAATTTTTTATTATTTATTTTTCAGTTTTCGGTGGACACAACATCTTTTTTTTTTTAATTTTATGTGCTGCTGAGGATCCAACCCAGGACCTCGTACATGCCAGGGGAGCGTGTTACTGATTGAGCCACATCCCCAGCCCCCATAAAAGATTTTCTAAATTATAAATGATTCCTTGAGTAACTATAGCAGACATAGCACAAGCTTAATTTGAAAATAAAAGTAGTTTTTAAAATATATTTCAATAAATAAATTGGATTATAGTCACATGCTTCCACAACTCTAGAGACCTCATTTCATGGTAAAACTTTAGGAGAAATTCAGTATAAAACATTCTTAATAATTCACTTACTATAACATAAAAGTCAACATGTTTGTGTGCTACTCAAAGTAAAAAAAATCTGAGGAAAAGAAAGTGCATTCAAATAACAACTAAGTTTTATTGTTTGAAGTTCTTCACCTGGATAATTAATTCATTTAATTCTTAAAACTTTAAGGAATAGTTTCTATTACTATCCTCATCATACAAATGATAAAACCTAGATTACATAAATTGACCCACTCTTAATTGTCAAGGCTATAGCACACACCAAGGTAGGACCCTTCCAGAATCTGTGGTTGTAAGACCATGCATTATTTTTTTTTGCCTTACAAAAATCTCATTAATTATTAAAAACAAACATTCATAACAATGGCTAGGTATGCTGTAGGACATTCCTGCTATAAGCAAAAATCTCTGTAGTCTTCCCAAGCTGATGAAAAGCAAAGAAAATTGAAAAATAGAGATGGGAGCAGGATAGCAGCAAACAAAAGCTGCTAAGGCCTGGTAGACCTAAAAACTACCTCTCACAACCAGAAATGGACTCTGGCAAGGCCAACACTCACAGATAATTGACACTGAGATAGAATTAATAATAAATCAACGTATGTAAACCAGATTCACTAAAGTCTAGTGTATTTATTCCCTAAAGCTGCCAAAACAAAATAACTCAATTTATTTTGATATAGTTCAGGAGACTAGAAGTCTAAATTCAAGGTAAGAGGAGGGCCATACTCTTTCTGAAGACTCTAAAGCATTGTTCCTTGCATCTTCCTAGCTTTGGGTATTTTCTGGTAATATTTGGCACTCTTTGGTTTGTAGAAATATCACTGTAATTGTGGCTTCCATGTATAGTGGACTTTTACTTGTGCATTTATTTCTCTATATTTCTTTCATATAAGGATGGCAGTTATAGGATTTAAGAGCCCGTTCTAAGACAGTATGGCCTGATCTTAAGCCCCTATTTGCAAATAGAGTCACATACACTGATACTGGAAGGAATGATTTCAATATAACTTTTTGGGAGATGAAATTTAATTTAAAATACCTACCTTCTCTACAATCCACACCCCATATATAGTGTACCTGTGTCTATGTACATGTGGAAAAGAATTTTGTGTTAGTGGGAAGTAATTAATGAGAAGTAAATATATATCATTGAAAATACTGAATCTGTACAACACCTATAACCATAGAGATTAGAAGATAGACATTATTGCTTAATCTATTATTCCAAGGATATAGCTTAATTAAACTGTAATTAAATGGGAAACAGCTATTAATCATATTTAAAATACCTCAGTGCCTACCATATGTAAATTAATGAATTTGCAGCTGTACTCAGTTTTACTAAAGAAAAATCCTTCAACCTGGCTATTACAACAAATTCTTAGATTAACAATCTAAAATTACGATTAATAAAGATTAATTAGGAAATTAATAGTAAATTAGTAAAATTATTAATTAATATTAGTAAATTAATCTAGTAAAAACTCAGCTTTATGTTATACAAGGAGTTAGCTAATGTCTTCTACATTCCCTTTAAACATCCTCCCCTGCCCTAAATCAGGTAATGGTCTTCCCTCATAAATAATCATTACAGACTCTTTCCTCAAATGCCTGATAATCCTTAGTTGCCCATTCATTTTTAAGAGTCAAGAACTTAAAAGCTGAGCATAAATTCCATGTTCCTGAAGGGACTTGGTTGTATGTTAGGCTTCACTGTGGTTTGGCAAGATCCATTCATTTTATTGGAGAACTCAATGTTAGCATTTATAGACCATTTCCTTGAGTTGTTAAGTTGCCTTAGGAAAGAACCTTCTAAACTTTATTCTGGAAAGGTAAGGGCAGCAGCAGCCATGGGCATTCCAGTCATAATTCTTTTTACTAAGTGAAAAATGAAAGACTATTTGTGGGGGATACATGGTTTTACATAGCGCCTCAGTTTTCAATGTGGCATTCCAACCTGTTGCAATGCATATAGTGCCGACCTACATGCTCTCTTGTGCACACTCTTCAGACAGCATATTTACTTTTTTTCTCCTGAGAGAAGGAAAAGGAGTCAAGTATGTCTGTAAAAAGTGTGAAAGTTGATCTAGATATAAAGTGCTTTTTTATAATAAACTTTAGCAAATCCCCACCAAAACTTATATGTTCAGGACAACCTTGTATTTTGTTGCCTGTAGCTTTCTAAAGATTGACTTGCTTCTTGATCTCTATTATACAGACTGTAATTTTTAGCTTTTTCCTGTCTGTTAATTTGTATTTTTATTTATCATTCACAGATCTTTCTTTCTTTCTTTCTTTCTTTCTTTCTTTCTTTCTTTCTTTCTTTCTTTCTTTTTTTCTTTCTTTCTTTCTTTTTAAATTCAGCAGGAATTGAATTCAGAGGCTTAACCACTGAGCAACATCTCCAGACCTCTTTATTTTTTATCTTGAGACAGGGTCTCCTTAAGTTGCTGAGGCTGATTTTGAACTTGTGATTCTCCTGCCTCAGCCTTTTGAGTCATCGGAAAATTGAGTATGCTCCATGGTATCAGGCTTGGAGATCTTTCTTTCTGATGTCTTTCTTTTAATATAGTTGTCTTTGAATAATCACAAGTTTTCCTCTATAATGTCTGTATTCAATGTGGTATTGTAACTCTATTGTATGCATAATAAAGCAAATTCTAAAGTAATATACAAATAGGGCTCATCACCAGTCCAAATTTAGTTGAGATACATCATAAAATCTTCAATACTAAGAAGTAGCTTGAGTATTTGGAAAGCAATAATATGGAAGATATTTCCTTATGTCTAATATGTTCATGATGACTAGGAACTCCTCAAAGTCCAAGAATTTGTCTTTTTTTAAATTTTATGAGACAAATTTTGAAATTGTTAACTTTGAACATTGAGAGACAAAAACTATTCAGTTATTCAATATACAATTTGAAATGGCACTGCAAGGACAGAGATAATTTTGAGACAGATTTGGTACTTAGCACATAAATGGTACAAAATATAAATGCAAATTACAATTATTTAGGATGCTGCATGAGTTGATAGTTAAAATAAGATTGTTATAGAAAACTTAGGGACAAAAACATTATGTCTTTAGAGAGAAAATAAATTGTTGTGATGCAATGATCTTCTGAGCCAAGTTTTATTGTTACATTATGTGTACTGTAGCAGATTAATACATACACACTTAAAACTGTTCTAAATTGGAGCATACTATTGATAGTATGCAGCATCAAATTTAGGAAAATATTTTAAACTAATATACTATATAACAGTTGGTAAATTATTTTAAGAATTACTGGTAAACTGCTTAAAGCAATACTCAAATTGTTAAGTGGAAAGGTACATTTATTATATTGGAAAGGCAAAACTCCATGCCTTAATCCTTTTCAGTATGGACATCATAGTTTCTGAAATTCACCAACTCTTTAAATGTATCATATAAATAAAAATATCACATGAATGAGTCTGTCTGAATAATAAAGTACATATTTTTCTTAATTAAGACTAGACATTTAAATGTCTATGGTCAAAGCCCCTGGAAAATTTCTAATTGTTGTAACTGAATTAAATCTGAGTATGACTCACATGTAAGGTAAGAAAGAGACTACATTCTGATTTTATAATTCTCCCTCAATGGACATGTGAAACCCCACAAATCTGGTCACCTTGAACATGTGAGACAACAATTAGGCTGTGACCTTCCGTAAGCCCAAGAGCTTATGAACTTCATAAGCTCTTTGCTCAAGCCGACAGTAGAACAATTTCTTCCCCAACCTTCCTCAGATGCAGCGCCTTTTAAATATTACTCTATGGGACATGATGCTATAATCTAGACTGAGAATTAGGTTGCCTTTACATAACTTTTGAAGTTAGAGCATATCGTATCTTCCTTATATATCCCTCTCTTAAAGATGCACATCTAAATTAGGTACTAAATGCTTTTTAAATTTGATCACCCAAGTTTTATACTGTTTGTACTAATTTTGGCTGTGGTGGCAAAATCGTTCTCAATTTTGTAGAGCACAAATGCTAAATCCCTACCAATTAAGAATGATCATAGAAAACCTCATCCAAGCCAACATGATGGAAAGTTGGGCCTACAGTTTCTTCTAGATGTGGGGTCTCTTGTATAATGCCTAGGTCTTTGATGCATTTTTTGTTGAGTTGTTTTTTTTTTTTTTTTTTTATGCAGTGTGAGAGATAGAGATATTCAATTTCGTTTTGCTACAGTTGGATTTCCGGTTTTCCCAATACCATTTGTTGAAGAGGCTCTTTTCTCCAGTGTATGTTTATGGTGCTTTTGTCTTTGTCTAGTATCATATAACTGTATTTATGTGGTTTTTCTCTGTGTCTTCTATTCTCTTCTATTGGACTTTATGTTTATTTTGGTTCCAATACCATCTTGTTTTTGTTGCTATAGCTATATAGTATAATTTAATCTTTGGTATTGTGATGTCTCCTGCTTCACTTTTCTTGCTAAGGATTGCTTTGACTATTCTGGGCCTATTATTTTTCCTAATGAATTTAATGACTGCTTTTTCTATTAAATGAAGAATGTCTTTGGAATTTTAATAGGAATTGCATGAAATCTGTATAGTGCTTTTTATGTACATTTTGACAATGTTAATTCTACCTGTTGAAGAACACAGGGGGTTTCTCATCTAAGTTTGTTTCAATTTCTTTCTATAGTGTTGTGTAATTTTCATTGTAGAAATCGTTCACCTCTTTTGTGATATTGATTCCTATTTTTTTAAGGCTATTGTTAATGGAATGGTTTTCCTAATTTCTTGTTCCACTGATTCATTATTAGTGTATAGGACTAAAATTGACTTATGGGTCTTAAATTTATAGTGAATTTATTTATGAGTTCTATAAGTTTTCTGGTGTCTTCTAAATATAGAATCGTGTTTTGGGCACATAAAGATAGTTTGAGCTCTTCTTTCCTATTCCTATTCCCTTAATTTATTTCTTTTGCATGATTGCTTTGGCTAGAGTTTCAAGGACTATGTTGAATAGAAGTGGTGAAAGACAGCATCCCTGTCTTGTTCAATAAGTCTCCTAAGGTGCAAGAAGTAAAATCAAGAATCAATAAATGTAATGGTATCAAACTAAAAACTTCTTCACAGCAAAGGAAACAATCAAGAATGTGAAGAGAGAGTCTTTAGAATGGCAGAAAAATCTTTTCCACTTGCACCTCAGATAGAGCATTAATCTCTAGGATATACAAAGAACTCAAAAACTTAACACCAAAAAAGGGGAAAGAAACTGAACAAATGATTCACAGAAGAAGAAATATGAATAGTCAACAAATATATTAAGAAAAATGCTCAATATCTCTAGCAACTAGAGAAATGTAAATTAAAACTACAATGAGACTCCATCTCACTCTACTCAGAATGGCAATTATCTATAATACAAGTAACAATAAAAGTAGGGAAGGATGTGGGTGAAAATGTACACTTATACATTGCTAGTGGGACTTCAAATTGGTACAACCACTGTGGAAAACAGTAAAGAGATTTCTCAGAAAACTTGGAATGGAACCACTATTTGACCCATATAATACTCAGTATATGAACCCAAAGGAGTTAAAATCAGCATACTACAATGACACAGCCACATTGATATTTATAGCAGCTCAATTCACAATAGCTAAGCTATGGAATCAACCTAGTGCTCTGCAACAGTTGAATAGATAAAGAAAATGTGATATAATGAAATATTACCATAAAGAAGAATGACCTTATGGCATTTGTTGGTAAATAAAAGAATCTGGAAACTATCTTGCTAAGTGATATCTAAGCCAATCTCAAAACACCAAAGACCAAATGTTCTTTCTTAACAGATGCTAAAACACAAGTAGAGATGGAGGGAAGAACAGAAGTTCTTTGGATTAGATGAAGCGTAATGAAGGCAAGGGATATGGAATGGGATTAGGACAGACAATAGAATGAATTGGACATAACTTTCCTATGTTCATATGTGAATACAGTACCAGTGAAATGTCACATCATGGGCTGAGAGCCATAGCCAAGTAGGAATGACGCATGGCATTTTTGGTTGAAAGGTGACCCCAGCAAGCCATTGAGATGATAATGATTATGTTAAGATGTGCATTCAATTGGAGATTACACCCCTGCTGTCCGCCTTGGCCTGCTACTTTGGAGCTCTTGCAGGACTCCCAGAGAGTTCCCATTGGTTGGGGAAGTGCTGTAGGAGGGAATTCCAGAGGAGGGATTTCCTGTTGGTGTAGTGTGTTCCAGGAGAAGGCCACATGCATGGCATTTCGTGGGAGTTTTGGAAATAAAGTTTGTTCCTGCTTGAGTGGCTCGTGATTTTGTGCCCAGCCAGACTGCGGCAATCATGTATAACCACAAGAATGGGATCCTAATTAGAATAAGTTTTACTCCACGTATGCATAATGTGCCAAATTACCCTCTACTGTCATGTATAGCTAAAAAGAAGAAATTTAAAAAAAAAAATCTCATCCAAGCTTCCTTTATAAGTTCTAAAACAATAAGAATTAAAAAAAAAAAAAACAGTATAAAGAAGTAAAGAAGTTTGATCAATACATTTATGAACTCTGACCTTCCAGTTAAGAAATCTCATGGGCAAGATTATGGTTTTATTAAGAATCATGGAAGTGATTATTATTCTATGAATATGATTCTTTCCTATGTACTTTCAAATTATCTTTATTTTGTTGTGATCGAATTCTGTTCATCTTTCTTTACTATAGCTGCATGTTCTTTTTTAAATGGCTATTATTAATTTTTATTTTTTATTTTTTTATTGATTTAAAAAATGACAGCAGAATGCATTACATTTCTTATTACACATATATACCACAATTTTCATATCTCTGTATGCTGCACTTTTTAAAAATTAATTTTACTTTCAGTTGAGAAAATTAGCAATATCCTTGGATAGTCATGTCACAGGGTTGAACTGTATTCCCCGTGAAGCACCATTATGCTTCTCTCAGTGTCTATATAACAGCTTGAACTATCTTTCATTCAAAGGAGGTAATAATCCTCTTTGAAATATGGATGATTAAATGCTTTATTCACCCTCCAAGGAAGTTTAGTAGGAATATCACTTTAACTTCTTAAACATTGCTGAAAAAATATTGTGCCTCCAAAATTAAATATAAATTTTGCAAATCTTTGATCCATGATGTGCTACATGGCATCTGTTATGTAAGCAGCTGTCCATTGATTGTTTATGGGTCACTAAAAAATATGTTCTGCCTAGCACCAAGAAGGAAATACAGAGTTTGGGGAGTTATAGGATTTAGTTACCAGGAGGTAACCATTTTCCCTGCAATAGCCTTTCCTAAGTTAAGGTACTGAAACACAATCATGTTTCACACAATATGCTATAATATAGTGCCTTTAGATTTTTCCTGTTTTCCACCATTCTAGGGCTTCCTGGTTTTTCTAAATTATTTCCTTTGTACATAAAATACTTAGATAAGCATTTGCATTATTCAGTCCAAAATAAAATTAGATAACAGACTACAGCATACTACAGAATAATTTTTGAAGGCTATAGCTATGACTTCTCTATTCTCCATGGGCAGTTGTTTTTTCTATACAGTTAGCAGAAACTTCTGGGAAATATTTTAGATTTGTTATTGCCTGATAGTCTCCAAACCTTACTTTAATTGATAACACACAACCTTCTTCTGTCAAATTGTTGACCTTTTATGATATAGAAGACTCCATCTTCTCATATTACTTATGCAACAATTTCAGTTCTGCCACGCCACATTGATGCAAATTCCTGATGAAATAACACCTGGTAGGACTCACTATAAGCTGACTATTCTTAAACTCATCTATATCAAATTAATGTTTTAAAAACAATATTTGACTATTCCATTTTGATTTTCTGTGTAAACTTGTCTAACTTCAAACAAAGGAAAAAAATACCACACTGGATATATTATTACTGAATTACAATGGATTTAAAACTTCATGGTCTCACAGACAATAAAACACACAATGGCACTGTTAATAACTCTTACTAGAACATGTCAACTCTCTATACAGAGGCTAAGCATATATCAGAACAAATATATTTTTAGAGATGTGCATATTTGTTGAAAAATAGAAGCAAATAATATTTTTATTATTTTTTAAATTTATTCTAATTTGTTTTATTGCTGAGATCCACGGCGAGTCTGTATGGCCCCTGGCATTTTGCCAACAGTATTGATTGACAGGCGAGGCATTACTATCCGCCTCTGCCGCAACTTTTGAGTTCTCGCATTATTTTGGAGTTCTCGTGGGGATTTCCAGGGATTCCCCGAGAGTTCCCATTGGTTGGGGAAGTGCAGGAGGAGGGATTTCCGGGAGAGATATTTCCGGCTGGGGGTTCCTGGACAAGCCTCGTGGTGCGTTCGGGAGGATTCCCCGGGAGCTGTGTGAAGTGTTTTCCTGCAGTTTAAAAATAAAGTTTGTTCCTGCTTCAGTGGCTCGTGATTTGTGCCCAGCCAGACTATATGATAGCAGAATGTATTACAATTCACATTACACATATATAGCATAATTTTTCATATCTCTGGTTGTACACAAAGTAGAGTTACACCATTCATGTTTTCATACATGTAATTAGGGTAATGAAGTCCATCTCTTTCCACCGTCTTTCCTACTCAATGCCCCACCTTCCCTTCACACCCCTTTGCCCTATGTAGAGTCCATCTAATCCTCCCATGTTCCTCCCCAACCTCATTATGAATTAGCATCCTTATATCAGAGAAAACATTCAGCATTTTATTTTTGGGGATTGGGTAATTTCACTTAGCATTATATTCTCCAATGCCATCCATTTACCTGCAAATGTCATGATTTTATTCTCTTTTAGTGCTAAATAGTATTCCATTGTGTATATATACCACATTTTTTTTGTCCATTAATCTACTGAAGGGCATCTAGTTTGGTTCCACAGTTTAGCTATTGTGAATTGTGCTTCTAGAAACATTGATGTGGCTGTGTCCCTGTAGTATGCTGTTTTTAAGTCCCTGTAGTATGCTGTTTTTAAGTAATGATTGATTCCATTCCCAGTTTTCCAAGGAATCTCCATACTGCTTTCCTTATTGACGGCACCATTTTGCAGGCCCACCAGCAATATATGAGTGTGCCTTTCCCCCCACATGCTTGCAAACCCTTATTGTTGTTATTTTAATACTGATTATAGCCTTACTTCCTAAAAACTGAAATTCATATTATAGAACTACTTCATGCTATGACCCTTACAAATGGAATAGCTGTGATTAAAATAATCCCATGTGCTAAGCAACACACTTTTAAAGCTAGAGGTCATGCTTCTGTGCTAAACAGGTCACAGTGGCCAAAACCATTGTTTCATAAAGGATCCAAATTGATTTGCCACATAGCTTTAATTGGCATCTAATAAAAATCTTGAAAAGTGGAATGAGTTCACTGGTGATATTCAGAATATTCTGAAAACTAGGGTCATTTAATATACCAGGATCACCAGAATATGATTCCTTCTGAAGATATCAAGTCACCTGAAATAGGATTTGGCAAAATGTTACATGCCATTGCAGAGCAGATTACTTGAAAACTATCCTAAAGCATCACTGATGGGAAAATATTAAAAAAAAATGATTGAGGATGTTTCTAGTGCATTTCCTACAGGTCAAAATCATCATGTCAAAAGAATCTTGCAAATTTGAAGCAAGAAGAGGAATCTAAGAATCAAAAACTTTTGGAAATTTTGCATATGGATACTGTCCAATTTGCATTTCTGAGATGCCAATATGTTCCAATAATTGTTGGTTTGTTTATCCCAATGATGCAGGCATATATTTGAATCCACAGATTAAGATGTTGCTCTTAATCCTAGTGGCTGATAATTTCCTATACTTGCTGTTTCTATGCTTTTTACTGGAGGATACACAAGATTAGGAGCAAGTATTCAAATCCTAGAATCTAACATTTTCCAAACATATATGATCAGATATTACAGTGAAAAGAAGACTTATGCAGTATACTCTGCTTTGCAATCATTAGGTGAAGGTTTGGATTCTTAAAAAAATTATCATACATGGAATCCTATCAGGATCATTTTTCAAAACCCATATAATTTACAACATACTGAGGTCTATTGTGATTTAAGATCTTTGGATGATAATAATGGGTCAATGCAGGTTCATCAATTGTTACAAATTTTTAGACTGTTAATGATAATAGTGGGGGCAATTTGTGCATAGATGAAGACAAGGAGTGTGTGGTGAAAGGAAAGCGAAGAACCTGGGAAATAGGCAAGCGAGAAATGAAAGATGGAAACCAGGCAGAGATACACAGGAGAATTGATTTGGCAGAGCTGACAAATAAAGGCCATCTCTCTATAGTAGAGAGAGGCAACACAGGCTTGGGGTTGAAGACTTTTGTGGGGCAGGCTCAGGGATTAGAGCCAGGCAGGTCCTAACACAGGCAGTGAAGGGTTGGATTAGTATGAGGGAGTGGTGAGCCTTTCTTAGAAAGGCCCTTGAACAGAAAGCAAAATTCTTCTTAAACTGGTGGCTGTCACTTAAGATGGCCATCCAGATGCTAAGCAAGGACCTTACATTTGAGAACTCTGATTTTCTGTTTGCTTTAACTGTAACACTAAAACTACTCTAAAAATAAACCAAATGCATTAAAAAAATAAAAAGATGAAATGATTCTAGTTGACCACAAGCCTCAGATATGAAATAGATCTTGTTCATGTGAACTCTCAGAATGATTCCCATCATTATGTTCCTATTTTGATGTAGAAAAGCTATATAGAAGGGTGGGGAAAAAAGTAGAAAAAAAATGTCACTATAAAATATTCCTAAACTTCTTTCAACTGTTGCTTCCACTAGAAAAGGTGGCAAGGTCAAAAATGGCCATGCAAGCAAGACATTGAGTGTGGTAGTCTGGTAAAACTGTTTTGACGCTCTTTAAATTTTACTACTTAAATATTAAAAGAGTTGTGTAATATGTTGAATATAAATGTTTGGTATTACAGAAAAATGCACTGATGTTATATGCAATAATTATCCATCAAAATTACTTTTTGAAGATAAATTATACTTGTTTCCATGAGGTTGTTACCAAATCCTCCACATTATTGTGAAAGTAGCCAATTTGGGGGGGTTGAATTCTGTGCCCCTTGAAATATATATTGAAACATTATTGCACTCTATCTCAGAATATGAACTTATTTGAAAATAGGACTCTTTATAATCAAAATAAAATTAAGTAATTAAAGTGGGATTTAACCCACTTAATGACTGGTATCATTATAAAAGGGAAAATTTGGTCACTAATAATAGACATGCATAGACTTAAGATGATGTGAATAGACATGGGGAAGAGACAGCTATCTACAGGTCAAGAAGAGTGGTATTCAACAGATACTACTCACAGTTCTGAGAAGGAATGCATCCTGGGGTCACCTTGGTATTCAACATACAGCCTCAAGAATTCTGAGAGTAAATTTCTGTAGTTCAAGTCACCCGGTTTAGGATACTTTGTTATAGTAATACTAGCAAACTAATATAGGTATGTGTTGCATCATTGACCAGACGTGGGCTATATTTATCAAAGATTGATATTAAACAAATAAGTAAATAAAGTGTGAACCTATTACACATGAACATGTACTGAAATGAAAGGAAGAAAATGTTTGGAATAGCAATGCGGGAAGAAGCAACTGATTTTATACAATCAAGCATTTCCAATCCTTTCTCCCTTCTTTTCACTGATATTCATGGTTTTTCTGTTACCTCATTGGCTATTTCTCCGGAGCTTTATTTTCTTTTGCTTTTTTTCTGCAACCACTGCATACCCTAGAGTTAAATTGATATATTTTTTTCTCTGCTTACTGATGTCAAGATTTTATTGTTTCAAGTTTTTATTTATACAACTTATGCATTCATTTCTCCATGAACAAACCCAACCTGATCCTCTGTTTCACATCACAGTAAATGGAACCTCTGTATTTCCAATTACAAAAGTCTTAGTTATGCCTTAACATTTCCCTCTATTCTCTTCATAGCTTTCTGTCAAAACATCCCTCAGGTTATGCCTTCAACTATATCTTTATTCTGATAGGTTCATATCACCATCATGTTGAATAAATTATTACAGTGACTTTCCAACTGGTTCTTCTATGTCTATGCCTGTCCTTCTGTAGTCTTTTCTGTCAAAATACCACAAACTATTACAGAATATGAAGTACATTATGACACATTACTGTTTAAAATATATATTAATTTTATTTTCTGTATACTTTAAAAAGCTGTATCCCTATGAGGATCCATGATGTCCACATCATCTGAAACCTCTGTGATTCACTGATCTCATCATCTACAACTTGCTCTTTTCTCTCCCTGATCATTGTTTCCTGAGATAATCTACAAGACCTATATCTTCAGGAACTTCATATTTCTAACTAAAATCATTTAATAAATGAGACTTTCCTAAACCACACTCCATAAAATATATACCTACCTCCAATAGAAACAATTCTACATAAATGTACAAATTTTCTTGAGTATCTTCCAATGTAAGCTTAATGTGAATTTAATATTAAACATATTAGAAAAAGTGTTTGATAAAAGTTATTTTGTACCAGGAGTATCATCAAAAATAAGAAATATCTATCTACCTATTTATTTATTACAATTCCTAGAGTATTTCCACAAAAGGTCATGAAATTTATATTCCTCAAGTAGTGGATAAAAATTAGCAAACTTAAAGAGTGTTTTTTACCCAAGTATCTAATGGAAAACATTTTGCAAATATTTTACAGAATACCTATTCTTCCTTTTGGTAATTTTATTGCAAAAACTACATTCTTTAACAAAAAGTACTAGTACAGAACTAAATTTTTTAACTAATGACATTTACTTGTTAAAAATATACTTTTGTAAAAAAAAAATTGTGCTTACATTTGTAGTTTTCCACAACTGTTGCTATAGTTTTACCTTTGTTAAAGAAAACCTTTATAATTTTTAGAGTTTAAATTAATCAACAATCTCAAATCGGTATACTTCTATATTTAAAATATTTTTAAAAATAAGAAATGGACTAGAAAAAGAGGTAAAAAAACATACTGAGTGGCATTCATTATTTAAATGACCCTTAAAACTACTCTAACAACAGAGAAAATCTAGAAAGATTAATAATTTGTCTTGTTCAGGATCCATTTATCCAATAGCCAACAAATTACTTTAATTGAGCTTTTTAAGGAAAATAAGTCCATTATAAAAATGAAAATGGTATCTAAATGTCAAGTTCTCTGTTTCACACAGATATTTCTTAATCTCTTACTGTGACAACTTCCTACATTGTTGAATTGTTTTCAGAAAGAGAAGGAAGAAAAACTTCCCCCAAATACTTCATGATAATTAGAATGTGTTTTTAATTAAACAGAATAGAAACTTTACTATTCCCCTATACTATTTTTTGCATCCTTTTTGTTTATTTGTTTGTTTCTGCCTTTGTAACAACAATTTAGGGTCATTCCCTCATAGCATATTTACTAATAAGTTAAATTTCATACCTCTTGAATGCTTACTCTTTTAATCAATTCTTTAAGGTTTCTTATTTGAAAAGATAACCTCTTCTGTAACATGTAATGTGTTAAATATTTCCTTACATAAGCTAATGTGAAAAATTATTTACTATGATTCATGTTTTTGGCTACTCAGAAACTAATATTTTGTTAATTATTAAGCCAATGTTATTTTAAGGTAACATATTTCCACTTTGATTACTTGTCTTTTATTTTCTTAAATGTTTTGTAAATTTTGCCACTGAATATTCAATGCCTGTGCATATAATATGGTAGGTATTCTGTGAATCCTTGTTGAATTCATTTACTTTGCAGTAGAATTATTTGCAGACTTTAATGTGATTTGTGGATGAAATTCCATGTATGAGCTATATTGCATACCATTAGAATTGGTATCCACATAGGACTTTTGCTTTGAACAAAGGATAAATTAAATGTTCTGGTTAATTGAAAGTAGTGTGTATCCTTTTAATGAAAAGAGGAGTGAAAAGAAATTATAGATTGCTTGAAATATCTGCGCCTTTGAATAATAAATTCTGTTAAGCATCTATTTGTATTACCAATAATTTAACTCCTCTGCTCCATATCTCCTGTAACCTTTAGTAGAACTTCAGTTTAATTTTGTTATTTTGTGAATATGTGTGTGTGTGTGTGTGT
Organism: Marmota marmota marmota; assembly: GCF_001458135.2. Classification (NCBI taxonomy): domain Eukaryota; kingdom Metazoa; phylum Chordata; class Mammalia; order Rodentia; family Sciuridae; genus Marmota; species Marmota marmota. The sequence goes on along the minus strand of NW_026000108.1, from coordinate 48,292,555 downwards.
GTGTATGTTTCTGGGAATACTTCACTAAATCTTGCTTAGAAATGAATACAGACTAAGAACATTTTATTCTCAATGGGGAAAATCACATCTTCATTGTATTTATTACTAGTGTAATACCAAGCTGGATTGTTGATAAGATTTAACATAATTTAAAAATAGAATGAGTTTAAATAATACAGAATTGTCATAAACCAATAATCACATGGAGCTCCAAATTAAGGAAAAACAAGTATCATCTGTCAAAAGAGAATGTAAGCACTTGCAGTTGTTGCTTTTTAAATTTATTAGTAGTTTTATTTTTGTTTCATTAGCACAACTTTAGGTTTAAGGAAAAATAAATGGAAAGTCCAGTCACTGTATACCCTTTTCTAATGGTAAGAAATGACCCAAATTTAAGCTATAATTACAGTAAAACCTCATTCCTCTTTCAGTCTCACTGATTGTACCTCCTTATGCCATATCTTCACTAAGAAGTACCCCTCAAAATAGTTTTTGCCCATGTCTCTTCCCCACTAAAATCTTCAAATCAGATTACTTCATGTGCTGTTTGCATATTCTTACAGTGTGCTTCAGATTTACAATTGCAATAAGTTATAATTTCTTGAGAATAAATGTGAAATTTACCTATTTAGACATTTCTATCTTTGTGACATCTAGATAACACCAATCTGCTTATATAACCATTGACTTCCTATTTATGTATAAGTATTTTCTAGCAATTAAGAATTTGAATTCTGTGGTTCAATAAGTTGGGTTTGAATTTGTATTTATTGATAATATTTGTTCAGGCAAGACTTTTCCTTTTTAAATCTTCCATTGGTGTACAATTTTTTATCTATAAAATGTAAGTAATAATATAGAAACTATGATTGTGTTAATACTTCAAAAACACGTGGGCAAATGCCTAGGGTATTTACTTCTGGGATGACTCTGTATACAGTTCATATTTTTTGACATAGTTTTAATAGCTTGTTCTTAGAATAATAACTCCAAAAACAGGTTTTGAATCATTGAATTGTAATTAAGAATATGATGAATCTGATTAAGGATGCATTAAAACACTCGTAATCATAGTTATTTTCCTCCTTGAGGGTAAATTAACAGGGAAAATGAGTGAGCTTGAGAAATTGTATTATCTTGAAAATTATATGGCTATTTTCAAGTGGGATCATTTTACTCATTAGTTTTCTTCATGTTTTATTTTTTATCTTGTTCATTTTAAGGTTTGTATTGCTCTGTAGAATATTTAGATATATATTCAAGAATCCTCAGCTTATGTGGTTCATATGCCACAAATATTCTAATGCCTGAAACTAAACGTTAAACTTCAAATACTGTTGTGAGGACATTTCTAGAAGAATCTTAACATACACTTCTTTAAATACTTTACCTATAGAATATCCTAAAACAATGTTAATGGTACTGTCTTAGATTTAAGCTGTAAAGTTTTTAATAATTTTGAACCTGTTTCTCTTACATTCCCTATCACTCACCATCCCACTATTTGGCATTTTTGAAGTAGTTGTTAATATCATTATTCTTGGCTGGGGTTGTAGCTCAGTAGTAGAGTGCTCACCTGGCACTGGGTTTGATCCTCAGCACCACATAAAATAAATAAATAAAATAAAAGTATTGTGTCCATCTACAACTAAAAAAAGTTTTAAAATATCATTCTTCTATTTCCAAATAAACCTTTGCTTTTGGGCTTCAATGATTGCATTTGTTGGTTATGCAGTTCCCCAGTGAGTTTAATTTTCTTCATAAATTAAAGAAATTTAAGCAATTTGCATAGGCCTAAAAGCAAAATTAACAGCAACATAGCAAAATCACACAATTTTTAAACCATTCTGTTTTCTCTATGATGCACATGTTAGGTTAAAAATCTGAAATCAGTAAAGCACCCCACAAAAGTGGTGGGTTAAGAAGTCAATTATATCAAATAGCTATTAAGAGTATGGTAGCAATGTTTTTGGTCAACATCTTTTTCAGAGTCATATGACAAGTTTGAATAGAAACATCATCCTTGGATAGAAAAATCTTTACTTTGGGGAGTTAATTGACATGATCAAAATGAAGAATAAACTTCATTCTGATCATAAACTCAAGCTTACCATATTTTCAAATAGATCAATAGATGTGAATTATTTTTCCTATTCCTCTTCTCCAGTAATTTTCTTTCTTTCACACATTATAAAAAAAAGAAGCTTCAATTCTTTTTAAGGAAACAAATGAATTATAGATACTTTCATAATTACACAGATTTGAATACTGTAAACAACATCAAATTAATGTCTTGATCTAAGAATGTGCTCTCTTCTAAGAACATTGATAGTTTATTCAATAAGACAAATTATACCAACAAATTATTTTAAGTCATATCTAATTTAACTTGCAATGGCTATATTAAAAACTAACATGTTCTTTGTATATAAAAAGATAGAGGAGGATCCAACATGGCGGAGAGTTGGGAGGCAGCGCTTTCAGTACCTCCGCAACAACGGGGTCAGAGAGACGCATGGATACGCTTAGATTCGACCTGCTGAGAAACTCCTAGCAAAATTCCACTAAAGAGAGACGGGAATTGGTAGGATCTTTGGAGGTGACAGTTTGCCCTAGACGAGTGAATCTCCGCCACGCAGCGCAGAGGTCCAGACCCGCAAGCCGCTGCCCGCGCGACTCGGCGACTGTCGGCTGCCTGCTCGCAGCCCCCGCGTCGGGGCGGATAGCCTCCGAGGCGCAGCGCAGCAGGAGCGGTGCAGGGACTCTAGGAAGAGGTCTCTCGCCAAGCCTTCATGAAATAGCAAACCGGGAGCTGAAACCAACCAGAAACAGACCAGTCCCACCCCTCCCTTCGGACACTCTGGCAAGGAGCCTGGGGCCC
>NW_026000108.1:48265092-48287928 GCF_001458135.2 Marmota marmota marmota | reverse complement strand
AAAAAAATGTGGCATTTATACACAATGGAGTATTATTCTGCATTAAAAAATGACAAAATCATAGAATTTGCAGGGAAATGGATGGCACTAGAGCAGATTATGCTAAGTGAAGCTAGCCAATCCCTAAAAATCAAATGCCAAATGTCTTCTTTGATATAAGGAGAGTAACTAAGAACTGAGTAGGTACGAAGAGCATGAGAAGAAGATTAACATTAAACAGAGATGAGAGGTGGGAGGGAAAGGGAGAGAAAAGGGAAATTGCATGGAAATGGAAGGAGACCCTCAGGGTTATACAAAAGAACACACAAGAGGAAATGAGGGGAAATGGAAAAATAATACAAGGGGGAGAAATGAAGGACAGTAGAGGGGGTAGAGAGAGAAGAGGGGAGGGGAAGGGAGGGGGGACAGTAGAGGATAAGAAAGGTAGCAGAACACGACAGTCACTAGTATGGCAATATGTAAATCAATGGATGTGTAATTGATGTGATTCTGCAATCTGTATATGGGCTAAAAATGGGAGTTCATAACCCACTTGAAGCAAAGTGTGAAAGATGATATATCAAGAACTATGTAATGTCTTGAACAACCAACAATAAAAAATAAAAAATAAAAAAAAATAAAAAATAAAAAAAATAAAATAAAAAAGAAGATAGAAATTTCATGGAAATATATTTTTAAATATTCTAATATATTTTAGATATCTCCTTATCCATGCCTTAGGTAGAGAGGACTTTATTATTAATGTGTATGTTTCTGCCTCCAGGGGAATAAGGTGATAGTCCCTAATTTATTTAGCAATATTTTGGAAGTATTCATTATGCAGCAGTAACTATCATGCATTTGGTACTGGGAGAAGAAAATGACAATATTTTCAAGGAGTACAGGTAACTTACCCTCCAGTAATTTGTCAAAATGAACATTTGGGTGATTCTTGCTAATTTATGGCTCCAGGTGCTTCTTTCCAGATGAGCTGATCCCTGATGAGACTCTCTACTATGTGCCTCTCTGGTGTTTGAGATTATTTGCCCTGAAACGTCTGTCTCAGAGTAATATGAGAAAGTTAATTTTCAGTTTGTTCAGCTTTTTCTTATGAGCATGAAAGTAAGAATTTTCAACTTTTAACAAGACAGAGTTAAAAATTGAATCTAGAAATATGTGTGTGTGTCTACGTACAGTTTTCATTTCTTTTGAACTATTTTCTCTCATATTCACTACCACTCACCTAGTTGGCATTTATTAACTTGTTAAATATTTTCTTTCATTTTTAAAGAAACCTTTGCTTTTGTGCCAAATTGATTGTATTTGTTGGTTGATCAGTTCCTGAGGGAGATTGTTTTTCAATGGTCTAGACCATATCCTAGTACCTTCATAATTTTTTTTGTACACAGAATTGAGAGGCAACTGACCACTGAACCACATGCCCAGCCCTATTTTGTATTTTATTTAGAGACAGGGTCTTGCTGAGTTGCTGAGCACCTCCCTGTTACTGAGGTTGTCTTTGAACTCACCATCCTCCTGTCTCAGCCTTCCAAGCCATTGGGATTACAGGCATGTGCCACCATGCCTGTTCAGAATCTTCATAATTTTTCTAAATAAGAATCTTCATATTTGGTAATACAAGTTCTTCAGTTTAGTCTCTTCTCATAATGATCATTTTGGCCAGTTTGGTCACTTATATTACCATATAAATATTATAACTTTCATAATAGAGATGGAATTTTAGTGCAAATTGTTTTGATAATTTAGAGTAATTTAGCTGTCACTATAACTAAATTCAAGAGACCTTTCCATGATCACACAGTGAATCAGAATGATGGGGAATTTGATGTAATTGTTAATTTTTTGCATATGATTCAATAGCGGCACCCCATTTATTGTAGTATGACACCGCAAGTCATACTATAAATCTAATTTGGAAGTTTCAGCTGAACTACTGATAGCAAGGAAAACACTTGTCATAGGGATATTAAGACTTAAGTTTACCACAACCAATTAGAGACCTATTTCCTAAGTTTCTGTTTCTAGGAGTTCTAGAAAGAGCCATTTCTCCCACTAATTTTTATTCAAAGAAACAACACTTTTCAAATGATATAGAATCAGATATGTATGTATACATAAAATTAGATATAGCTCAGTTTTGAGAACTGGAGAAAAACTGTCTTGGCCTGTTGTATGTATGTTCATTAGCTACTGGGCATAAAGTCTCTGTTGACTGTCAGGATCATCAGTTAGGAAAAAAAGATGATTAGAAGTCACAAAAAGAAGGACAAAATGGAACACATGCGAAAAAAATATGAAATCTTCTGCTCTTACCATGTCCAATTTCCAATAAAGTTCCCTGGAGGAGAAGCTGACAAGGTTCATACTCCTAGAAGCACATAGACATGATCCTGCCATAACACAGGAAAAGTCAGCAGTTGAGTGACATAGTGCCTGGCCATAGAACTTGATACCTTAATCAGTATTCAGAGAAAAATAACCACAGCCTTACTTTTCTATCCTGAATCCCCACAAATTAATCTGTACCTAGCTACAAACCACACACATAAAGTCTATTCAGGGTAACGTAGCTCCCACTTCACTATGTTGAAACAACAAGACACGCAAGCATTCTTTTTTTTTTTTTTTTGCAAAATTAATTCTCAGGTATTTGATGTCATTTGGAGGCTAGTGAAATTTTTATGTATTGTCTACTCTTTGGTTGCTGGTATATTAAAATACAAATAATTTTTATAATGACTTTTTTACACAAACCTTGTTGTATTCTCTTAACACATCACACGGACCTAACTGTGCAGTCTTTGAATTTTCTGTGCATCTAATTACATCATCTAAAATTCTGTGTTTTGATTTTCTCCATTTTGTACAGTATACTTATTTTTTCTTCTCACCTTTTTGAAAATATCTGTGTACTGTTAAATAGCAGTGTTGACAGAGGGCATCCTTATGTTGATACCAATATTTCAATAATTCTTCATTATGTGTCATGATTGTGGTATGGATTGTTTTCATCAGGTTAAGAAAAATTCCTTCACTTCTTAAAAGTTTGAAAGATAAATGAGAGTTGCATTTGTTCATTTGTTCATATAGCTTTATGATCATAACACATCTCTCTTTTATTAATGTAGTGAATTGCATTAATTGAATTTCAAATATCATACTAAGCTTGAGGTTCTATAGTAAATGTCTCCTGATTATAATGTATTATCCTTTTATATAATCTCTGAATTATATTCGGTACATGGTTTAGTATCTGCAATACATATAGTACATTCGTTATATTGACAAACAATAATTCTCATATCAAATTTTGCTTTCTTAATCAGTTTTTCTTTCTTTCATTCTTTTTTTTTTTTAACCAGGGATTGAACCCAGAGGCACTTAACCACTGAGCCACATGCCCCGCCCATTTTTGTAATTTATTTAGAGTCAGGGTCTCACTGAGTTGCATAGAATCTTGCTAAGTTTCTGAGGCTGGCTTTCAACTTGAAATCCTCCTGACTCAGTCTCCTGAACTGCTGGGATTAGAGATGTTCACCATTGCAACCAGCTAGTTTTTATTTTCAACAGCATTCAAGTCTTTTAAACAAAGTAAGGTTAAATTTCATAATATTTTTTTCTTGACTGCGTAAATATTGCACATCAATGACAATTTATTCTCATGTTTTTCTAAATGCTTTTTTTGGTATATAAATGGATACCTGTACTTAACATTTTTCTTTGTTGTTATATAAATGGATACTTGTACTTAACATACTTTTCCTTGTTGTAATTTAACTAAGTTGAATTGTATGTGCATGCTTAGTACTGGTGATTGAACCAGGGACTTACATATGAGGCAAGCACTTCACCACTGAGCTACATCTCTACCCTTCTAAATTGGATTTTCATATAAAAATTTAAATTTATTGATAAAATATTTGTTATATCCTCACTATTTTAAATTATTATTGGGATCTGTAGTTATGATCACCCTTTCACACACACACAAAAAAACTGCTTTATTTGTTTCTTTACATTTTTTTTTTTACTTCTCTTAGGGTAATTTTGTGATTTATATTAACATATGTTTTCTTTGTTTGTCTGTTTCCAAAGAATCAAGGTTTAGTTTTGTCAGTTTATTTTATCTTTTTTTTTAAATAATATTAATTCCTGTTCTTTCTTTTTTCTCTTTCTTTTTACATAGTTGAGCTAAATGCTTAACAAAAGCATAGATGGTTATTGTTTCCTTTTGAAACATATACCTTATGGTATTTATTTTTCCTGCAATCATTGATATAGATATATATTCAATAAGATTTTGTATTTATATTTCCCCTCATACTTCAGTTCAAATTGCATTCAGGTTTCCCATTGTTATTTTCTACTTGAATAACTATAATTCTAATTTTAATCATACTTTAAATTTGATAATCTGTGAGATTTTTCTGTATATTTTGATATCATAGCTGAATTCCATCTTAGTGTAGAATTAATTTTTCAACATTATCTTACTGAAGCCATCTTTGTAGTACATTATAATGTCAGTTTTGTTAAATTCTGTACTTAATGTATGTTTACTCATTAATGCATATACTGTTCATTATCTATCAGGTAATACTGGATAATAATACATCATTATCAATAACTATTTGCTAGTATTTCCTTCAACTGCATATTCTTACTTTTCTCCTTTTTATTTCTTTTGAATCAATCAAATGTATTTTATTCTTCATTTTTTTCTCAGCACAATTATCTAATCACTATTAATTCTTTTCCCCATCTTTTCTGTAACTATCTTAAATTTCAATAGACATTTTTCATATTTACATTATAATGTTTTTTAGTATTTTGAATAATTTCCTAGGTTTTACTTTAAGCTTAGAATGCATGATTTCAAATATTCAAATCATAACATTTTTGTTCAATGGAAATTTTGAATTCATACATTACATAGGAATTGAGAACAAAAGGGAAATTACTTCTGGAAAAATAATGTTTTTCTTACAGAAATAAATATTCAAGATTATAAATGGACATGTTATCCTTGAATATATGTTGTCTGAAATAAGTCAAAAGTTTATTCATATCTCTTTGCATTACTAACATGGGGAAGTAAGAAGACATTTTATTTGTAAATTATGAGGGGACATATTTCAGCAGGGAGAGGGTAAGATACTGAAATGTGGAGGTGATGTTGGTAATTGTCCTAGTAAGAAAAACTAAGATTGATTTTACTGGAACAAAGTAACAATATCTTTGCTGAATTGTGAGGAGTATATATTGGAGATTTGTATATTAGTATCTATTGAGAAAAAAATATTTACATCAATTTGGGTAGGAAAAGCACTGTACAAATGAAGGAACCATTCAGTGTTGTGTGAGGGATTTAGGGAGGCCTGGGATCTTAATAACAAAGTACCCAAAGAGTTATAATATGGCTCCCTAAGGTGAGAATGTGAAGGCAACTGTAATAGAATATGTAAAGTGAAGCTGTAGGACAGGAATAATAAGAAAAGTTTTAACAACCTGTCAGGGTCAAGCTAGGAAAATAAATAAGTTTCTCTTTTCTATAATCCTCCAATTTCTTCCTCCCTGCTGTTGGTACAGAGCAGCTAAAAGAGAGGAAGTAATGCTACCTTCTGATTCAGTCTGTTGATGCCCTGAGTAGCATGCATAATGAATGCATCTGGGTAGTAATGAAATAAAAAACATTCTAGTCCAATTTTGAATCTCACACTTACCTTTTAAATTGTGCCATAGTTGCTGAACCTCTAAAATACAATGTTAAATCTGAATAATCTATGACTTGCACTTAATATGGTAGGTACAACAGGAAGAGATTATTAGTTTTCTAAAATGTACTGTTTCTCCTTATGTGGTGAAGGGATGGTGTTAGGCTTTCGATGTCTCTTTCATGTTAAATTCCAGACAATAAAAGGACAATTAAGCAAAGTGGTTATCCATAGCAACGAACTGAAATAGACTGATTTGAGATAACAATAATGTACCACATTTTACCTCATGTACTGGAAGGTCTTTATTAGTTCCTTACTCTTTATGAAACTTTTTTTTCCAAATTGAAGATATCTTGACAAGTAATTCTTTAGCTTACACGAAGAGATAGCAAGATACAATTTTGAGATAGTATGACATCTGTAATAGAATATTCACATGAATGGGTCTAAATGGGTTTCAGAGAATGCCACTATATAAAATCAATGTAACAGGCAGTAATCTTCCAAATAAAAACTATTTGCAAAACACTGATAAAGATAGGAAGAAAGGGAGTAAATATATGTTAGGTTAAAAAATATATTCATCCTGTACTCTTTTCCTATGTACAGAGCAATATATCCAATGTGTAAGGACCTAGTGCCATGGTGTCAGGGTCTAGTTCATTATTAACAGATCTTCCTTTCATAACTTTTCACTTAGATAAGAATGATACCTCTTTCTGGTACTATACTTTCTCATAGATAATGCAGTGAGGAAATGAGAATAGGTACTTAAAATTTATGAATCTTTACCATAGCAGTCCCTTTGTAAATTGATGGTTCATGGTTATAAAACATATGTTCTCCAAGATTGTTGGCAATGTGAAATGATGACTGCTTTTACTTGTCACTGGCAACTTTGAAAATACTTGACAATCACAGGTTAAAAAGGGAATCATGAGGCAAGGGGCTGTGGCACATGCCTGAAATCCTAGTGGCTTGGGAGGCTGAAGCAGGAGGATCATGAGTTCAAAGCCAGCCTCAAATGGCGAAGTGCTAAGCAACTCAGTGAGACCCTGTCTCTAAATAAAATACAAAATAGGGCTGGCTGTGTGGTTCAGTGGTTGAGTACCCCTGAATTCAGCATCCAGTACCAAAAATAAAAAAATAAAAATAAAAATAAAGAAGGGGGGAGGGCAGAGAGAAATAATAATCTTCTCACCTAGCAAAAAGTTTAAACGGACTAGGCACAGTGGCTTGGGAGATTGAGGCAGGAAGATCTCAAGTTCAAAGCCAGCCTCAGCAACTTAGTGAGGCTCTGAGCATCTTAATGAGACCCTATCTCAAAAAAAATATCAAATAATAATAAAAAAGGGCTAGAATGTGGCTCAGTTTAATCCCTGGTACCAAAAAAAAAAGTTACACAAAACGATTTTCCTAATTTTCACTTCAAAAAAGAAAGTGACAAGAACAACAAAATTTAAATTTATGCAGCAAAATGTGTGTAGTTTTTCTACAAGTAAAACTTACTTCCTTGGTTATCTTATAAGCAATTTACAAGCTTAAGGAATAACAGGAATACAAGGGCATCTTGAGAAAAAAGCACATGATTTCAAAGACTCTCAGTATGTTTGTTTTGTATTCAAACACCACAATCACCACACACTAGTACCAATAATGCAAATAATGAGGGATGGGGATGTGGCTCAAGCGGTAGTGCACTCGCCTGGCATGTGTGCAGCCTGGGTTCAATCCTCAGCACCACATACAAACAAAGATGTTGTGTCCGCCAAAAAACTAAAAAATAAATATTAAAAAATTATCTCTCTTTAAAAAAATAATGCAAATGATGAACCTGAAATAAAGGTAAGGTAAAGGTAAATATGTAATATTTGACAGAGAAATAGCCATGGTGCCAGAGGCAATAAATGCTTGTAGCAAGTTTCAAGTTCCTTATACAGAAAAGCCAGTAGTACAAATTGTGAAATACAATGCCCATTGGTTCTGAGAAAGATTTTCATTTTTTTAGCAAGATTTTTGATACTAAATCTACCAGCTTAGCTTTGAGCCTAACTCTTCAGCTGTGCCTGTGCTACTTTGATTGCCTGACTTCATATAACAGAAAAAAAAGCAAGTGTATTCATGTAAGTTTTTAACAGAGAATCAAGTCACAAAGCTTACTATTGACATATTTTCTTTCCCATGAGCTCAGATATTCTCCACAATTCATTTCACACATAAGGTTCAAATTATCTCTAATAATACCTGTACAGAAAATAATAGCTCTTTATAGATTCTATAGGGTGACAGTACAGTATTTTCTAAATTCTGAACATAGTACTTTTCCCTATAATCTTCCCAATCTTTACAATGAGATTATTGGTTTGCTGTAGGATATAGTCCTCCAAAAATTATGAAGAATGCATCATTGAGTTCTTCTAAAATATTTAGAATGTACAGCTTATAGTAAGATCAGAGAGTACTGCTTCCTATATGTCTTTAAGTTACTGTGTTTTCAAAAAAGAACAGATAATAAAAATAAACAAGAACATACTCTTGATCTGTGTCTTTATTCCCTTCAACATGATAAACATCTGTTGAATAAAATTTGACATTTCAGAAGAGACTTAAACAAAACCTAGAATTGTTTAAAATGACAAAATATTTAGCATAGAAAGAATTGTTTGTGTTATCCATGGCAAATAATAGTTTTCCTGTTCCTGAGACCTCTTTATCAATATAAAAGTGAAAAGTCATAAAGTGGTCTCAAGAACAGGAAAATTATTATTAGCCATTTCAGATTCCAAACATTGTTTAATTTCTATTTAACCAAATATAAAAGGCTTACAGGACACCAAATGTACAAAATTATAACAGATCTACACCAAGACATATTATAATGAAAATGCCTAGCATGCAGAATCAGGATAGAATTTTAAAAGCCCCAAGAGAGAGAAATCATATCACATATAGGGGGAGACCAATTCATATCTTAGCAGATTTTTCAACATAGACCCTCAAAGCCAGGAGATTGTGAAACAACATATACCAAGGTCTGAAAGAAAATGGATGCCAACCAAGAATCTTATATCCAGTAAAATTAAGCTTTAGATTTGATGATGAAATAAAAACCTTCCATGATAAACAAAAGTTAAAAGAATTTACAACTAGAAAGCCTTCTCTACAGAACATCCTCAGCAAATTATTCCATAAAGAGGAAATAAAAAACAATGATGAAAATCAACAGAGGGAGGTATTACACTAAAGAAAAATCTACTCAGAGGAGAAAACAAGTCAAGGTAAATACCAAAAATAAACAAAAATGGCTGGGAATCCAAATCATGTACAATAACACTGAATGTTAATGGCTTAAACTCACCAATAAAAAGACACAGACAAGCAGATTGGATCAAAAAAAATAAAAGACCCAATAATATGCTGCCTCCAAGAGATTCATCTCATAGGAAAAGACGTCCACAAACTGAAGGTGAAGGATTGGGAAAAAATCATACTATTCATATGGACTGCAGAAGCAAGAAGATGTTTCAAGCCTCATATCAAATAAAGTAGACTTCCAGCTAAAGTTAAAAAAAAATAGGTAAATAAAAACACTACATACTGCTAAAGGGAACTATACACCAACAAAACTTAATAATTATAAATACATATGCCCCAAACAATGGAGCATCTATGATCATCAAACAATTTCTTCTCAAGTTTAAGAGTCAAATAAACAACCCAATAATTTTGGGTGACTCTAACATACCTCTTTCACCACTAGATAGATCCTCCAAACAAAAGCTGAACAAAGAAATTGTAGAACTCAATAATACAATCAATAACTTAGACTTAAGTGACATATATTGAATATTTATTCCATCAATGAGTGAGTACACTTTCTTCTCAGCAGCAAGTGTATCCTTCTCTAAAATAGACCATATATTATGCCACAAAGCAACTCTTAGCAAATATAAAAAACTAGAGATACTACCCTGCATTCTATCATATCATAATGGAATGAAGTTAGAAATCAATAATAAAATAAAAAATAAAAGCTACTCCAACACCTGGAGACTAAATAACATGCTACTAAATGAACAAGGGGTTGCAGAAGACATCAAAGAGGAGATTTAAAAAATTTTAGAGATGAATGAGGACACAGATACAACTTACCAAAATCTCTGGGACACTATGAAGCCAATTCTAATGAAAGTTCATTGTATGGAGTTCATTCCTTAAAAGAAGAAAAAGTCAACAAATAAATTACTTAACTTTATATCTCAAAGCCCTAGAAAAAGAACAAATCTACACCAAAAGCAGTAGAATACAGAAAATAATTAAAATCAGAGCTGAAATCAATGAAATTGAAACAAAAGAAATAATTGACAAAACAAAAAGTCAGTTCTTTGAAAAAGTAAATAAAATTGACAAACCCTTAGCCATGAAAAAAAAAGAGAGGAGAGAGAAAACTCAGATTACCAACATGCATGATGAAAAAGGAAATATCATGACAGACACTGGAGAAATATTGAAGATAATTAGAAATTGTTTTGAAAACTATTATCCAATAAAATAGAAAAAATCAAAGGCATCGACAAATTTCTAGAGTCATATGATTTTCACAAATAGAATCAGAATGATATACACAAGTTAATCAGATCAATTTCAAGTGATGAAATAGAAGATGCCATCGGAAGTCTACAAACCAAGAAAAGCCCAGAATCAGATGGATACACAACTGAGTTCTACAAGTCCTTTAAAGAAGAACTAATACCAATGTCTTCAATTTATTTCAGGAAATAAAAAAAGAGGCAGCACTTTCAAACTCATTCTATGAGGCTGATATCACCCTGATTCCCAAACCAGGCAAAGATATATCACAAAAAGAAAACTTCAGATCAAGATCTCTAATGAATATAGATACAAAAATTTTCAATAAAATTCTAGATGCAAATCAAATACAAAAACATATCAAAAAGATCATGTACCACAATCTTGTGGGATTCATGCCAGGAATGCAAGGTTGTTCAACATATGGAAATCACTAAATGTAATTCATCACATTAATTGGCTTAAAGATAAGAATATGATCATCTCAATAGATGCAGAAAAGGCATTTGACAAAATACAGTACACCTTTAATGTTCAAAACACTAAAAAAAATTAGGGATAACAGGAATATATCTCAACAGCATAAAGGTTATCTGTGCTAACTCTCAGGCCAACATCATTCTAAATGGAGAAAAATTGAAAGCATTTCCTCTAAAAACTGGAACAAACAGGGATGCCCTCTTGCACCACTTCTATTTAACATAGAATCTATTTAACATCTTGAAACACTGGCTAGAGCAATTAGACAGACAACAGACATTAAAGGGTACACATAGGAAAAGAAAAACTCAAATTAGCACTGTTTGCTGATGATATAATTCTATACCTAGACGACCCAAATGTTCCACCAGAAAACTTCTAGAACTAGTAAATGAATTCAGCAATGTAGCAGAAATTAAACCCAACACCCATAAATAAATGCATTTCTGTATATCAGTGACAAATCCTCAGAAAGGGAAATGATAAAAACTACCCCATTTAAAATAGCCTCAAAAAATAAAATATAATATAATACTTGGGAATCAACTTAATGAAAGAGGTGAAATATCTATATAATGAAAACTATAGAAACCTAAAGAAAGAAATCAAAAATACCTTAAAAGATGGAAAGATCTACCTTGATTTTGAATAGGCAAAATTAGTGTAATCAAAATGACCATACTACCAAAAGTACTATACAAATTTAATGAAATTCTGGTCAAAATCCCAATGGCATCCTTCATAGAAATAGAAAAAGCAGTCACGAAATTCATCTGGAAAAATAAGAGACCCAGAATAGATAAAGCAATCCTTAGAAAAAAGAGTGAAACGGGTGGTATCACTATACCAGAACTTAAACTATACTACAGAGCAATAGTAATAAAAACTGCATGGTATTGGCATCAAATCAGACGGGCAGACCAATGGTATAGAATAGAGTACACAGAGACTAACGCACAAAATTACAATCATCTAATATTAGACAAAGGCACCAAAAACATGCATTGGAGAAAAGATAGCTTCTTCAATACATGGTGCTGGGAAAACTGGAAATCCATCTGTAACAAAATTAAAACCCTATCTCTCACCATGCACAAAATTCAACTCAAAATGGATGAAGGACCTAGGAATAAAACCAGAGACCCTGTGTCTAATAGAATAAAAAGTAGGCCCTAATCTCCATCATGTGGGATTAGGCCCCAGCTTTCTTAATAAGACTTCTTTGGCACAAGAATTAAAACCAAGAATCAATAAATGGGATAAACTCAAACTAAAAAGTTGATTCTTAGCAAAAGAAGTAATCTGTGAGTTGAACAGAGGGCCTGCATCTTGGGAGCAAATTTTTTACCCCTCACACATCAGGCAGAGCACTAATCTCTAGGGTATATAAAGAACTCAAAAAACGAAGCACCAGAAAAACAAATAATCAGTCAATAAATGGGCCAAGGACCTAAACAGACACTTCTCAAAAGAGGATATACAGTCAATCAACAAATATATGAAAAAATGTTCATCATCTCTACCAATTAGAGAAATGCAAATCAAAACTACTCTAAGATTTCCTCTCACTCCAGTCAGATTGGCAGCTATTATGAAGTCAAACAACAATAAGTGTCGGTGAGGATGTGGGGAAAAAGGCACACTCATACATTGCTGGTGGGACTACAAATTGGTGCAGCCAATATGGAAAGCAATATGGAGATACCTTTGAAAATTGGGATTGGAACCACCATTTTACCCAGCTATCCCTCTCCTTGGGCTATACCCAAAGGACTTAAAAACAGCTTACTACAGGGACACAGCCACATCAATGTTTATAGCAGCATATTTCACAATAGCTAAACTATGCATCCCATCTAGATGCCTTTCAGTAGATGAATGGATAAAAAATAATGTGTCATATATACACAATAAAATATTACTTAGCAATAAAAAAAATAAAATCATGGCATTTTCAAGTAAATGGATGGAGTTAGAGAAGATAATGCTAAGTGAAACTATCCAATCCCAAAAAACCAAATGCTGAATGTTTTCTTTGATATAAGGAGGCTGATTCATAATGGGTAGGGAGGGGGAGCATGAGAGGAATAGACAAACTCTAGATAGGGTAGAGGAGTGGGAGGTGAAACGAGGAGTCATGGTGTTAGAAATGATGGTAGAATGTGATGGACATTGTTATCCAAAGTACATGTATGAAGACATGAATTGGTGTGAATATACTTTGTATACAACCAGAGACATGAAAAATGTGTGCTTTATATGTGTAATATGAGTTATAATGCAAACTGCTGTCATATATAAATAAAATACTAAATTAAAAATATTAATCATACTGATCACAAGAGACAGTTAAATTTACAAAGCGAAACAAAAATTATGTTTATTCTTTTAGCTTGTAAGACACAAAATATAACTTTATTTCCTAGTGGTCTTAATGTAAAGAACAAAACAGTCACTTTGCAAATGAAGTTCCATGAATCAAATGGAGCCTTAGATATTCTTAAATTGGCATTAATGCAGAGAAACATCTTGTATTAAATATCATATCATCTTTGAATGTCCCAATAGAAGTGCCTATCAGGCAACTGATTATCTGCAATGCATATTTAAATACCCAGAGTTTGATGAGGTCTTTATATTTCAACTTAAATATTACATTAGAAATTCATGAACACATGACTGGTATTTCTGTGGGGTTTAGGTAGCAGTTAAAAATATCCAACAATGACTTTAAATGTGGAAGAACCACACATAACTCTGTACTTTGAGATGATTTTTACCATTTGAACAAAAATTATATGTATATTATATTATTGGCTTATGCACTTGAAAAGCATTGCCAATGAGCAGGAAAGGGATTTTGGAAACAGAGTGTAGGATGTAGAGAGAGAGAGACCAAACACTGAAGTTTAACCAAATGGTTTTCAATATAAAAAGAAACACATTTGTTGCTCCAAAATATTGCTTACACACACACACAAAAAAAAAAAAAAAAAAAAAAAAAACTTATGGATAAGAAAGACTTTCATAAAATCTAGAAAATGCATGCAAATCAGCATTATCAATTTGAAGTGCTTGGTTTTCATGACACTGGGCTCAATTGGCTCCCACAAGTAAAGATATATGAAAGCCTACGTATTTTCAACAGTAGTTGTTTTTTAAAATGCAGTCCTGCAAGACGAATTATGCCTCTCCTTAGAACTGCTTAAAAACTTTCTTGTACCTGAGAAAATTGCATTCACATAAAATATCATTATATTAAAAGTATTATAAACAGCCTAGTCAAGCAATTCTCAGTCTTCAAATATAATTTTATATTTCAGAATAATAAAAATAGCAAGAATAATACAAATTTTCAGGGTGGCTAATATTTTAAAATTTTGGAAATCTTTATAGACTATGAAAAATGCTAATTTCAAATCTTAGTGTTATTTTGAAAATATTCAAGATTATTTAATTAAAAGGATATCTGACAATCTGTTAACAATTTGCCTCTTAATAGGTACATCTTTACAGTTTGTATCATTAACTACATCATGTTATCTTTCATAACAAAATATTCTAAATCAATAAATAAACATTATCTAAGGACTAAATGATTTCAATAGAGTATAATCATAATGATTATTCCAAAATATCAATTGACTATTGTAAAATAAAATAACACTTATTTGTCACAACATGTCTAATATAGTACAACCCAATTTAAAGTAATTTATCATGATAAAAATTAGGTTTAAGCTGAATTTTGTACAGGTAGGTGATGTTTTAATATAATTAATAAGATGCATAATGAATTTCTAAAGAAAGATTATGATTTCAATAAAATTCTGAAAATATATCTTATAATCATTTTAAAATTATTTTATACACATAATACATATACATCTTGACAAATAAAATATGTATTGAAAGGTAAAATATGCTAAATATTCTCTGCTATAGGTACTCGTAAGCATTCTGTTTTTTTAAGCTGAGAAATTTAAACATACAGAAATGTTGCAGAAATCTCACAACAAACTATTTTGAGAGAACCTTATTGATATGATGTTAATTTATTTCTAAATACTATGGTGGTGTTACCTACAAATTCCCATATTTAGTAGTATAACCATAAAAATCAGAAAATTAACAATGATATACTAATACCATTATTTCTCAATATCCATTCAGCTTTTGACAATTAATACTGTCCTTTATAGCAAAATGATCTAATCCTGTATTAATCATGCTCTTAGTACTTATGTACTTAGTCTTCTTCAGTCTGGAATATTTCTCATTTTTTCCTTAATTTCTTTTATAATTCAAATATTATAGGCTAGTTAGTTTGGTACTTTGTCTCTCCTTTTGGGTGCATACAATATTTGCATTATTTTTATATTTAGGTTATATATTGCTGGCAAGAATTTTACAGAAAAATTTTCTGCTTTTTTAACTCCATCCCATAAGTAGTAACCAAGATAGATTTGTTCTACCACTCATGATATTAGCTTTGGTGACTTAAATATGTTACTATTTGTATATTTGAAGTGTTTTTTTTTATTTTTTTTATTTTTTCATTAGTAATATTTTGTGGGTCCATGTTTTAAATGTATAGACTTATTATTCATCCTCCAAATATCAAATACTCTCATTAACAACTGTTAGTGTTCCTTGCTTGAATTCAACATGACAGTTGCAAAATGAGAACTTTTCTTTTTGTTTTTTACTTATAAAAATATCAACTGGCAACATTCCATAAAATAGAACTCTACACTTCTCATTTATTCATGTATTTGTTCAGTTTGCTTATATCAGTAGGGACACATGAACTGGTATTTTACTGAGGAGGTTATTATCTGAGATTCAATATGGCAGATTAGAGAAAGGCAACATTCCCAGGTGCTCTATTGTTCAGGATTCAAGCAGTTGAGATACCCCTTCTCAATAAGGTACATGAAAGAGGGAATTACTAAAATTTAATATCAGATAGTCAGTGACTCTTAGAAACTTCAAAATTCAGGTGCATTGATCAAAAGAAAAGGAAGGATATATTGAAGACAAGCCAGTTGCTACAGTAGCAGCTGCAATGGTTCACCACAGAGGAGAAGAGTAACACAAACAGAGAATAACACAATGGACACATTTGACATGCAAAAATTGAGGCTCTCCTGAGCTTGGGATTCCTTCTCTTTGATGTAAACTCATTATATGAACAGGTAAACAACTGATGCTCACCTGTCAGCCCTTGGAAATTGGAGCATGGAGGACCAGGAGTAACTTAGTCCTGGTATTACTTTTACCATGAGTACTAAGCCATCTTTATCTTTGATTTGAGTTCTTGTATTTTTCTCTCAGTATATGTATGCGAATGTGAAGCAGGATGATTTAAATTTTAAGTAAGGTAAAAGCCTCAGACAGCTTTGAATTAACTATCTTTGACTTTACTACCATCTGTTATAAGAAGTATAGTTTACTAAAATATGGCATCATATTTGAAAGAAGTATTTCTAAAAATTGCAGGTTAAAGAAAAGATTTTTATTAATTGCAATAGTAAATTTTTATACTTAGTTGGGGTCACAGAAAGGTACAGGCAATATTTTTTTTTCTCAGTTTAGCCTGGGATTAATCCATGATATTGAACTGAACTATAGTCACTATTAAACAGATAAAATTGAAGTACTTTTCCTTAATCCATAACACATTTCAGCCCCTAATCAGTACCCCATATCTGCTGCTTTATTGCAATATAAATTAGGATAAGATAGTTTGTGTAAAAAAAAAAGACTACAAATTATTCACACACAAAACAAATAAACAACAACAACAACAAAAATGCTAACCCAATAGCTTTCACACATATGATGATGATTCAGAACCACCAGGATTTTCCAGCCTGTTTTTCCACAAAACTGTTGTTTTTCTTAGTCTTCTGTATTCATCTAGCTGTGAGAAGAAGTGCTAGAATAACCTCCATTTACATTGTACAGCTTCAAAATTCCTACCTGGGTCAAAGGAAATCTAATAAATACACTGCATGGTTAATCATCATAACCAAACATGTCTACATTATAAATAAAACTACTTTTTTGGTGGAAATGTAACTACTTCAGTCACACATTAGTATGTGTTTGTCCTCTGGATACCAACTTTAAGCAACCAATCTCTTACCATAGCTGAGAGTTTATATTAAAATTATCCCCATCACTTTGTTTTTCCTATTCATTCAAATCCATTCTTTTGTTTTCTTGAAGAGTGGTATTTTTAATATTCCAAATTAAACACATTATTTAACCTATAAATCAGGGACATCTATCACCTACACCATAAGTCTCATTTTCCAAACATAGATTATTAGGGCTCATGATTAACTAACCCCTGTCTATGTTCTCAATGTCCACTTTGGAAACACAATTTAGTGATGTGAACTTTTACTTCCTCACACATTCATTTTTCCCACTGAATTATCCTTATAAAACCCAAGTCAGAAATTATAACATACATAAACTTCATTTATTTTCATTTATTGGTCTTTGCAAGGTAATTAGATGCATTATACAAAAACTATTTTTAGGTATATTGAACTCTTAAATTTTTAGCACCTAAATTGTATGTTTATAAAAATGCTGATAAGATATAACATAAAAATTGCTATATTTATTACATTGTGTTATCTGAAATGTCCACATATCAATATTGGAAACTTGAAATAATAGTACCTCTTGTTATAGGAGACGTGAAGAATGATTTTTAAACAATTTGAGGTAATTCTTTTGTTACTATAGAAACCTATAGAGGATACTATCACATTCACTCTTTTACTCTCTTCACCATTCATCTTCAATAGTATGCATGTAGAACATGATCATTAACTCCTCATTTTCTCCTGTGTTAGCAGAAGACCTAACTCAGTGTACAGTTTTTGTTAAACTCTTCAAAATTTTATGTTTCCAGTAAAATACAATTATTGGAAATTCATTTAGGAAAAATAAATTCATTTTCTACCTTTATTAAAGATAAAAATTTAAAATACTAATAAAACAATTGCATAAAGCATTATATTTCATTGATGTGATGGTGGGAAAATAATAACTATAAAAACCACTTGCCATTCCTATGAGTTGCTGAAACTTATCATATTTCTTCTCTGCAATTCGAATTTATGAAATTATAGTTTGCATTCATGTGCAAACCATTTTAATTTGTTTAAATTTTCTAAGAGATTCACAAAAGAGACCTAAATGTAAATAGAGAATTGCCTTTTTGCATTGTCTTTTAAAATCTCCTTACTTCTCACCCTTTCAAAATTATGCATAGTTTATTTTTTAAAAAAACTCTAGATTTTCATATTTTTATCAAATTTTATTTCCTAAATTCTTGTAATTTAAAAAACTTTTAAAATTATTATGTTGTTTTTCACTTATGTGAAATTTTGGAAGAAACTTTATATTCTGACTTTAATAGCCTTGCCATTTCAAACAATTTTTAATTTTCTGAAACCTTTTGAAATAAATTAACACCTTGATGTCTTTAGTACGTATAATCATGGTTTTTTAAAAGATGGATAGTTGATATTGTGATTTAAATATATTAGTAGTATGTGTGTATAGTTTAAAGTTTCCCTCTGATATTTTGATTTCAAAATTGAATTATAGGTAGAGAGAAGTGATGGGAGGGGAGAGGTTGGAAGGGGGGAATGGAAGGACAGCAGAATAAAATAGACATTATTATTGCTGTGGGTATATATGTGACTGCATGACCAATGTGATTCTGCAACCTGTACACTCAGAAAAATGAGAAATTTATCCCATCTGATTCAAATGTGTGATATGTCACAATCATTGTACTGTCATGTGTAACTAATTAAAACAAATAAAAATTGAATTACAACTTAATTGATAAGCTGGTAAATAAGAAAATCTTAATTAACTACAATTGTGGTGTTGGTGGAATTGTATATACTATGTACATATTTAGTTCACAATGTTCTTTTGTTGATTTAAGGAAATATTAACTTGGTGGTAATAAAAAGAAAAAACCAAGTATGCATACACGCATTCATTCATCCATCAAATAAGTTCTGACTGCCTACAATGTAAGACACATTAGTAGAAATAAAGCTCACATTTGGCAATTAAATAGGGTATTCCTCTTTTATGTTTTGAGAAGCTAAAGGAGACATACAGCAAGAGTGTTTGCATAAAGAACAAATAATGTCAACAAATCTCATACAGGTCTAATGGTCTGGACTAATGAGAAAAATAGATTCTTTTGATGTCTTCAGAATTGTAGGAGCTTCAGTCACTATGGGATTCCAGTTTGTCAATCACAGGATACCAGCCCAGGGTTTGTTGGCCACAGTAAAGCTTGGTTCAGGGCCCCACCAACTGCATCAATAGCTAGAGCAGATATGGGCTTATGAATCATGCTACAACATTACCAGGCAAAGATAAAATACTTACTCATACAATGTGCAGTTATCAATACATGTATATGACTATCAAGTAATATAATGAAAATATCATGGCAATAAAAGAAAAAAAAAATTGCCAGGGAAGGAGACACAGTAGCTGCCAAATAATATAAAATAGTTTAAGAAATATCAGTAGACTTCATTAAAATACAATTCAGAACTTTGTATGAGAAATTTTGCAGAGTAATTGAAATAGCAAAAATATCAGACAGAAATACTGGAGATGAAGATAGAGCACTAATCTCTAGGATATATAAATAACTCAAAAAACTTAACACCAAAAAACAAACAACTCAATCAGTAAATGGGCCAAGGAACTGAACAAACACTTCTCAGAAGATAATATACAATGAACAAATAAATGAAAAATTGTTCAACAACTTGAGCAAATGGAGAATTGTCAATCAAACCTACTCTAAGATTTAATCTCACTCCAGTCAGAATGGCAGCTATTAATACATACAATAAGGGTTGGTGAGGATATGGGGGAAAAGGCACACTCATACATTGGTGATGGGACTGCAAAATGGTGCAGCCAATAAGGAAAGCAGTATGGAGACTCTTTGGAATACTGAGAATGAAACCAACATTTGACTCAGATATCCCACTGTGTCATTTATACCCAAAGGATTTAAAAACAGCATGCTACAGGGACACAGCCACATCAATGTTTAAAGCAGTACAATTCACAATAGCTAAACTGTGGAACCAACCTAGATGCCCTTCAATAGATGAATGGATAAAAAAAATGGGACATTTACTCAGCAATGGAATATTACTCAGCAATAAAAGAGAATAAAAACATGGCATTTGCAGGTAAATGGATGCAGTTAGAGAAGATAATGCTAAGTGAAGTTAGCCAGTCCCCCAAAACCAAATGCTGAATGTTTTCTCTGATATAATGATGCTGATTCATAATGGGGATGGAGTGGGAAGCATAGCAGGAATAGACAAACTTTAGATAGGGCTAAGGGGAGGAAGAGGATGGAAGGGGGCATGGGGCTAGAAAAGATTGTGGAATGAGATGGACATCATTACCCTAGGTATATGTATGAAGAAATGAATAGTGTAATTATGCTTTGTGTACATCCAGAGAAATGAAAACATGCGCTCCATATGGGTAGAATGAACCGAAATGCATTCTCTGGTCTAATTCCTAGGTCCTTGACCAATTAGAGTTAAGTTTTATGCATCATGAGAGATACAGGAGTAATTTCATGTTGCTGCCTATTAATTTCCAGTTTTTCCAGCACCATGTGTTGAAGAGGCTGTCTTTTTTTTCTAATGTATGTTTTTTGGGTTCTTTGCCTAATATGAGATAACTGTATTTATGTGAGTTTGCCTCTGTGTCTTTTCTACTATACCATTGGTCTACAAGTCTATTTTGTGCCAATACCATGCTGTTTTTTTTACTATTGGTCAGTACTACAGTTTAAGGTCTGGTATAGTGATGCCACCTTCTTCACTCTTCTTGTTAAGAATTGGTTTGGCTATTGTGGGTCACTTATTTTTCCAGATGAATTTCATGAGGTATTTTTCTATGGCTATGTGCAATGCTATTGGGATTTTTTTGGAGTTGCATTAAATCTGTATAATGCTTTTGATAGTATGGTCATTTTGACAATATTAATTCTGCCTATGCAAGAGTAATTTAGATCTTTCCATCTTCTAAGGTCTTCTTTAATTTCTTTCTTTAGCATTCTGTAGTTTTTGTTGTAGAGGTCTTTTACCTCTTTCATTAGGTTGACACCCAAGTATTTTATTTGATTTTATTTTGAGGGTATTATGAATGTGTAGTTTTCCCAGTTTCTCTTTCAGAGGATTTGTCACTGATATACAAAAATGTATTTGATTTTGGGGTGTTGATTTTATGTCATGCTAATTTGCTGAATTCATTTATTGTTTCTAGAAGTTTCTGGTGGAATTTTTCAGGTTCTCTAAGTATAGAATCATGTTGTAAGCAAATTGTGATAGTTTTTCTATCCACATCCCTTAATTTCTTTCATCTGTCTAATTGCTCTGGCTAGAGTTTCAAGGACTATGTTGAACAGAGGTAGATAAAAAGAGGGCAACCCTGTCTTGTTCCAGTTTCTAGAGGGAATGCTTTTAATTTTTCTCCATTTAGAATGTAGTTGGCCTTGGTCTTAGCGTAGATAGCTTTTACAATATTGTTCTTTCTATTATCCCCAGTTTTTCTGGTGTTTTTCACATGAATGGGTGCTGTATTTTAATGGATGATTTTCATGCATCCATTGAGATGATTATATGATACATATCTTTAAGTCTATTGATGTGATGAATTACATTCATAGCTTTCTATGTTGAACCCACTTGACCATTGTGCACCATCTTTTTATTATGATTTTGTATTTGATTTGCCAGAATTTTACTGAGAATTTTTGCATCTATGTTCATTAGAGATATTTGTCTGAGGTTTTTTTTCCTTGATATATCTTTGTCTGTTTTGGGAATCAGGGTGATATTGGTCTCATAGAATGAGTTTGGAAGTGTCCCCTCTTTTTTATTACATGGAATAATTTGAGCAATATTGGTATTAGTTCTTCTGTGAATGTCTTGTGGAACTCAGCTGTAAATCCATCTGGTCCTGGGCTTTTCTTGGCTAGTAGGCTTTTGATGGCATCTTCTCTTTCATTGTTTTGAATTGATCTGTTTAACTTGTGTATATCATCCTGATTCAGTTTGGGTAAATCATATGACTCCAGAAATTTGTTGATGCCTTCAATATTTTTATTTTATTGAAGTAAAAAATATCAAAATATTTCCTAATTATATTACCTATTTTTGTGGTGTCTGTTGTGATATTTCTTTTTTCTTCATGGATTTTAGTAATTTGAGTTTTCTCAATCCTTATCTTCATTAGCATGGCTAAGCGTTTATCAATTTCATTTATTTTTTCAAAGAACCAACTTCTTGTCTTGTCAATTTTTTCAATTATTTATTTTGTTTCAATTTCATTGATGTTAGATCTGATTTTTTTTTAAATTTTTTATTGTTGGTTGTTCAAAACATTACATAGTTCTTGATATATCATATTTCACACTTTTATTCAAGTGGGTTATGAACTCCCATTTTTACCCCATATACAGATTGCAGAATCACATCAGTTACACATCCATTGATTTACATATTGCCATACTAGTGTCTGTTGTGTTCTGCTGCCTTTCCTATCCTCTACTATCCCCCCTCCCCTCCCCTCACCTCCCCTCTTCTCTCTCTACCCGATCTACTGTCATTCACTTGTCCCCCTTGTATTATTTTTCCCTTTCACCTCACTACCTCTTGTATGTACTTTTGTATAACCCTGAGGATCTCCTTCCATTTCCATGGAATTTCCCTTTTCTCTCCCTTTCCCTCCCACCTCTCATCCCTGTTTAATGTTAATCTTCTTCTCCTGCTCTTCGTCCCTACTCTGTTCTTAGTTACTCTCCTTATATCAAAGAAGACATTTGGCATTTGTTTTTTAGGGATTGGCTAGCTTCACTTAGCATAATCTGCTCTAATTGCATCCATTTCCCTGTAAATTCTATGATTTTGTCATTTTTTAATGCAGAGTAATACTCCATTGTGTATAAATG
>NW_026000108.1:48234859-48263504 GCF_001458135.2 Marmota marmota marmota | reverse complement strand
GGGGGGAGGGGGCGGCTCTGCCTCTCAGCAGGCTGCTGCGCCTGTTCTGTGGGTGGACACAGTTCCGCCTACCTTGCAGGCATGGGGGGAGGGGGGCGGCTCTGCCTCTCAGCAGGCCGCTGCACCTGTTCTGCTGGTGGGTTGCAGGCCCGCCTACCTTGCAGGCGTGGTTGGCAGCTCTGCCTTTCCGCGGGCGACTGGGCCTTTTCCGTCGGTGGTCACAGTTCCGCCTACCTTGAAGGCATGGGGGGGAGGGGGCGGCTCTGCCTCTCAGCAGGCTGCTGCGCCTGTTCTGTGGGTGGACACAGTTCCGCCTACCTTGCAGGCATGGGGGGAGGGGGGCGGCTCTGCCTCTCAGCAGGCCGCTGCACCTGTTCTGCTGGTGGGTTGCAGGCCCGCCTACCTTGCAGGCGTGGTTGGCAGCTCTGCCTTTCCGCGGGCGACTGGGCCTTTTCCGTCGGTGGTCACAGTTCCGCCTACCTTGAAGGCATGGGGGGAGGGGGGCGGCTCTGCCTCTCAGCAGGCTGCTGCGCCTGTTCTGCCCTGATTTTAATTATCTTCCATCTTCTACAGTTTTTGGTTTTGTTTTGTTCTTCTTTTTCTAGAACTTTGTGATGTAATGTTAGGTCATCTATTTGTTGAGTTTTTCTTCTTTTAAGGAATGATCTCCATGCAATGAACTTTGTATTTTAGTACTTCCTTTAGCATGTCCCAGAGATTTTGATAAGTTGTAACTGTGTTCTCATTTAAGTCTAAGAATTTTTTTAATCTCCTCTTTGATGTCTTCTGCAATCCATTTTCATTCAATAGCTTACTATTTAGTCGCCAAGTGTTGACATAGCTTCCATTCTTTATTTTATCATTGATTTCTAATTTCATTCCATTATGATCTGATAGAATGCAGTGTAGTATATCTACTTGTTTGTATTTGCTAAGAGTTTTTTTGTGGCATAATATATGGTTTACTTTAAAGAAGGATCCATGTGCTGCTGAAAAGAAGGTGTATTTACTCACTCATGGATGAAATATTTATATATGTCTGTTAAGGCTAAATTATTCATTGTATTGTTGAGTTCTATAATTTATTTACTTAGCTTTTGGTTGGAAGAGCTATCCAGTGGTAAAAGAGGTTTGTTAAAGTCACCCAGTATTATTTTGTTGTGGTCTATTTGACTCTTGAAGTTGAGAAGAGTTTGATGAATGTAGATGCTTCATTGTTTGGGGTATATATATTATATGTATTGTTGAAGTATGACTCTCCTAAGCAGTAGGAGAGTTTTGTTAACTTTTTGTTAACCTTGCCTTAAAGTCTACTTGTTTGATATGAGGATGGAAATATCTGCTTGTTTATGCAGTCCATGTGAATTATATGTTTTTTCCCAACCTTTCACCTTCAGTGTGTAGATGTATTTTCCTGTGAGATGGGTCTCTTGAAGGATCATATTGTTGTTGTTGTTTTTTTTAACCAACCTACAAGTTTATAGCTTTTGATTGATGAATTTAGGGCATTCACATTCATTGTTATTATTGAGACTAATTTGTATTCTCAGTCATTTTTGTTTATTTTTAGTTTTTAACTTGGTTTCCCTTTGATTGGTTTTTCCTTTAGTTCAATACTTCCTTTTGCTGATCTTCATTGTTGTTTTTCATTTTCTCATATAGAATATTTTGCCAAGGATGTTTTGTAGTACAGGCTTTCTAGTTGTAAATTTTTTTAACCTTTGTTTATTATACAAAGTTTTTATTTCATCATAAAACCTAAAGCTTAATATTGCTGAATATACAATTCTTGATTGGCATCTATTTTCTTTCAAAGCTTGGTATATGTTATTCCATGCTTTTCTAGCTTGAGGGTATGGGTTAAGAATTTGCAGTTATCCCTAACTGGTTTCTTCTATATGTAATCTGATTCCTTTCTCTTGTGGCTTTTAAAATTATTGCCTTATTCTGTATACTATGTCTTGATATAAATCTGTTGTGATTTTATACATTTGGTGTCCTCTAAGCCTCTTGTATTTGATTTTCCAACTCATTCTTCATTTTTGGAAAATTTTCCGATATTATTTTATTGGATTGTTCATTCCTTTGGTTTATAACTCTATGTCTTTCTTTATCCCAATAATTCTTAAATTTGGTCTTTTCATGTTTTCCATAATTCTTGGATATTCTGCTCATGGTTTCTTACCATCTTCACTGTGTCATTAACTTTATTTTCAAGATTATATATTTTATCTTTTTTGTATGAGGTTCTATCTTCAAAGAGATCTTACTCTGTTGGTGATGCTTTCTATTAAGTTTTTAATTTGGTTTATTTTTTTCTTCATTTGAAGAATTTCTGTTTGATTTTTTCAGAATCTCTATCTCCTTATTGAAGTAATCTTTTGCTTCCTGTAATTTCTTATGTAGCTTTTTATCAAAATGATCTTTTGCTGCCTATGTTTGCTCTTTTATATCATCCTTTAATTCACAGAACATTTGAATTATGCACACCCTGAACTCCTTTTCTGACATTTCTTCTGCTGTGCTGGCCATGGATTCTAATAATGTAGTATCTTGATTTGTTTGGGGTTATTTATACCCTTGTTTTTTCATGTTATTTGTGTGTCTTTTCTTTCAGCACTGAAGATCCGAGGTGTTACAGTTTTTACTCTATAGACTTATAGTGTTCTTCCAGGGTTCTAATACCTCTCCTTTAAGGGGGAGATCAATATTAACAGATCCCAATTCAAAAAATATATAGCCTTAAACCAAATAGTTACTATTAAGACGTTTACGATTTTGTCACAATATACAGAAATGGTGAGTTCAATTATTATTTACAATATAAACAGTAGGTTTGCAAAAGGGTCTACAGTTTCTGATGGTGGTCAAAGAGACAACTACTGGTGGGGTGTAGGATAAGCTGTTAATGAGATAGGAAGTAAGGATATAGAGTTATTAGATTGTAGGAAGCTTGAAAGAGGCATCAAAAGAAGTTGGCGTACAGCAGGAAAAAGAGAGAAAGTGATTTTCAGGAAAGAAGTCAGTGGAAACACAATAGAGTACAAATAACAAATAAACATAAAAATTAGAAAAAATTAAAAATGTCAAAATAGAAGATAAAAGAATGTAGAACACAACTGTAATATACTATAAAGACATCCCAGTACTCAGTAGCTTAATGCATGAGAAGTACTTGGTTTCCAAACATTGGTGATGTAAAGTCAGGAAAAGAGAATAATAAAATAAAAGAGAGAGAGGGAAAAAAAACTTGAAGGGAAATTAAAGGATGGTTTCTGTGGAGTTCAGTATCTTCCCTGCTTCTTTTCTCCTCCAGTAGGTGGGGTTGTCTGTTGCTGGCTGGTACCTCCACCTTCAGAGTGGTGAATGTTAGAAGGGTGCGAGGGTTGGTCTTAGAGGCAGAACTCCTGGAGGTGGGGTATAGCATTTGCCATTCCCCATTGGAAGACTGCACCCCCAATGATCCTCTTTGGGGTTCACTTGCATGATGTGGGAACCTGGTCTTATCTCCTTATATTTCCTATAGACATCACAATTCCTGGTCTCTAATTTATTCTTTAAACTCTTTCTCACTCCCTCACCTCCTTTCTACTAGCAGTAGATACAGATATTTATAGGAGAAAAGAGGTCATCATCAATTTTATTCTAGGATAGGAAACTCTCTTGAAATAAGTAAAAATCTGAACTCTTTTGGAACATAATTGTGAGTTGCAAGGAAGGATTTGGAAGGATAAGGTTTTTTCCAATACATAGAGAAAAATGCTTATAATTGAACTATCATGATTACATAGACAACATGCAAAAACTCCTGTAAATAGCTAATTTGAAAACTTCATAAACATTATTAAGACTCAATGTAGTTTATAAGAATTCTCGGAAGTCCAAGGGATTATTAGTTTTCTCTTGAACTTCAGAATCTCCAGTTTTGAATAACTTAATTATAATATTTTTATTCTGATTATATTAAGAATGTAAAAAATCAAAGATGGAAGAAACACTTTACACTAAAATAAACTCATGTTCTATACATACCTAACTTACTTTTTTCTTTTTTTATGTATATGGTGTGAATACCTAACTTACTTTTAATAAAATAAGTTAGTTAATCTCTCCTATAGGTAAAGAACACTTGCTTCTATGGTTCAAAGGCAACATTTTGGAATCAGAGAGACACACAATTGAAACTGCTGGTATCTTTATTTTGACATCCCATTTTTTAACTGTAGTAAATAAATTTCTTTGTTTATAAATAGTTCAGTCTGAAGTATTTTCCTATAGCTGCAAAAATGGATGCTGTATGCCAAGATTTATAATTTCTAAATGCCTCCAAATATTTCCTATGATAATGTCCCATGGTTCATTCATTAAAATATATGTTTATTCATTGCAACTTTCTTATTATAATTCCAAAAAATAAAACATTTGTCTGTTACAGTTGTTCCACAAATTAGGTAGATTCTCCCCTGAAGTCATATTGTTCTATTAACAATATTCCCCAGTGATACCTAGTACCTAATTCAGGAGGTTAATTTCACTGAAGTAAACATAAGTGAACTCTATTGCTCTTTAAAAGTCTGAAACTGACTTATTCTCAAAACAAATAGAGGAAGCTGTTGGTATTCAAACAGGAAACCTCTGTATTGAGTATAATAAGATTTAATCATTCATACAGACTTTAAAATATCTTCATGTAGCTGGTAGTGTGACATATAACACCTCATTGACTAAGGTCAATGAGGAAAATGCTCTTTTTTCCATTGCAAGCAGAAATTGCAATTTTCTTAGCAATGAACTATTTACTAAGTTATTTCTGAATAATTTTCTAAAGCAATGCAAAAGAAAACCTATTTTTAGAATATCAATCTTTTAAGTTAGAAACATTTTCAAGTATATTATCTTTATAATTATATGAAAACCTTATTTTTGTTTGCATTCGTCCCTTACATCAAAGGATTTTGTTTCCTCTATAGAGACATACGAATATTTATGATTTTTTTGTGTGTATGTTTGGGAAGGTGGTAGAATTAATGGATCATAGAAACTTTTTTATAATGTAAGTAAAGTTTATAATGTAAACTCCCATCATATATCCTTAAATTCTATACTTGATTACAAATAATAAGAAAATATCTTTTTTTTGGTACCTAGGATGCAACCCAGGAATATTTTACCAGTGAACTACACCCCCAGCTCTTTTTGTTTGTTTGTTTTATTTTGCTGAGGGCCTTGATAAGTTGTTGAGGCTGGCTTCAAATTTGTGATCTCTGTGCCTCAAACGTCCTGAGTTGCTCTGATGACAGGCATGTATCACTACAGCCAGCTAAATAATGCCTTTTTATAGACACTAATATATGAAGATTTTTTTTCTGGCTCTACTTTTTAAAGAACCATATCATGAAAGAACTCTTTCTCCAGAGGAACCAACTTTTGTATTCTCTACAGGAGGTGTAATGAACCTTTTGAAGACTGGTAATATACAAGTTGGGTCTCCCCAAATTCTTTTATATTTGATTGGATAATGACATGCATGCATGGGTAGGAGGATGGATGCATAAATAAATGAATGAAAGCCATGATGTACTGAAGCTTGCTAGTACAAACTCACAAGAGACTACCATTGAATACTCAGAGGGGGAATAAGAATAGGAAAGAGAGTAGAACGAATTGGACATAACGTTCCTAATGTTCATATATGAATACACCACCAGTGAAACTCCACATCATGTACAATCACAAGAATGGGATCCTAATTAGAATAAATTATACTCCATGTACCTATAATATGTCAAAACATACTGTCATGCATATCTGAAAAGAACAAATTTTTAAAAATCAGAAATTCTTACATGTAAAATATATAATTAAAATTATATTAAAACAAAGATACTCAAAACTTAATTATTCATAATTATTTTACTAAATATTATTATTATCCATGCTATTGAGATGATATCCCTCTTACATCTTTATATAATCCTGTATTTCTTCCTATTTAATGTCATCTCATTGTTAGCTCAAAATAACAACAATGAGAGTACTCCATGGAAAGCAAAAATATTGCCAGTTTTTTATTGACATTTTTGTTGATTATTGGATAATATCAAATGCAACATTTCTTGAATAAACAGATGAACAGTAAGAACCTTTGTTCATGTGCAATTATAGCTTTATGCTGATAATTTTTTATTAGAATCATAAGCATATTTTGTGCAAAATGCAACATTTCAAATTAGATAATTTTTATGATTTCAAGACTTTTACAAACGAAACTCTTTAGACTGAATGACTTCTTCAAAAATATAGCCCTAGTTGTCAAATGTATATGTGAAAAGTATTTGATTCTTTTGTGTTAAATTCATAAGGATAATGTTTGCTAACATTTAACATATCATGATGAATCAGTATTCAAAAACCTGTTTCTCAAGTTGAAAGAGATTCTGGATAACTTCTTGTCATTTTGAAAACACTGAACAAATTATAATTTGGTTAACTCCTATGTGTTGGGAAAACATTACCTAATTAGAAAAAGATCAATGTGATCTTCTATATACAGGAAGAATTAAAAATGAATAAATTTGGGCTTCCTTAACAGAAATCAGGAAGTTAAAAAATTAAAAAAAAAACTTTGCTCACATGGAAAATGAAATTTAAGCTGAATTAAGAAGAAATAGTTTCAGTATATATTGATTTTGTGTTACAGTTTCAACATTTATAATACCTAAGTATTACCACTACTTTGCTAAAGACAAAACAAAACAAACAAAAGAAAACTTGAATATTTTTATTTTATTTAGAACAAAATTGGATCAATGATATTTGTACAACTTTCAGTCCAAAAAGCATTAAAATTGTTTTTGTGGATCATTCTTCTGAGGTGAATATTAATAAAGATAAGCTATTTAAACAATAAGTTAAAATGGTGATATTCTTAGCTCAACAGTTAAAACAATTCAAGCTTCATTACCAAATCAAGTTTAGATATGAGAATGTATGTTCCATTACAATTATTTTCTTCAAAGAGATCTGTTAAAGACTTTACCAACCAACATTCCAATCATAATTGTAAAGAGAATGAGAAGGATTAACAGTGAGAGGAATAGTAACTATCGTAATTAAAATCTTGATTTCACTAGAGAGGAGAAGTTTTATAATAAAACAACTCAAAAACACTTCCAATGACTGAAGTAATGAGTTCAAGTTTGCCTAAAATAAGGATGATAATTAATATAGTTAAGAGTTAAGAAAATACCTGTTTTTTTTTTCTTTAAACCATAACCAACATACTTTTCTACATATCATGTAGCAAACTTACCACATAAGAATCAGTACTGAAAATGCAAAATTTCATAACAAATTGAGTTTTAACATGTTTTCTCATGGGGCTTTGTTGTTGTTTGTTTGGTTGGATTTGTATTTTTATTTATTCACTTTTGTTTGCTCTGTTTTTTGTAGGGAACTTTAAAAAAAAGTTTATATGGACAAAGTTTTCCTAACACATGCACAGGAGTACGTGAACACACACACACACACACACACACACACACACCATAACTTCATTGAAAAAAATATGTCAAAGAAAAGCATTTTTACATAATTCCCAAAGTTCTATGTATACCTTCACTGATCAGAATGCTTTCTTCATTCTTGATAACATCTTGGCTTATATATAAGCAACTGTAAGATGCAGAATACCTAATTTTCTGTTGCAACAATTTATATAATCTGACTTATGACATCATTATTTTTGTGTGTATTTGTTTCTATTAGACTTTGTATTCTACCTTTCTTGCTACCTGCATCTATAATTCTTTATTTTAATTTTGATTATTGTGTAATTTTCATGTTAATATTTCACAAGGTGATCCATCTGATTGCTGATAGATGGTAGGGCTGCCTATATTATTTAAAGATTCTGAGCACTTTTTAAATGTTTGATGTGAATATGTGCAAGTATTTTCTAAGCAAAAGTAAAATTTTAGTATCAGAATTATGTACTTTTTCATATTCCCAAAAGAATGGCTATAAGTTTTTTTTTTTTTTTTTTAATCACTTCCACCTATCAATATATGAGTGTTCCTTTCCTGAGAATACTCTCTAACATGTGAGGTCAGATTTCAATTGCAATGACACCTTGTTGCTATTTAGCTTATGTTTACTTGAAATACATTCCAAAATTGATAAACTAAATTGAAAAATTAGTACTTCAAATTATAATACAGATGAATCACTTAATCAATGAGGATATGGTCAGAAGAGAAGGCACTTTGGATCTATTTTAAAATGAGATTTATCAGACTTAACTAGAGATAATAAAACTATTGAGAAGTCAAGGGGAATTCAAATCATGAAAAAGTCAAAAATTGTTGATTCAGAGGTGATCACCAGTGAATCTTAACAATATTATTAAATACTGTCACCACAGATATTTTTTAGTAACATTTTGTTAGCTTTTGTAAACATCAGCAATTAAATTGTGCATTGCTGTCATTTTTTGCTGTATGATCTAGCAATGATATTGATTTCACAAAACTCTCCTCCACTGAAGTCTGCAACTTCCTACCCAGAAAAAGGTTTGTTCTTCCCTTCTTTTTCCAATCATGTTGAGAACTTCTTGTAGTACTTTCTAATGCAAACCACATGGTGAACTGGATTCTGAGCAAGTTTCCAGCTCAGCTGTATTGCACATAACTTCATAGTGGTGACACTATGCAACTCTGGTCAACACAGTGTCCCTACAAACCCTGTAAACTTACTCTTGAACCTCCCACTAGTGCTGGGGATATGGCTCAGTGGTAGCACACTTGCCTAGCATACAGGACAACCTGAGTTTGATTTCCAGCACTGAAAAAACAAAACAATAAAAACTCTCTGAGAGAAAACCATGCAAAACACATAATATGTCCATTGAATTCAGTGTGACTATTTTACATAAGAGAAACATACTTATGATCTCTCTTAAAAGAGGACATAAATACCAAAAGTTACTGTGTATGCTTCTGAATGATAATCAATGTTATAGCTTGGTTCCTACCGAATTTTGATATAAGGTAAATATGGAATTATACCTTTAACATGGTCAGAAAAACAAAAAACTGAAATTTAAATATGTATATGTCATATGTATATATGAAAGTGGAAAAATGTAATTTTTGTAACTTTTTTTTCTGTTATTGGTCTTTTAGCTATGTGCTATCTACTGAATATATATCTACTGTGTTGCCCCCAAATTTGTGTTTTGAAATACTACCTCAATGTTAGTGGTATTAAGAAATAGGGCCTTGGCAGGTCAGAACCCTCAAAAATGGATTAATGCTCTGAGGACAAGATCCTGAAAAACTACCTCACACCTATGCCACATGAGAATGCAGGGATATGATGGCCATAAGCAGGAAGCAGAGTCTCACTATATGCCAGCACCTTCATCTAGGACTTCCCAGATTCAAAATTCTGAGAAACCAAAGTTTTTATAAGCTGTTTCCTCTGTAGTATGTACAGCACCATGTATGGTATATATTCTGTTAAAATAACTGAAATGGACTAAGTTAATGATTTATGGCTTCCTCCCTCTACTCTCCAGTTTACATTCTCCTTTTTTAACTGAGTACCTCAACCTTCTGTGTTATTTCATAAAACAATACACACAGATAAAAATATACAATGTCAATAATTTCAAGGAGCTTTGAAAAACATGTTCATTAGGTTCATTTATAAAATAATCTATTATTATTGTCATTTTCAAAATGCATTATATTCAGGAGAGTTCTAATAATTCAACTACTATATTTAGACTGTATGTCAACTGATTGCTAGTATAAGGATGATTGCCACATAAAAGTTAAAATTTTTACATTATTGAATCCAATGTTTATATAATAGGTTTAAATACGTAAATAAATTCTTTTAAAAAACAGAATATCAACCTAAGAGCATTAAAATATACTGTAGGATAAAACACAATATAAGCACACACAAAGCAGTCCAAGATCAAGGTTCTGTCATTGTTATTGTTAAGGGAGGTCCAGTTTTCTGGCTTATAGATATCCTGATCAATAAATATGAAAATTAAATTTTAAATGTTAGTCTCACTAACATTATTTGTACATATTCTTATGGCTTGATTCTTGTGAATAATAATAAGAGATTAAATCTTAATCAGACAAACTCTGCTGTATAATGTTTATAATTACAAAAACTGTTTAATATTAGAGACATAAAAATGGAAGTTTGTTATCAAAAATAGTAACACTGGATTATTTATATTTTAAATAGATCAATTAAATTTAAAAATTGTAAATTTTTTCAAGTGTACATTTCTTTAATCTTGTACTTATTTCATTTTCTGCCCTTCCACAATATGCCACTCTCTTTTTATATTTATGGATCTCTGAATACTTTTATTGTTGGCTATACTGCTGAATATTACTATCAATGATCTTCCTAGAATGAATATACCAACAATAATGGGTAACCAAATCTATGGTATATAAACACTTTTTGAGTTAACTCTCATTCTAACTAAATATTATACAGTATTTAATTGTGATTATCATGTTTCATTTAATAGTCTTTATTTTGAAAACTTCTTTCACCAATACTGGTATTGTAACACTTCTTTTCTGTTTCGAATTTCTCATTACTTTTGACCTCTCACAGATATTGCATTTCAGGAGTAAATTTTTAGTACAGTAAATATCTGGGTGATTTTGTTTATTTATCAATTGCAGTTGGATTGTTTTTTGTTACTCTTGCAAAAATCCTATAAACCTACTTCAATTCTGAACCTGCATATTTTACTTCATTCCTTTTATCTTAAGCTGTATTAATCTTTTATTCTCATTTTAATGAATTTTCTCTACTGTGCTTTTAGTATGTTTTTTTCTCATCATGGTTTAGACAATCTAAGATTAGTTTACTGATTCATAATTGCATTTGGAAAAAACATGTTTAAGCTTTATCCCAATAATATCTTAGAAACTACTTAAACTTTGAATTCTAAAATATTATTATATTTTTCTTTATTCTGTTTTTCTCATTCCTTCTTGGTTGAAAATAAAGCTCACATAAAATTGCCTTCTTTCCTGTGATCTGGATGCAATGTCTACGTTTGCTTGGAATTTTTGCTCCAATTTTTAGCCCAGACTCAGTTTCTCATTTTAGAGGTTCCCCTAGATCAAGATATTTTGATTTTCACTTTCTTGAAAAAGATATATCCCTGTGCTAATTAAAATTTCAGATTAATTAAAATATTTTCTATCATCTCACTAGTAATAAACAAGTATTTATTAAGTTTCAGGATTTCTCTAGTTTTCATTAAAATTAAGGTTAGTAATCATGTTTAATTCTATGGAGGAAAAAGTGATATGTTACAGGAATGTGTCCTTTCAGAGTTTAAGTGTCTGTGAAGCTATCGTTTTTACATCCGATGCAAACGCTGAATACCATAGTGCATTAGGCATTGAAGGTGGCAGAGAGCAAGAAAGTCTGCAACCCAAACTATAAGTTGTACTTATATGATAGAGCCAAATTTATTTAAGTATTTATCACCTCTGACCTTGGTGGCATGGTATCCTGAAGAAGCTAAGGTAGTGTGTCATAGCACTACATACACAAAGCTGGTCCAGAATCCTGAGAAAATGAATGAGGATTTGGTGGAA
Organism: Marmota marmota marmota; assembly: GCF_001458135.2. NCBI lineage: Eukaryota > Metazoa > Chordata > Mammalia > Rodentia > Sciuridae > Marmota > Marmota marmota. Next base: position 48,251,850 of record NW_026000108.1, on the reverse strand, counting down.
GGCAGAGTAACAGAGTAACATAGCTGCTGCCTCATACCCCTGAGAAGACCTCAGATTATTGATAATTTGTATAAGTTACTGAATGGCTACAGCTTCTCTTCTACTCTCTAGCTCCCAAACAAGAATCTTCCTATGGTATACCCTATTCAGAAACATAAAAGAAAGGGAATTCTGATGGTTAATCAGATTTTTTTTTGTCACTGTGACCAAAATATTTGACAAGAACAACATAGAGGAGGAAAAGTTTATTTTGAGCTCACATATATATGCCTGATATGACCAAGAAAAGTAATAAAGAAAAGATCTAAATAAGAGATATTATTTTCTATGTGACATAACAAAACCTTATGGGGCACAACCCCACCAGGAGAATAAATGCTAAGACTGCCTATGTAGCTACTGAAATATGATGAAAATCACTTTAATTGGTAGCAAGTATGAGTTAGAAAATATAATTTCTTTGAAATAAAGACTTGGTGAAAGTGATTAGGAAGAGAAGGTAAAACTCATTCTCATATATTCTCAGAGAAAAACCCTATTTGAAGGAAAAGAGACTCTTTTTAGACCAAAGACTTTGTGTGATCATAAATTAAACATAATTTTAAACTCCAAGATAGTAATTATATATATATATATATATATATATATATATATATATATATATATATATATACATATTATCTTATATTTTATTATTACTACTAAATGAGTGTTGTATATATTTACTTTATGCAATTTCACTTGATTTTGAGTTTAAAATAATGATTCTATCTTAATAATTTCCCCAAACCTTCATTTATAATATAAATACTTGAAAATAGTCAACAGGCAATGTAAAGAACACTTGATTATCCCTTATTAGATTCACCAATATTTGCATTTTGCCATGTTTGCATCTCTCTCCCTCTTTCTCTCTTTTTTATACATATGTATATTCATTCATTCATTATGAAGAAAGACTTGAAAATTACTTCCAATGATCAATGAAACTTCACTATTAAATGCAATATCATGAAATCTGTTAAGAGTAATGCTATTTAACATTTCTTTCTTTGTGAAAATATCTTTTGGAAAATTTAATCAGATTTACAAATTTTTCCATTTGTTAGATAGTTTTGGTACCTCTAAATCAGAAACAATAAACAAAAACTGTTTTTTTGTTTCTTTAACATAGATTTTTAAAAAGGTAACCTAAAGAATGAATTTCATTGTTTTCTCATATTTTCATTTACTTTGTTGTAATATCAACTGTATAAAAGTGTCAGAAAATGATTCGATTCAGACTAATCCTAGTCAGTTATGAATATTTCCTATTCAAAGACATAGTGATGACAAATACTAATTTTAAGGAAAATAAAAGAGTTGATAAAGATGGTAACTATTAATCTTCCCAGTACATAGATATATTTTTCTTCTTATGATTAATTAAATAAAACACTTTTATTACCTTTACTTTATCATTCTATATTCAATGATTTTAGTATAAATTGATATCCTTACAAGAATCATTTATTGTGTTAGGCATAGCAAAATGGTGATTTTCTAATTACATTATTTTTCTCATTAATAGATAGTGTTTTTCTGTAAAAAATAATCTTTATTATTTCCCCTTCACTTTTTGTATTCCTTTTAAGGAATTTTAGAAAAAATAATTACTTGATAATGAATTTTGATCACTGTTTTTTTTTTCTTATATTCTAAATTTGGCCATTGAGAGTCCTTTATTAGTTAATCTATTCTTTTCAAATGAGGCTGGCAGTCTCAAAGATCCTTCTAAAAATGCTATGTCCCATCTTGTATTTTCTCAATACCACAACTTGCAGAAAAATATATCTAAGAAGCCTTGAGTCTTGCTAGTGCACACAGGGAATGGTAAAATAAATCTAAACTCTGATCACTAGATGAGCAATTTGTATCTGTCATGAGATTGCCTGAAGGCTCTTCCAGTGAATTAATACAATCCCATGAAACTTGTATAAATTTGTTGTTACTATTTGTTTCATATTTGGTGTTACACAACTTTTCTTGGCCATTTTTATTCTGTAATTTTGTCTCTTATAGTAAGAATCATATTTCTTATAATAACAATATGTTGCTCATAATGCTTTTTCTTATAAATTTTACAAAACAGCTTAAATTGCATTATCAATATTACTAGCAACATAAAATATATTATCATTTGGTATTTCTTTTATCATTTTGACATGTTGTACATTGATTTTGTGGTTTTTATGTTTAATTTCATGCTTGCTATCTTTTCTTATTTGCTTTAATTATACTGGTTTTAATGTTATAACGCTTATTTGAAATATAAAATATTGAAAAACATATGATCTGTGTATTTTGCTCCAATCCATATATTCTTGAGCCTACTTTCTTTAGGAATCTATTTCCATTATTACTTCTACTCTTTTTTCAATTCAGGTTTGCAAATATAAGTGTGTATTAGTATATGAGTTTGTTTTCCACACCTATATATTAAAAATAAACCATTCTTATTTTTTTCTTTCTTATTAATATGATATAAAATTTTAGGCATCAATTAGACTTTATATTGATCACAGATTATTACCAAGTTCCAATGTGCATGTTATTCAAAGGTACAAGCAAGAATTTAACTAAGCATTCTTCCTTCCAATGTCTATTTTCTCTTGTATTGGGGCATATTCTGATTCCCATTTAGCAAGCAAAGATTAAGCACTGAACATAGAATGTTGCTAGGGAAGAAGCATTTCAGCTGTGAAACAATTTTTATACTCTATTCATTACATAGCCATCTAGCCATGCATCATTAATTCATGTATTTCAGGTCTATTTTCTATAAACAAAATAAATAGGTAACATATTGCCTTTGAAAGTTAATTCACAGATAAATATTCTCCATTATCCTTCTGCTATTAAGTGTCATTAGCATGCTTACCAGAAGGTTTATTTGTTAGAACATTTGCAAGTAGAGGAGATAAGCTACTTTATTCTTTCTACAGCTATCCTGTGAATGAAGATGACAAACTACAAGTCTGTGGCTTACTACATTTAACCTATTATACCAAAAAATATCAAGCATAATATAAATATACGTTTTAAAACTTGTTTGTTCTTTTAACAGTGCAATCTGTAAATCACTGTATGTCATTTTATACAATTATTAGTATTCCTTCATTCTTTTTTGTTGTGTAATTTTAATTCCATAGATTAATAAGCTAATATCATATTGATATAATTGTGTTTGTTTTTTTCACTAATAAAAATGTGTCTGTAATTGCATTTAATTTGCATATGTGTGTATATGTGTAATATATAGATAGTGGACTGCAATATATTTAATTTGAAGTGGGATGGATGAATTAAAAAAAGCAAATGTGATATAAGCAAATATTATATACATGCATATACACAGAGACAAAAAATACAATATGATATACAACTTAATGATGATTTAACTTACAATTTTTTACTTTATAATGTGTGAAATCAATACATATTAAGTAGAAACACTACTTCAAATCTTGACTTTTGATCTTTTCCTGAGTGAGTGATATGTGGTACAATATTCTTCTGTGGTGTTGGGCAGCTCCCTGTCAGTCAAAGAGTACTGAGGGTAAACAAACAATACTGAATAGTATATTATGTGCTAAATTATAATGTTTGGTAGGTAAGATGTGTTAAATAAACTTTGATTCACAATATTTTCAATTTATAATAGTTTTATCAGGACATAACCCCATAGTAACTAATTAATACATACATTGGTATATTAATATAAATGCATATATATGCAAAAATTATATAAACATAAACAAAGTTTCCATTAAAATGTGTATCATTTTCTTTTCCTATTTCAAATGTATGCACAACCTTGTTTTGCCAAGTTTGTCAAATATCTGTTGTCTATTTCCTGAATATTTTAAGATTTCTGACTTAAATATGGTTAATGTTAATATTTTGTATGACTTATTCAAATTCGATTATGTATATTACTTAGCTTGACTTACCTTCAGCATTTTTTGAAAGAATCTACATATTGGAAAGCATCTGAACTTTGATATTCTAAGATTCTGAACATCAAACTAAATAAAGACTGATAATTTAAAAGTTTGTTCACCTCCATTCTGAGCCAATAGTTATAAATGCTTTTCACATGAAAGGATTACAATCCTTCATTAGAAATAAAGGACCAGAATGGTAATGGTCTCTCATATGTGAATAATTCTAACCAGCTGAATAATCAATGTAATATTGCTTCCAAGGACATATTCAACTTCATTCTAAATCATGAGGAAAATACAAAGAGGAAACACTTTTACTGAATTTAACTTATGTAAATACTAAAGCATAGTAGGTCAAGATGTAAAATGTCATGTCAATGTAATATCTGTGATTTAATCTTTTGCACAAAATAAAATGCCACTGAGTTACCACCTAACATTTATTTTATAAGGAATTTATTTGGTACATTCAGATCATTGATGTGTTTAATACATTTTAAATACTTTTCATAAGTGATTTTTTATGATGATGAAGTGCCTAAAACATCTTTTACTTAGGCAAATTATATAGTATTAAAATAATTTATTCATGTATAACTTAGTTTATTCTCCATTCAGACAAAATTTGAAGTGGCATCTGTTGTGTATCTGTGTGAGAGGTATATGTAAAAATTCTTAGGTGCAAAACTCTCGCTATGTAATCAATAGACTTTTTTGATATTTTATAAATATGATAGATTTTTAATGTTAAATACAGGTAAGAAAATGCATATTTACAAGTTCAAACATGTGTTTTAAGAAATAATATCTAATGTTTGTAAAATTTAGTATATCAAAATTCTTATACTCCTTTCTGCTATATTTGTTTCTTCATCTGGGTGACAAATTTAGAATATGTCAGCAAGTACTATGTGTGTGTATGTGTGTATGTGTGTGTGTGTGTGTGTGTGTGTGTATATATATATATATATATATATATATATATATATATATATATATATACATTTGGTACCGGGAATTGAACCCAGAGACTTGTGTATGCTATACAAGCACTGTATGAGTGAGTTATATCCCCAAACCTACTATTTGGCTTTGACAATAAAATTAAGTAAAATGGTAAGATTGACATAATTTTTCCCCAACAGAATATACTGAATAAATACAGAATAAGCTGACTAAATAAATGGTGTATATTTGTTCTGTTAAGAATTAAGAAAAAAATATTCAATGAAAAATGTTTAATATTATTTATAAAATGTAAATACCACTTCTTAATTTCATAAGCATCATTTATTTTTGTCTGTTATTTTTTTAGGTGATGTATAGACAAGCACTGCCAGCCTTGTTTCTCTTGTGTGAGCCCAATTAAATTCATTTTATTTGATTAGGCTTATAGTAAGACATTTGAAAACCAATCATGCGTAGTCAATAACATATATTCTATAAAGATCACATTCAAAGATATTGTGTCCGCCGATAACTAAAAAATAAATATTAAAAAATCTCTCTCTCTCTCTCTCTCTCTCTCTTTAAAAAAATAAAATAAAGATCACATTCAGGGAGCTGGAAAATATATGGGAAGAAACTTCAAAATTTATATTGAAGGCTGAAGTCTATCACTCATACACACACACACACACACACACAGACACACACACACAACTAGATTCTGAATTCAGAAACAAATAGGGTGCAGGAAAGAGAGAAAATCTGCTTTGAATCAAAGAATAAAAGTCCTCTCTCTTTCTCCCCCATCTCTCTCTTTCTCTCCCTCTCTCCAATGAAAAAGAGGAAAAGCAAAGTAAATCAGATCTAATTAAACATCAAGTTTAAACAAACATCTTTACACTGCATCCACTCCTGTCATTTAAAAATAAAGCACTTATTTTTTCCCTGCAGTGTTAAGTTGGTAAAATATTCACTGTGCCAACAAAGATTTAATTTAGACATGGGTTACTGGAAGAAAGGACTAGTGCTTTCTCCATCTTGCCTTTTAACTTTTAGTCAAGTCAGCCTTATCCAATGTGAGCTAAATCTTCACACTGTGAATGTTTAAGGATGAGATCAGAATAATGATCAAGGCAGCGAAAAGCATGTACTCTGAAATATTGTTGAGAAAAACTGATATGACACAAGGAAGGAAAGAGAACTCAGCAGTGTAACTGTTTCCACTACCAAATGGTTTAAGAACTGTAAGACAGTCACCCAAGTCTGTGGAAAATTAATATAGTTATTTCTACAAATCTTTGGAGGAACTTGACTTTCCATAATCATATAAATAAATGTCAATAAGTTAAGTATTTGGTAGGTTAGAGAAACTATTTTAATTTTCCCTTGTTTTATTGTTTAATAACCTGAAGTTAAATTTTTAATATAATCTCTTCCTTATCTTAGATAGTATAAAAACTTATATGAATGTTTGTATCTATGTACACATACACACACACATCTACATAAACACTGCTGCCTCTAGAATTATATGTATTTCATATTTACTATACCACAAATCGTGAATTGTTTAGTAAAAATATGAGTACAATTTTAAACATAGAATCTTTATATTGAGATATATTATGAGCCACGTACAATGGTACTCACTTATAATTGCCCCAACTCCAGAGGCTGAGGCAGGAGGATTTCAAATATGAGGCCCTAAGCAACTTAGGGAGAATCTGTCTCAAAAAAAAAAAAAAAATACACACACACACACACACACACACATACCAGGAATGTGGCTCAGTGCAAAAAAACCTCTAGGTTCAATCCCCAGTGTCCAAAACAAAATAAAAAAGAATGTTTTTGTCCAAAACAAAAACAAAAAATTTGTGTTTTAAATGTAGATAAGACTATTACAGAGATGGTTCCCTGGCCTATAAAAGTTATAAATAAAAAATAACCACTGATACTTTGTCTTTATAGGTTAATTATAAAGGGTCATACCAGATACATTTGTCAATGTATTTGATTGTGTATGACATTATAATTATATATATATGTATATAACAACAAATTGTATATAATATCAAATGTATATAGCTTCAAAATTTCTAGTATTTATTTCATTCTCCCTTCGTCCTTACAAATATATCTCTACTCCCATAGCCATCAAAAATCTGCTAACTTCCACTAATAAACAGAACATCAAACTCTAAGCAAAAATAAAAGAAAGAAAAAAAGAGCAACTGATTTACTTAAATAAGAGACTATTGATTAAATATTTCACTTATAATATTTTTTAGTCTTCTATTCCCCATAAAATGTATTGTTATTAATTGAACAGATCATTGGATTTAAAGTCAAGGGTATTGAGCCAGGTGCTGTGGTACATGCCTATAATCCCAGGGATTTAAGAGGCTGAAGCAGGAAGTTTGTAAGTTCAAGGCCAGCCTCAACAACTTAGGGAGGCTCTAACTAACTTAGCAAGACCCTGTGTCAAAATTAAAACTATAAAGAGCTAGTTATGTAACTCAGTGGTAAAATTACCCTGGATTCAATCTCCAGTACCAAAAACAAAACAAAACAAAACAAAACAAAAACCTTCCTTGCCGCAGTCTGGCTGGGCACAAAATCATGAGCCACCACACACCTTGTAGATTCAAACAGCAACTCTTTATTCTCGAATTGTCACTGGCACTTTACACACACGTTCTGGGCCAAATCCACGTTCTCTGCCCAAATCCACCTCCACTGGGCTTCTATCTCCCAAAAAATGTCTGAATCCCATGAGAACTCAAGGGGAACTCAGGCAGCAGGATACGCCCTACTCCCAGCAGGAATAACCTTAAACCTGGAACCACCCTAAACCCGGATAGTCCTAAACCGGGAACACCCTAAACTCGGATCATCCTAAACCGGGAACACCCTAAACCCGGATCCGCCTTGGTCCTTGAGCAAGGTCACCTACATGCAATGTCACTGCAAAATGTCCTATTTCCACGAGTCCTTCCACTAAGCAACATGGGGTACGCTGGCAAGGAAATTGTCATACCTACTTGGCTAATGGCTCCCAGCACTTCCTGATTCTCTACTTCTATACATTCTATTCTTATAGTTTCAAATCACATTATTTCACAATAAGTTTTGGCTTGGCACATGTATCCATTCATATGCCTTAAAATAAATATATTAATGACTACCATTTTAATTCAGTTCTTTATAAACATTCACATTTGTGGAAATAAATGCATTTTTTATTATAAGTTCAATATTATCAAGTTGAAAGAAATGTTAATGAACAATACATAGAGCTTCACAAATAAAAATAGTTGTATTAATCAAACTTAAATTTACACATTTTATCTTGCAAAAATATTTTTAGCTTGGTATTCAAGGCTCAGGATGAAATTTAATGAAATACATTTATTTTTTATCAAAATTTCTAATAAAATGCAAAACAACAGATACAGAGTCCAATAATTTTGATAGAAATCAGTTATTTTTGAAATTATTCACTACTATGTAACAAATGCATATACCTACACTTTCTGTTATGTCATTTATACTATAAATGGAGTGTTTTTCTCTGACCACACTTGCCTTGGATTTGAACAATGATCAATTAATACAGTATAATGTATAACAAATAACCTTAAGTTATTTGTTATAGATATTGGATAGATATCTATATTGGATATATAATAAAATAAGTAAACTCTTTCTGTTGGCAAATCATTCAGTAGCCACAGAGATGACTCAAGGCAGACAATGACAGATGTGCACAATATATGGTAACTATGGTGAGGTGTTCTCAGTTTAAAACTGCATCCAGCAGTTGTCACAGTCCTGGCTAAAGTAAAAAAGATAGATTCAGAGAATGTACTATACATAAGAGGTGTCTGAGACAGTCCTTGCGCACAGAAATGTTTGTAATTTGCACTACATGAAATAAGCAATAAAACCTACATTATGTGCTCTTATAATAAAAACTCAACATAGAAAGGCAAGTTTCCAGTTACATTCACTCAGTACAGCATTATCTCCCAAGGCAGTAACTTAATAATTCATCTTCTCCCTTCTTCTCTGTTTTAGATTCCCTTTCTTTTTGGTTAGATGACTGGTGTGTTTTTGTTTGTTTGTTTGTTATGTTTTCTTGTTGTTGTTGTTTGTTTTGTTTTTGTTTTCTGTTGTTTGTTTTGTCTTAAAACTTTTGAAACATTATTAATTTTCCTTTTACAAGGGTAGGTTTACTAAAATCAATTCATGATTACCACTGGACACGGAAGCAAAAAGGGACATTTTCGTGCAATCTCTTGTCTTTCACTTACTTTTTCTTCTTTCCATGTTGTAACAGCAAACCAATCTCCTCTTTATTATGAAGTTCAGTGCCCATATTAATATAGAAGTCATTTATTGGTCTTTAATCCACTAGCATGAGAAGATCCAACAAATCAGAGTAAGCCATTGCTTCAGTTCAAGTCAAATATTTATTATATCCCTTCATACAAGCACCACTGCTTGCTCCTGCCTTGAGATTCAGGGCTTCCTGTTCACAATCTAAGGTAAGGGAATGGGAAGCACACACTCAACAAATCAGTTGCTAGGAGTGCTGACAAAAGATACAATATTACTGGTTTCTAGACTCACATGTTCTAGTTATTTGTCACCATATATCAGCAATTGCTTCACTGCATTTGCTACATTTTGGAAGACAGAGCCTCAATTCCCCATTAGCTTGTTCCTCAGCAAGAACTTTATCTGAGAATTTATTGGTCAAATTCTTCATTTTATTAGACTCTCTACTTCTGATATTTCCTCAGTTTTCAGACCATTTTTAATATTCATATAAATTTCTCATGTGTGTGTGTATGTGTGTGTGTGTGTGTGTGTGTATTGTGTTTGGTAGTATAGGTCAAATCCACAGTTTCACACATGGTAGACAATCTCTCTGCTACTGAAATATATCACCAGTAGTCTTACATCATTTTTATGCATCTCTCACTGTAAAATGGATTTCTGGTTTTGTGTCGATGAAGGACCTCCTTCCTGTCAATAAAGCAGGAGTATATTCTTATAACTTGACAGTTTAGTCTTAGCCCTTCACAGCAGCTAAGTTTTAGCCATCCAGAGGCTGCCAGTTGATGAGAACATATCTATATTAGGCAAATGCCACCTCACATCACATCCAAATAAGATAAATGCCATGCTGTAACCAATGAAGCTTTTTCTGTGTTACTTCCTTTTGTTTATAAATCACAGCCTGTTCACATTGATGAGTGAAGTTATCTGAACTTATTCTGGTTCTGAGATTTGTCTGATTCTAGAGTCACAAATAAAGAAAATTGAGTTATTCAAGTACTTTTGTTGTAATTTTTCAGTATAATACCACAAAATATAGATACAGATTTTTCTGTTGCCTTTCTAAATAGTCAATATACAGATGCTTCCTGACCTAACAACACTGTCACCTCCCAGTAAACCAAAGGTAAGTTAATATGCCATAATTTGAAATTCATGTAAGACACGTAAGCTACGAGACATTATAGTTTAGCTGTACAGTATGCTGTAGAGTATTGTTTATCTTTATGATCACATAACTGAGAACTGGGCTTCACTGCACTGCACAGCATAGCAAGAGTATCATATTTCATATCAGTATTCCAGGAAGAGATCAGAATTCAAAATTTAAGCATAGTTTCTATTGAATGTGCATAATTTTTTCACCATCAATAAGAAAAAAATTAAATTAAAAAGTCATTGTAAGTCAGAGGTTGTATTTTGCCAATTGAGAAATAATTTTGAATTTATTTTTGTTCGGACATTTTACACCTCAAGAATCTCATTAAGAGATAGAATAAAGAAGTATTTCATCATTAACATCACCTCTGCCATCAAAATATTAAAAGAAGCTGTATTCATAAATATTAAATTAAAATTTTCTTACTCATATTTTATGATGCATCGTGTTGTTAAAATTATAGTAAAAAACATTGTGTAGAATTTAAATTGTAAATAAACATACATGAATGTTAAAATGTCATATTTCTATTTCAAATCAAAATTTTCTCTTTGATTTTAAGTCATCAGTTTTACCACAATAATTAATTATATTTAATTATACCATTGGAATCTAAATGAAGACTATACATAAAATCATTTTCTGTGTTGTACTAAGAATATTATATGTACTAAGAAGATTTCATATAAAGTACTAGTACAACAGCAATGCAGTTAGAAAGGGAGAGATTTGAGATGAAAAATTTCAACAGTCTGTCTTCACTTCTTCACTATATCTGTATAGACAGAAAAAAATCAAAATCACTACATTCGTGACTTATATGATATTATAAACAAAAATGTTTGGATATTGCTAGCTAAAGAGGAACACTTTTATTTTCTCTCAGACCTAATTTTAAAAAAAAATATTGTTTTAAGATTCCAAATTGTTCCATTTTTTTTTAATTTAAATGATGGGTAAGTCTTCTTACATCACTCCCATAGTTTGAATGTTTGCCTTTTTTAAAACTTGTGCTTGGGCTGGGGATGTGGCTCGAGTTGTAGCATGGCCACCTAGCATGCACGGGGCGCTGGGTTTGATCCTCAGCACCACATAAAATAAAAAATAAAGATGTTGTGTACACCGAAAACTAAAAAATAAATACTAAAAAATTCTCTCTCTGTCTCTCTCTCTTAAAAAAAACAAAAACAAAATTCAAAAAAACTTGTGCTAAAATTTAATTGCTATTATAATAATATTTGGAGGTTGGATCTTTAAGAGGTGATTAGGCCACAATATCGTGTTTTGGGGTACTATTACCTATCTGCAAATGTAATTGTTTTTGGGGGGGGGTTCAAAACAACAACAAAAATTCTTAATTATTTTGGAGAGGGCAGCCTACAGTCAACAGTAACTGGATGTAGTATATTTCAATGAATGGGAAGATTAATGTTTCAGCATATATTAACAATGAACAACTTCTGTATTCTTAAAGACATCACAAAATATTCCATTTGGCAATATTAGCTATTCACTATTGTGACAACACATAGGAAAGTAGTGGGAAAATTCTTGCATTCTGCCAAAAGTATATAGCACTTGGTTAAGTATTAAGAGTATGATTAGGGTAAAACTAGCATGGTCAATTGATATCAGTAGTTTTTCCATGAGGGAATGATTAGGGTATTTCTTAGATTTTATTATTATTATTATTATTATTATTATTATTATATTAAACACATTTAGAAAATTAACAAAAATATAATGTATAGTATTGCAGAAAAAATGTGTAGATGAATCATGTAGAAATATTTCAGTGCCCATTCGTCCTGACTTGTAGATCTCTGCCTTCTTGCTGTATCCTCACAGGTGGGAGGAAGCAAGCTCCAGTGTATATTTCTGTTCTTATAAGAATGATAATTCCGTCATTGCAAGTCTATGCTCATGATCTCATTTAATAAAACCTAACCGCATCCCAGAGCCCCTCATAATATTGTCATTGAGACTATGACTGTCACATTGGGACAACATTTTGGGTTACAATATATGAATGTTGGTACAAACACATTTGTTTCATCATAGGTAGTTTTTGCACAGGAAAGAAAAACTCAAATTACAAATACTTTCTGAAAGAACACACCCAAGGGAGCCAAACATTAAAACATAAGCAAAAGAAATATTTCTTTTAAGTTTAAGAGAAATGTCAAGGTGTTGGAAGCCAAATATCAAACATTTACATCAACATATTTGGTCTAAAAAGCATTTTAACATCAACGAATTATTATGTTATTTTAAATACTTTTTTTACTTATAGAAACAATCTAGTTATGACATATTACTCTAATGCATGTATTTCCTTAAAGGTAATAAACATGTTTTCTCCAGGTATGTTCTTACACTCCTAGCTAGAGACAAGTTAATCAAACTTTTAAAAATTGCATTTAATTACCATGGTGAATTAATGAATTATGTGTGTGTACATATATGTAAAGTGAATTAGTATTTTTATTCCAAAATAAAATCCATTATACTTCAATTTTTGAAATAGGTCAATTGGTGCTTTGCCATGATCACTGTCATGGTACTTCTTATATTCATATATAAAATAATTAATAAGATTTTGAACAAATGCCAATCAACAAAAACTATTTTAAAAAGAATAGTGCTGTGTACAACCTTTGAAAAAACCACTGGCTTATCAAGTGTGCACAAATCATTCCTACATTCTCTATTAAATAATTAATATACAAGTAGAAGGACATGAACTTCAAAAATCGCTAAAAATTAAGGGAGAATAGAAAAATAAATATTACTTGCAATTAGGAGATCTAAAAGTCTGAGTCAGTGAGATAGCATTTCTGCTAGGACATCTTAAAGTACGTGTTAAGTTTTTTGATGAATAAAAGGGACAACAAAAGGTACTGCTGATGCTGTGGTTGTACATGCCTGTAATCACAAAGGCTCTGGAGGCTGAGGCAGGAGGATTTCAAGTTCAAAGCCAGCCCCAGAAATTTAGCAAGCCCTAAGCAACTCAATGAGACCCTGTCTCTAAATAAAAATATAAAAGAAGGTTGGAATGTGGCTCAACAGTAAAGCACCCTGGGTTCAATCCCTGGTACCAAAAAAAAAAAAAAAAAAAAAAAAGATAGTGCTGGCAAGGAGATACCATAAGATCACTAACTATATACAGCATTAGGACTACTCAGACATATATTATCTGTGGTAAAACTGAATAATGGTAATATATTTTAGTGCAAGTAAAATATAATTTTGAAGAATAGTGTAAGTAAAAAGGAGTTTTTTCTGTAGGTAAACGAAGCTGTCCTGTAGGTATATGTGTGCACTCACTATAAAGTGTAGTATATATCTGTGTGTGTGTGTGTGTGAGTGTGGATACGTTCAGAACATATATACCTATGAGTACTTCCAATTATTAGTATATAAACATAATAGTGTCTTTTAGTTTTACTTATTGAGTTTCTGTAGGAAGAAATGAACAATCCCAGTGTATCTGCCTGTTTATGGGATGAATTAGATTTTTTTTAGTACAACAATATGACTGAATGCACACTCCATGATTTTATTTCACTTTATTATAAAATGTACTTCATAATAAGTGAAATATAAGGATAGAACTTTAAAAAAACACGGAATATTATCCCTATAATTATATTCTTAAAGGCAGCTTATTTCAATTTTTTCATTTCGGTTCTACAAATACTTTAATCCTGTGATGTAATATACATTTTTTCCCATTTGTTGATTTATCAACTTTCCATAAAATCTATTCATTCCCATTATAGATGAGAGTTTAGCAGACTCCCATAGCTCAAACTAGTCTTTCCTTTCTCTTACATATTTACTGGTTGCAGTATTAATTTTGAAATTTTTCTTTTAGACTTACCAGTGCTTTAAAGTGTTTATAAAGCTCTTTTTTAATTATTTTTGTTTAATATTTAAATGCCCCTGTAAGAAGAGGATATTGCCTTTTTTCCCCTTTTTATTGTTACTCCTTCCCTCTTCTCTCATGTTTAAAATTTGAATGTACAATTACTCACAGGTTTTAAAAGTCTTAATTATAATTTTTATACTTTATGTACAATTTGATTAAAAATTTTGGAAAGCAGTAACATTTATGACATTATTTCTCTCTTAGTTCATTAAAGAGGTAAAATACAATTGACAGTTTACTTATGTCAAATATCAATTGTGTTTCTGTATTAAATACTACTTCTTTAGAGTGCATGGTGAAAAATAAAATCTATATATAATATTTTAATACCATAGTTAGTCAATAATATTTAGCTAAATATTTATTTTTCGGTTATTCATTAGTACTGTCTTTAGAGTTTTACTAAATTCAAAAAATTATTAGTAAGATTGAACTTAAAAAAAATCCCATACAGGACTGGTGTTGTAGCTCAAGGGTAGAGCACTTGTCTCTCAAGTGTGAGGCAATGGGTTCAATCCTAGCACCATATAAAAACAAATGAAGGCATTGAGTCCATATACAACTAAAATTAAAAAAAAAAAAAATCCCACACAATTTTTATAATGCAGAAATCATGTACCCAAGTAATTGTATTTGACCAATAACTTTCTGAATCTTGTGGGTTTTAATATTGATGGGATAGGGACGGTGGTTACATTTCTGATTATTATTTCAGTCTCATTTTTATTCTGTAGTTTATTTAATTTCTAAGAATATTTGATAGAATATACTTTTGTAGGAACTTTTATGCTTTACTTGGCCTTTAAGTATTAGAAGTATGCAAATAGTATGTAATTTTCTCTTAAAATTATTCATCTCTTTTTTTTTGTATCTATGATCATTTCTCTCTTTTAAACGTGTACATCCTCTGTTTGATCTTGGATCTTGTGAGCCAAGAATGTAAATTATTGGCTTCTTTAACTTTATTAATTATTTTTTATTGATTATATTTTTTTTCATTTTTATTCATTGCAAATTTTATAAAATCTTACCATCTGTCTCATTTGGATTTATTTGATCATTACATTTATTACCATTTAAGAATCGAAAGATTAAATATTTTCTAAATTTCAGATTTTATGATATATACAGTTTGATAGAGATTTTCTAATTTTGGAAAGATGGAATAGAGAAATTTTTCTTTATTCCTTCCAATCAATGCAACTGAAATCCCTGAACATTATCTACCACACACACACACACACACACACACACAAAATACACGCAAAAAAATAATGCTCTGAAAACTGAAGAGAAGGTTAATTAACTTAACTTTAGGACCCAAGGTTTAATGCAAAGTTGAGTACCCTTATTTTTTATTTGATTATTCCATCTAGGTGATGGAGAAGGTGGCAATCCAGAAACAAAAAAAAAAAAGGCACTAATTAAAAAAAATCACCAAAAAAAAGATTGTTTTCTTATTTTTGACTTGTATCTTACCATGGATCTACTTTGGGTCATTTCCTTCCACCAAAAATCCTTTTACTTTTTTAATATTTATTTTATAGTTGTAGTTGGACACAATACCTTTATTTTATTTATTTATTTTTATGTGCTCCTGAGGATGGAACCTCGCACATGCTAGATGAGTGCTTTACAGCTGAGCCACAACCCCAGTCCCCTTTGTTTTATTTTATATTCCCTATACATGCCTCATGCTTTCTAAAGACACACATTAGTATTTATTTCTATATTATATTGCAATGATTTACTGAAAGGAGACTTTTAACTTCAATAAATTCTGCCTTGTGTTTCCATAGCAACCTATTCAAAACATCAATGTCATCTTGTCTTACAGCTTCACTAAAGGTGTCAATATATTCCAATTGCAGATGAGATAAAGTTCATGCTCCTCAATTTAGCATTCAAAGTACTCTGTAATATGAAATAAACCATTCTTAAAGTCTAACCTTCTAAACTCAACTCATATTTTACTGTTTAACCAAATAATAAAAGTCATTATCACTGAAATACCACCTGCATTCTCTTGCCATTTTGTATTTACTTTTGATAATGTTTAGATCATTTGAAATATCTTACCCTTCAATAATACATGTTTAAAGTCTTCCTAGATTTAAATAAATCTACCTTGATTTCTATCTCTTTATACAGGCTTTTTGAAATTCCAAAATCTCTAACCTAAATTTCACTGGAGATTAATTAAACCCTCTAACCATAATCCAACTGATGACTAGATTTCTTAACATAAGGACATAATGCATTCAAAGCCAAATGAATTTTGTTCTCTTCCTATGGCAGAACCTATAATAATGGTTCACCAAAATATTTCCCCTTCTTTCTGGTTATTCAGTTAAATTACATTTTCTAGGCTGTCTTTGTTAGTAGATGGGACCACTTGACTAAATTACAAACAATGGAAAGTAATGAGAAAAATAAGCCACTTTCTTGTAAGGTCCATGTTATTTATTTATTTACTTATTATTTCTTTATTTAATGGCACTGAAGATTTAACCCAGGGGTACTTTTGCACTGAACTATATCCCTAGCAATTTTCTTTTTTTTCTTTTTTCTTTTTCTTTTCTTTTCTTTCTTTTTTTTTTTTTTTTTTTTTTTTTTTTTT